>NW_006408699.1:3422265-3455689 GCF_000296735.1 Chrysochloris asiatica
AGCACTGGACTTTTAACTACAAGGTTGGATGTTCAAACCTACAAGTTGCTCCTTAGAAACCCTATTACAAGGTTACTCTGAATTAGAATCAACTTGATGGGACTTAGCAACAACAAAAAGTACTTCTTAGAGTCCTGCTGTAGCACTGTATGGTAAATACTGGACTACAAACTGTAAGGTCAGTGGTTCAAACCCACCAGCTTCTCCTTAGAAATCCTACATAGGGTCTCTATGAGTTGGAACCAACTCGATGGCACTTAACAACAAAGTACTTCTTGTGTGTTTTCTCTTCCATAGTGCTTCATATAAGAAAGATCTTCAAAAAGTTCATGAAAAAAATATCATTATCTTTTAATTAAATTTTCACATGAAATTTTTTAAGCCCTCTCACATTAAAGTGGTTAAAATATAGCAAAGTGGAGATTTAGAAAGATCAAAATAATCTTGGCACCCAATGTGATTTCACATACTTGTGAGTAAATATCAATGATTTTGACTGCATTTCAGAAGACAGTACTTGTAGAAAATGATATTAATAACATATGTCATCTCTACTATACTCTTGGATTCCTGGTATAGTGCTGTAGGATAAGCACTGGATTGCAAATCACAAGGTCAGCAGTTCTAATCCACCATCTGCTCCTCGGAAACCCTGTACAGGGTCACTGTGGGTCAGAATTGATTCGACAGCACTTAACAGCAACATTATACTATTGCAATAACTTATTGTGCTAAGTCCCCTGTATCCATATTCACTTATATACCATATTCATCTCAGATATAAATAATGATTATCCCTTGATTTATGTAAGTTATTATCTAATGTGCTTAAAGCAAAATTTTAACAACCTATAAATTGGATTATATTAATATTATATTTACTTAATGCACATGATTTTAAATAAAACTGAAAAGTGTGCTTAGTGGTTTTAGTCATCTAGGTGTTTTAAAATTTCCTAAGTACGTTACTGTTGCAGGCAACCCCTGGATTAAGAACTAATATAATTTCTAAATCTGCCATTAAGTCAAATTTGTACATATGTGAGAAGAGTTAGATATGATTCGTATATAAGTCCAATTAGTCAAATGTTTGTCTTAGTATATAGTGTACCGTTCATTGGAAAAAAATTAAAGAATTACTCCCAGATACATGAAAACATCTTTAATATAGTAATAAAGTAATGACACTTTGATGAATTTTGCAAAGTAGTACCCATTTGATATTACAAACCAGTGAATTTTTGGTATGATAAGCTTTGCAGTGATTGGTTTGTAATTATGAGTTGTATATAAATTGGACCCTCTTAACCCAAGGACTGCCTGTATGTACATTAACACATATAATAACCTCATAGCAAAGTTTTTAAAATTCTAAATGTGCTTTATTTTCTTGCATCTTTTATTTTTATTTAAATTACACACATTGTAAATATATAAAGATCAAGTATTTAAGTCCACTTTGAGGCATGCTTTTCTTAGCTTTGTCATGTAAATTATGTTAGAATTATATGGAAATTCGTGTGTCTGATACAGTTCAAGTAAAAAGGAAACTCAGACATGAAACGTAAAACATTTGTATGGTATTAGCTGTTATCCATAATTCTACACTCCACATAATATTAGTAGATAAAAGGCTTTGGAAGGTTGTAGCAGTAAGTGTAGGATGGAGAAATATTTGTGAACAAGGACTACTAATTCAGATAAATAAAAATATTTACATGTCACTGGGTTGTTTTTATCCCAGTCAAAATTTCAAGTAGTTTTATTGAGTCCCATCCATGGGCAAAAATGTTTTTAATTTAGCTTACCTATTTATTGATTTTTTTAAAAAAGCAGTAACAAACATATACTACAGTTTAATCATCGAAATGTTAATATGTGAAAATATTTGAGAAGTGAATATGTTTAAGGAGTTAATATGTGAACATATTTCAACAGAGACAGTTTTGTTTTTTTTTTTCTCTTTGGTATTCAAACTTAATATTTAACTACATGCAGAGAAAACTGAATACAGGTTGCATTATAACTGAGTTCATGTTCATGGTCATGGGTCTGATCAAGTGTTGTTGTTGTTGTTAATAAGTGCCGTGTATCAAGTTTCCAAGGCTAGTGGGTTTGAACTGCTGACCTTGTAGTTAGCAGTCAAGCGCTTATCCTACAGCGTCACACCAGGACCATGTAGGCCTAGTAATTTATCTGCATTCATTAACCACAGATGGTAACACATTCTCTAACTATACAGACCACAGATGTCTGAGTTAGTTTCTGAGCTGCTAAAAAGGTGTGACTTATAAATTAGTCTCCATCATTAGAATAAATTAGTGATATACCCTACTAAATATGCCCATGGTAAAGCAGTATTGAAATATTTATTTCTTAGATGTTTATGTACTTTTGCTTCAGTTATATAATCTATGTTTTATCAAAGTATACATTCATTAAAGTTAGTGTTCTTTTTTGCAGAGTTCTAAATTCATATTTGGAGTCCCTGGTGTGGCACTGGGGATAAGTATTGGACTGCTAACTGCAAGTTTGGCAGTTCAGGCCCCCAGACACTCCTTAGAAACCCTATACTGAGTTGCTATAAGTTAAAACCAACTCAATAGCACATAACAAGAAGTTCATATTGAGTTCATCCAAAATTTATTGAATAGTTATGTGTGTTCAAGGCTCTATGCAGAAATGCTTCCTGGGAGTTTACCATGCAAAGGTCAAACCACTGGTAATAGAGAAAACAGGTTATGGTAATTTAGAAAATGATGGTTCTTTAAATTTTGAATTTTCTTTTGATTTCATCTTTGTATTTATTTTACTTCCAGCCTTTGCCAGAGTTGCCTCGTATTCCAGGACTTGCTCTCTCTGGAAGTACATTTTCTGACTGTCTCATGGTGGTGCAGTTCTTACGAAACTTTGGTAAAGTTTTGGGCTTTGATGTGAATATTGATGTTCCAAACCTGAGTGTTCTTCAAGAGGGATTGCTAAATGTAGGGGACAGCATGGGTGAAGTACAAGACTTGCTTGTGAGGCTCCTCTCTGCTGCTGTATGTGATCCAGGTCTAATTACAGGATACAAGGTAAAAAAATCCAAAATGTAAAACAAAACAAAAACCAAAAAAACGTAAAATTCTTAGTATCAGTTGATTGGTGGCTAGCTTTAGAATATTAACAGAGGATTATGTAGACTGGTCGAGTTTTTTTCCATATAATGTTTCACAGGGTTAAATGTAGATTTACTTCTGGTTACATGTGATACAAACCTAGAAACACCTGATTTAAAACGTCTGAGGAATGTCACTGTTCCCAAGAGCTTCTCTAACTTTAGGCAAAGACCAAACTGGTTTGAAGAAATACTGAAGTGGTGTTCAGCAAAACCAGAGAATTCATAAAACAATTAGAAATTGTGTGTACCTTCTGAAGATATACTTTGTTCTCTCTGACTCACTGTGAATAACTGAGGTTGATAAAGACACTACAGACCAGCTCATTAGACTCTGAACTGCTCAGAGGATACGCAATAAATTCTAATTGAACTTAATTCCAACTCATATATCCAATCAGCTTTGCTCTGATGATATTGAAGAGAAAAGGTCTTCCAGATGCACCTGTAGATTTTCCTTCATCTCCCCATTCATTCAGTGGGCCAGGCAATGAAGCCCATGACACCATAAGCCAGAAAAAATGACAGCAGTGATAGTGCATTTGAACCACACCACCCTGGGAGTCCTGGTGGGCCGAAAGGTTGGTTTGAACCACAAGGTGGGTGGTTCACACTCACCAGCCACTCCTTGGAAACCCTATACAGGGTCGCTATGAGTTGGAACCCACTTGATGGCACTTAACAACAACAACAACAAACCCTGGGAAAAGTTTAGGACAGTTTCTGTTGTCAGAAAAGTTGATTTGTAACTTCTGTTACACATGAATATACTTATTCTTCACCCTGCCTGATTTTTAACCAAGGGTTGAAAGAGGGAACCGAAAGATAGAAGTATTTGAGCACTTTTCTACCACCTGTTGCCTATTTTAATCTTCGCTTCATGAAAAATGATAATAAAGTCCTTGTCAGTAACATGTAAACCATATAACACCAGTATTTTTCAGTTGTATTGTTTTGTGTTATAAATGGTTATGATCAGTACTGATAAAAACATCAAATGTTTGTAGGCCAAAACAGCTCTTGGAGAGCATTTGCTGAATGTCGGTGTGAATCGAGACAATGTTTCCGAGATTTTGCAGATTTTTATGGAAGCCCATTGTGGACAAACTGAGCTTACTGAAAGCCTGAAGACCAAAGCTTTTCAGGCTCACACCCCAGCACAGAAAGCCTCAGTTCTGGCTTTCCTGATCAATGAACTAGCGTGCAGCAAGAGTGTGGTGAGGTGAGCACATTCCTAGTTTTTTCTGGTTTTAATTTGTCTGATTGCACAGTTTTGTAAATTACTTGGCAAAAATGTATAAGTTATGGACTAGCACAAAGAAGAAAATTAGTATTATACTCAGTATTATAATCTCACTATTCAGAAATGACCACTAATACTATTTTAATGTGTACTTCATTCTAGTCTTTTGAAAAGAAAATATGAATCATACTGTATATAGTCTTGGTAACCTGATTTGTTTACTAAATAATTTTATTCTCTGTACACTGGAAAAAAATTTGTTTTTCCTTGTGGTGGTTCCATTATCCAGCACCATTGCAACAATACAGAATTGTTTTCCTTGAAATCTTTTTGAGGACACAGAATTTTCCTTGGTATATATTCATAGAACTATCCAACTATTTTTTTTTTTTTTTAAGTTTTTATTGTGAATTGAGTGATAGTGTACATGGGAGAACATCGGCTTTACATTCATCCTATCATATTTCGTTTCATTGTAATGTTTATAACCCCTCCCGCCCAATGTGTCATCATTCAACAGTATTTCCCTCTGTTTGTTGTTGTGTTTTTTTTAATGTACACAAAAGCACTCAAGAATAATAATCATTTAAACAACCAAAAGGCACTTTCTACAAGCCTGCTCGTAGCTGGCAGCACATTGTCTTTCTCTTTCCATGAGTCTAGAGTCTTCAGCTGCTCTCTTTCCATATACTCCTCTCTGTCTCCATCTCTGGTGTCACTGCTTCTCTGGATAGGATCCCACTTTCCGCTCGTTGTCTTCTTCCTTGATGGTCTTAGGGTCCTCTGTGCCTGGACTGTAAGATTAACTACTCCCCCATTTTTATTACAAAACTTCTACCTTTACAATTGTGACATTTGCAATTAGTTATGATAACAGTTACTTACTATTGAATCATAAGAATCGTATCCCCATCTCCTTTCACTAGACCCAGCTAGACAAGATGAAAACTATTCAGTGGGGGTTTTACCTTCCCATGCATACTCTGAAACTAAAGTCCCTCTTGAAGACTTGTAAGTCAGTTTCTTAGTTGCCTGTCCCTATCAACCCTATGTACAGAGGGGATGGGATTGATCCTTGATGTGAAGACTCCTTCCTTCTCAGTTGGTGTTTTGAGCTACTATATTGATAAGCATAGATCAAGTTCCTCAAATTGTAGCACTTTTTATTTTATTGTATGAGCTCTGGTAGCGTAGTGGTTATGAATCGGGCTGCGAACCTTAAGTCAGCGGTTCGAAACTACCAGCTGCTCCGCGGGAGAAAGATGAGGCTTTCTACTCCCGTAAAGATTTACACCCTCGGAAACCCTGTACAGGGTCGCTATGGGTCGGAACCGACTCAACGGCACTTAACAACAACAACAACAATACAACTTTAGAGTATTGGCTTATCAGTGTACTAATCAGTACTTTTTAAAAAAAAGTGATTAATCTCATTTAAGATTCAAAGTAAGTCTTTCACTTTAAACTTTTAAGATTTGGTGAACAAGTTCATGTTCACGTTGTTGTTTCGCATTATTTTCAGATCTTGTTAGTCATTTACCTTTCTAGGAACAGAGTTAATATAAATAATCAAAGCCAGGTATTTCTATCATTTCAGAACATTTTAAGTTTGCTTATTTATATCTTAGCTATGATATTGTATTAATATTAGTTTTCTAGCTGTTTCACAGGAGAAAGATGAGGCTTTTTGCTCCTGTAAAGGTTTACAGCCTCAGAAACCCTGTACAGGGTTGCTATGAGTCAGAACCAACTCCACGGCACACAACAACAACAACAACATTGCTTTTTCTATTCATTGATAATCATTTCCCAAAAGTATGATAATATTTAAGTTTCAAAATTTCATCAGTGTATAATTTCATTAAGCATGAGTTTGACAACAAATGGTAATGTTTTAAACACACACACATACAGATTCAATATAAAGTGTATATGTGACTTGTCTTACAAGGAGGAATGGTCCACTCACTGCTTTACTTCATGCTATCATCAACTATAATAATACTTATAACTTCTGTTTGGACATTTGTTGTTACTAAGTACTGTCAAGTCTGTTCCAATTCACAGCAAACATATATAGGGTTTCCGAGGAGGGATTGGTGGGTTTGAATCACCAACCTTGCGCTTAGCAGTCCAGTTTGTGCATTTACATGTATAATGTATATAATGTATATATGTAGGGAGGCTGTGGCTATGTAGGGTAAGCACTGAACTGGTAGCCACAAGCTTGGTGGTTGGAGATCACCAGCTACTGCTCTGCAGGAGAAAAATGAGGCTTTCTGTTCCTTAAACTGACTTGATGGCACTCAACAACATTGTATCTATCTGTACATATGTAAATATTCATGTATGTTCTGATTTATTGTTGTGGTTTTAGAAATGACCAGATGTCAAGTATATGCAAGCCAAGACTTGAATGCTGTAATTCTTCTTGCTTTAAGGTGGAAAACTACAATGTATTTTTTAAAATAATACTAATGTTATATGCATTGAAGAAAGTATAACCTTTCAGCATATGTGTGTATGTATATATAAATACATTCATATACATATATACACACACTATCAGTTTATTTTTACTTACAAAAATGCCTTGACTTAATTGGGATTAATTTATCTCTTAATTAATTTGTGCATTGGCAGTGAAATCGACAAGAACATTGATTATATGTCAAACTTGAGGAGAGATAAGTGGGTGGTAGAAGGTAAACTTCGCAAGTAAGTCCTATTTTATTAAAATTACTGTTTCCTGTTTGTTCAACTGTCCTAGTAAAACATACAGATGGCAAAGTCAGAAATTCGAATTTATTTTATATAAGAATTAGAAAGGGTAATTAGAATGGAATATGAAATTAAGAAAGCTCAGGACCAGAATTTGCAGTGGACAGAAGCTATAATGAGATTCACTGAGCTTATAGACTTCAAACTTGTAAGAAAGTCAGTTCAGCTTCTTTCTTCCAACGCAGTCAAGCAATCAAATTTTAAAAGATTTTGTTGCTGTTATATTGTTTTTGTCATGAATAGAATCTGGAACTACTACTCTTTCTTAATTGCTTTCTAATTAAAGTTTGTTTTTGAAGAGAGTCTAATATGGCCAAAGTTATTCAACATTAAAACTTAATTAGCTCCCTGCCAGGAAATATAATATGCTGAAATCAACCTCTATGCTAGTAGGATAGTTTCTTTACAGTAATTTGAATTGAAATTCAATCTGATAGCATGGGATCAGAAATTACCACTTGGCCATTATTAGAGTGAATCTTTTCAGCTTTCTAAGTTGTTGTTTTTTTTTAACATGGCTTAATTCCAAAGAGAAATGTAAAATAACTCTTACAAGTTAGTATAATCTGTACTTTGTGTGAACATTTAAAAAATTTTTCCTAATTCTAATTTTGATAAGCACTAAACCTCAAGGTTGGTTTGAACTGTAAGGTCGGCGATTCAAACTCACCAGCCACTCCTCGGAAACTCCGTACAGGGTCTCTGTGAGTCGGAACCAACTGGATGGAACTTAAGCAACAACAACAACACTTTATATTATTACTGATTTTTGTTTAATGGGGGAATACCATAAGATATTTTTGCTTAAACCTCATGTTATGCTCTTTTAAAAGTGCACGAGAGAAACCTTTTCTTCCATAATCATGATTCTTGTCATCTTTATAATAGGCTCAGAATCATTCATGCTAAGAAAACGGGCAAAAGGGACGCTTCAGGTAGCATTGATCTTGGAGAAGAACAGCATCCCTTGGGCACACCTACTCCAGGTCGCAAGAGAAGAAGAAAGGGAGGAGACAGTGATTATGATGATGATGACGACGATGATAGTGATGACCAAGCTGATGAAGATGATGAGGATGAAGAAGATAAAGAAGACAAAAAAGGAAAGAAGACTGATATCTGTGAAGATGAGGTAATCAGATTTAGATTGATTTTGATACTTAGCTAAAAGACTGCATAGCATATGGAAAAATAACTCTCAATTTGGAATGAATTGGACTTGAGTTTGAGTTCTGGTTTTGACACTTACATTATTTCTTTTAAATGTTAAAATATTTATCTCATAATGTTTTTGTTATGATGAAATAAATATGAGCAGGATATGTACACATAGAAGACACTTACACTGAATAAAGAGTTAAATTTTTCTATGTAATTACTTGAGAATTTTCCAAAGAATTTTATTGATTCTGAATTCAGATATTCTCTTTTGTTCTGTGGACATACTATCTTTTATTTTTGCAGTGCTTTATGCTTTTAAAAGTGTCAGGTTTATTGAAACGTATATATTTGTCAGCCACCAGTTATTATGTCTCCAGTCTTGGGCTCTTGATCAAGAATTAATAAGACACCGAAGCCCCCTCTCAGTATATGAAGGGATTTCAAAAAGTTCAGGGAAAACTTGTTGTTTTTAATTGTGTCAACCCCTGTGCAATCATAAATCCACATACAACTTTCTATTTCCCCAAAACAGCTATTAATAACCTGTTGCTAGCCAGAAACCTTACTGGTAACATAAACAGTTGATTAGCATGTATTTTGTACGCTGTATGTTTTATATACTGCAGCCTCATAAGGACTGCATTTTCAATAAGTTGAAAAGTTGTTTCTGCGCTTGCTGATGTCACCGCAGCAACAGCTTCTCACATTGCCTTTGCTTTTTGTAACAGTGATTCTCATGCTGGATTCATTTATCTTGAAATGACGAGCAGTTGCACATGTCAATATTTGGTACACATCAAGCAATTCAGCTTTTTCTTGTAGTGTCCTGACTTGTCTCTGTTTCTTGGGAGTACTCCCAGCATCACTAGTGGCATTTCATATGGGACCCATGGTGTTAGTCAAGGTTTATGGTGTTGCAGGAAACACGGTGGAAATACGTGAGAACCATGAAAGATTAATTTTTAGTGAGAGACACAATTTACTGACGAGCCAAACTACTCACACAGAGATGATTAGAGTTACGTGGCTTTTTATTTTTAAATCTGCATATAAGTAGACCCTGAATCACACATTTTTGTTGTTCAAGGATCAACTGTACAGTCCATACAACTGTTCAAGGATCAACTGTACAAGTATTTCTTCTGCCATCAAAGTTGGCAGTGTTCAGCTAAGGAATTCTAGAAATATCTTTTTTCCTTTCCTACATCCTACAGAAGAAATGAAAATAGACAGCTTGTAGGGATGAATTTATCAGTGAAGTCTGTAAGAATAACACCTTGCCAAGGCCAATGGTAACTTACTGAATCAAATTTATGACAGAATCTGGATAAAAATGGTAAAACTATTTGGGTCTCTCTTTCATTAAATTTAATGAATTGGGTAGATGACTATACTATTTGGTGTCAGTGTGGCTTTTTAAAATTATTTCTGGAAAGTGTGAACATTCAAACTAAGTTCTTGTTTTTAAAACTTATCCTGTAACACATCTTATTATAAAATAATTTTCCAAAGGAAAAAAAAAAAACCTTATTCATCTTTTATATGCCCACAACTCTTCTAGCTGTTTTCAGATCTATTCTTACTGAGCCCTCACAACAATTCCATGTTAGAGATAACTTTATTGCCAATTTACAAAGGAAATAGCCTAGAAAATTAGTATCATGTGCAGCTGAGATCCAACGAAGTCCCTATATTTGGTGAACGTTTACACAGCAAGTTAAGACAATTCCCACACAAACTGTTCAGCAAAATTGCTTATATTTAATATAGCATGCTAACAGTCTCTTTAATTTTGTTCTTTTAGTTTACAGTACTGTCAGGGACTGTCCTCGACATAGTTGTGTTGTTCACGAGTGTTTGGTTCACGAGGAGGGGATATCCGGCGGCGGTAGGGATAGCAAAAGAATACACAGAAAAACAGAAGGAGGGAGACAAAGAGGCAACCCGAAACTAGGGTGAATGCTGACCTGGCATCAGGCAGATCCTGCGTTGCAAACATCTCAGCCATGAAGGCCGTAATATCCTGCATAGTAAACATCTTAGCTAAACAGGCAGTATAGTTGCGAGGCTGGACTGAGCCCCCTGCATGCTGTAAAGCACGCCTTGCCAGTCGTAATGCACATAGATTCGTTCTGCGCCTACGTTTTATTTAAGGGAGGTACTTTACATAAAGCTAGGAGGGACTAAGACAAGGTACAGCTGTCAGTCTTACTTTTCCAGACATTCAGGCAACTTTACATCATACTTTGCAGGTTCGAATCTCACGACCGCAACCTGGTTTCTCAAACTTAATTAACATACCTTTTAGCACCTAGCCTCAAATGGGGGGGAGGAAAAGGAGGATTGGGAGGATTCCCATTGTGTCAGCTGCACAGCCCAGGTTCTTCAGGAAAAGAGGCGCCTGGGTGAATGGGCTATACCTGGAAACACTTTAGAGAGGGCATTCCTATTGTCCTTAGAACAGAGACCAGGGAGCCACCCAATTTACTTTGAATGAATTCTCTGAGGGAAGAACTTTGCCTGTTTGGATTTTTACAATCTTGGCTTTTAGGAAAATATTACATTTATCTGTGGATATCAAGGGCTTCATGTATGCAATTAATAAATATAATTGAACACTAAGATGAAAAACAATTTGCTATTAACTGCCAAGTGGCTAGATCTGTTCCTCAGAGCCTGCGACCTGTAACACTCGGGCCTATAGGGCCTTGAACTTCTGACCAGGCCTACACGGTCTGCAACACAGTACTCTAGTTTTCCTGTCCCCTTATCTTCACGGCTTTGCTTTTAAGAAATTGTTGACCTTTTGGTCTCATACTGATGGTTTTTAAACAGGACGCTAATCTTACAGGTAACATCCTGTATTTTGTGTGCCACTATGCTGTTTCACTAAAAGGTGATCTCAGGGACTAGGCTCAGTTCTCTATTTAAAGGATTTCTCAGGGTGACAGTGTCAGAGGTTCCTCTATTCTCAACTCTTTCAGTTTGTCTGTTGTTGTTTTTTTTTCTTTTTAAATAAGAATTTGAGTTATCCATATTCTTTTCCAATTCTATTGGGGACCAAGTACTGTGGCACAGTCTGAACTGTGTATTTTCTATTACTTCATGCTTTCCCTCTAAAACATATATTTTGGGAGTAGTTTTTATATTTTTATTTTCTAAAATGAAAGTATCATATAACTATATACAGATTTTCCATTTTGAAATCAATACTGTATATCTTAGAGAAAGTTTTTATTCTAAAATTTGTACATTCAGAATATAACTTACCCTCTTCCTCTAAAAATGGCTCCTTTCTTTAGTTAATGGACCAGTGTTTTGTTTTTGTTTTTCCAGGCTCCCAGGTTTAAAAGTTTAAATTCACAATTTATCCCTTACTCCTCCCTGTCCCGTAGCCATGAGTTGCCAGGACTTACAAGTTCTCACTATGTACTATCGCTTGCATCCCTTTCTTTTTTTCTCTTTCTGTTTTCTTTATGGCGGAGTCCTGGTTTGGTGCTGTAGGATAAGCACTGGATTGCTAACCACAAGGTTGGTGGTTCAAACCCACCAGCCGCACCTCAGAACTCCCATATAGGGTGTCTGTGAGTCAGAACCAACTCGATGGCAATCAACAGCAACAGCATTTCTTTTATGGCGTGAAGGTGGCACTGTAAGATAAGCACTGGAATGCTAGCTGCAAGGTTGACACTTCAAACCCGTCATCTGCTCCACAGGAGAAAGATGAGACTTTCTGCTCCTGTAAAGATTTATAGCTTTGGAAACCCTATGCACATGGTCACTCTGAGTTGGAACCAACTCAACAGCACCTAACAACAACTTTTCTTTTATGCCCATATTCCCCGCCCTCTGGAATCATTGCATAGTCTATCTGCTGTTCTTGTCCATTTTGGTCCTTTCCCTGCTGTTCACCATTTTGCAAGTATTTCCAGATTAATTTCTATAAAGCATAGTTCTTATGTTTAAGCTTCCTGAAAGGATCATGTTGTCCATTGCCAAGTATTTACAGCCCTAAATTCATTTTTGCCTCATCTCTCACCCTACCTCATCACGTACCTTTCTTGTCAAGTTATGTATTGCACTCTTTGTGGAACGCTCGACCCTCTTTTCTCTGATAAGATCCCCAATCATTGTGTAGAAGCTAATTGGCTTCTTCCACAGAGCCATATATCTTGGTACAGATTCCTACTAAACATCATCTCATGACCTTTTTCTGGAGGTGTCCTTATAACTTTCTTCCATTTGGTATTTGTTTTATGTAATATTTTGTTTTCTCTCCTCACCAGATTACTCATTTATTTCATAGTATTAAATATTTGCTGTTTGAATCATTATGATGTTAGAACCAGATAAATGATGTCTTGTGTTGTGCCTAGGATGAAAATGACCAAGCAGCAAGTGTTGAAGAGCTGGAAAAACAGATTGAAAAATTAAGTAAAGTAAGCACATTTTGGTTTTAGAACAAATTTTACATTGCTTTAAATTTTGTGATTCTTAACTTTGGGTTCAGTTTTTGCTAAATTCAATCCTTTGTATGGAAGTAATGAATCTGGTTCCTAAGTCAAATGTGAGTAATGAAGGTATGGGGTTCTAGATGCATGCTCAGAATTAAACCGGAAAAGTGTAATGGCAAGGTGAAAAACCAGCTTCTAAAGACATGATACTGACCTTATTCAGGCCCTATGAAAAAAGGGTCTTCATATAAATACAAAGTGTTATTAAAACAGTTTTATTTCTTGGAATGAATCACTTAGAATATTCAAGTGGAATTTCATGGTAATAGTTTCAGCATCTTATATTTTAATTTAAATTTGTATATTTGTGAATTTTATTTGCATTGAACTTTTAAACTATGTATATTTATTATTTATCATTCAAATTAAACATCAGTAGAAGTAGTGAAACTTCAGATGAATTTTTTGTGAAACAACAATGAGTTTTAAAAATACTATGAGACCACTGTATATATATGGAGTCCTGGTGTAGCACTGTAGGATAAAACACTGGACTACAAAGTCGGTTTGAATCACAAGATCAGCACTTCAAACTTACCAGCCACTCCTCAGGAGCCCTATATAGGGTCTCTGTGAGTTGGAACTGACTCAAAGGCACATCATAATAAGTATAAAGTCATTTATATATTAATTTTTAAAACAGTCACAATTTAACTATGCCTATCATTTTCTTTCTTCTTTTTTTTTTTTTTTAACAGCAACAGAGTCAGTACAGACGGAAGCTCTTTGATGCTTCCCACTCTTTACGTTCTGTGATGTTTGGCCAAGATCGTTATAGACGCCGATACTGGATTCTTCCTCAATGTGGTGGTATTTTTGTAGAAGGCATGGAGAGTGGTGAAGGTAGGAACTCTAAGTCTACTACCGAGTAACATAGGAAACTAGTTTTTAAAACCTGGTTCGTTTTTAAAAATATTTTGTTCTTCTAGAATAAAGTCTGCTGTATGATTGAACATAAAAACCACCTTGCTGTCATAGGTATCTTGTACTCCCATAGCAACAATACCACAAAGTGTATGACTTTAAAGAACAGAAATATATTGTCTTAGTTTTGAAGGCTGGAATCTGAATACATTCATCAGTTCTGTAGGAGGGTCCCATCTTATCAGTGAAGTCCTGGTGTGGTACTATAGCATCAACACTGGAATGCTAACCATAAGGTCAGCGGTTCAAATCCACCAGCCACTCAGAAACAGGGTCACTGTGAGTTGGCTCAACTCAATGACACTTAACAACAACAACCTTGTCAGTAGCCTCAGGAATTCCTTAGCATTTCTTGGGTCACGGAGTACTAGTATAGCGCTGTGGGTTAATGCACTAGACTGCAAAGTTTGTTTGAACAACAAGATTGGCAGTTCAAACTCACTAGCCAGTCCTCAGAAGCCCTATATAGGGTCACTGTGGCTTGG
Source organism: Chrysochloris asiatica (assembly GCF_000296735.1). Lineage (NCBI taxonomy): Eukaryota > Metazoa > Chordata > Mammalia > Afrosoricida > Chrysochloridae > Chrysochloris > Chrysochloris asiatica. The sequence continues at coordinate 3,436,531 of NW_006408699.1, forward strand.
AACCGACTCGACGGCACTTAGCAACAACAAATAGTTCCTCACATGGTCTCTTCCCTGTGTATGTCCATTCTACTTTTTTTATAAGACACTATTCAGAAGAGGTTGTGGCACTGTAGGATAAGCACTGGACTGCTAACCACAAAGTCAGCGGTTCAAACTCACCAGCTGCTCTTTGGGTCAGTGTGAATCAAAACCAACTTGATGGCACTTAACAACTCTGAAGGGGTTAAGTTTAGGGTCCACACTACTCTGATAATGCCTACATTAACATAACAAAAGACAACTACTGTTTTCAAGTTTGGTCATATTTACAGGTTGGAGTCCTGCTTTGGTGCTGTAGAATAAGCACTGGACTACTAACCCCACAGTCAGAGGTTCAAACCCACCAGCCACTCTGTGAAAATCCTATATGGGGTCACTATGGGTCAGAACTGACTTGATAGCAATTAACAACAACAATAACAGGGGTTAAGATTTCCACATAACTTTCAAGGAAGTAGGGTGGGGGGCACGTTTCAATCCATAACAGTTGCCCGTCCTTTCCAACTTATAACACTCCTTCAGCTGATAAATATTCCCTCTCTGTTCCTGATTTTTCTCCTGCCACTGTGCTTCCTTTAAACATACACTATTTTGTCAAACTTTCAAATATGTGATTTATTCTTTAACCTTTGCAAGAAGTATTCATCCTGACAATAGTCCTGGAGGGAAGATGCATAATTAAAGATCTTTATCATAAACCTTATTCATATCAAAGGGTTGATCAGGTTTGAAATTTGTGGTCACCTCCTTCTCCTTTAAAGTTCCTTTCTTGAATTTGTGCTACAACACAATCCTTGTTATTCTACCTTTACATGTTTTTTTTTTTAGCTGGCTCCATTTCCATTACATTAACTAGGACAATACATTGTATATTTATGTGCTTGATAAACATTATTGTATTGAGCTTTTCAAAAATTTATGACAGGGCATTTCAAATTTCAAAATTTTGTTTGGGCCAAAAGTATTCACTCAGGTTCAGGATGTAATGATTGCCCCATGGTGGTACATGGAGGCAAAGACTTCTTTCTGTTCAACACGTTTTTATTTTTTAATATCCCCTATGTACCAGGCATTTCAAGGCACTGCTGAATATACAGTGATACAAAAATATAATCTGTGCCATGAAGACATTTACAATGTTGTTGTTGTTGTTATGTGCCATGGAGTTGGTTCCGACTCATAGTGACTCTGTACAGGGTTTCCGAGGCTGTTAATCTTTACAGGAACAGAAAGCCTCCTCTTTCTCTTACGGAACAGCTGGTAGTTTCGAACTGCTGACCTTGAGGTTAACAGCCCGATTCGAAACCACTAGGCTACCAGAGCTCCTTGAAGACATTTACAATACAACGGGAAAAATGACTAGTTAATCATATAGTATGTAACTTCAAATATAGAAATGATCTGAAATAGTTATTTTTAAGCTTTTTTTTTTTCCAGTTTTTATTGTGAATTAAGTGATAGCTTACATGGGAAAACATTATCTTTACATTCATCCTATCTTATTTCATTTCATTGCAATGATTATAATTCCCTGCATGCATCATCAAACAGCCAAAGGGTACACCTCACAATCCTGCCCCCTGGCCATCAACACACAGACCCTCTTCGTCCAGAGTCCCCAGCCACTCAATCTCACCACATCATTGTCTCTGCCTCCATCTCTGGCGTTGCTGCTTCTCTGAATAGGGTCCCGCAGGCCACTCTTCTCCCTTGATGGCCCCAGGGTCCTCCACTGCTGGACTGCAAGATCAGCCACTCCCCTCCTTTTGTTACAAAATGTCTACCTTTGTATTTGCAAGACTCACAATCAGTCCTGATAGCAATTATTCACTATTGAACCACAAGAGTCTTATCCCCATCTCCTTTCACCAGCCCTGCCCAGACAGGTTAGAAACCACTCAGTGAAGATTCTACCTTCCCCTACACCCTCTGAAACTAGGCTCCCTCTTGAAAGTTTGTAAGCCAGTCACTTCTTGCCTTTGTAGTGCCCCCCGCCCCCATTTTAGGTAGCAAATGTCTAAGTTGCCCATCCCTGCCAACCCTGTGTACCAAGGAGGTGGGAATGATCCTCACAGTAAAGATTCGTTCTCTCTTTTGAGCTACTGCATCCATAAGTATAGGTCAAGTTCATCAAATTGTAGTGGATTATTCTTTTTTCCCCACTTCTTTATTCCTCTAGTTAACTTCTGGTCATCCAGCCATCAAACTAGGTCAAATGGTACTATCTGCAAGTATGGGTATTCTTGTACATCTCCCCTCAGTTCATATCAGCCGACGCTTCTATCTATACTCTAGTCCTCTGTGGCCATGTCCCTGTCCCTGGGCCCATTAGTCCCTAGGTCTCACCATACTGCTGGCCAACCAGATCTCAACCCAGGTTGAACGTGATCGGACTTAGCTCACAACTTCACTGCTGTTTTTCCCCACTTCCCATTATTGGTGACCAACGTGCTCAGCAGCAAAACCACATGCCTGCTCCTGTACTCCCCTTGATTCTTAGTCTTGGAAGGAGGTTTGCCCTGAGGGGACTAAGTGTTTTGTGTTTAACAATTGAATATACTTTTTTTTTTTTTTTAATGGAAATCTTATGCAGAATCCCAATATCTAACAAAACCAGAATTGTTCTGATTTACCTGTTGGGGAACTCTTAACCTTTCAGATAGACTCTGGTTTGTACACTTACTTTCCAATCATCTAGAGAATCCTGAATCAAAAAACCAAACCCTTTGCCCTTGAGTCAGTTCTGACTCATAGTAACCCTCCTTATTGGGTTTCTGAGGTTGTAAATATTTTCTCCTGTGGAGTGGCTAGTGGGTTAGAACCATCAACCCTATAACAGTCCTATATCTAACACACAGTGCCACCAAGGATCCTAAGACTGCAAATCAGAGTAATGTCTGAGTTATCAAAGGCATAAAATCAAAGTGCCTAGAGGACTAAAAGCAGAAGATTAATTATATAGCTTAATGAATAATCTTATTTTTGGAAGACATGTGTATCTCTACCACTGACTATGAGCTTTTTAAAAGTGGAAACCATTTTATTCAGGGGAACTATATTGATATAAAGGTGCTCTGGTAGCAGAGTGGTTATGAGTCGAGCTGTTAACCTCAAGATCAGCAGTTCCACAGGAAAAAGATGAGGACTTTCTGCTCCCATAAAGATTTATAGTCTCGGAAACTCTTTGCAGGGTCGCTATGAGTCGGAACCAACTCCATGGCACATAATCACCACCACCACCATACTAAAATAAAGAATCCTGTTGTGGTGCTGTGGGTTAGTGTGCCAGACTGCAAAGCCATTTGAACTGCAAGGTTGGCGGTTCAAGCTTACCAACAGCCCCTTGGAAACCCTATAGAGGGTCATTATGGGTCTGAAGTAACTCGACGGCACATCACAACAACAAACACAACATACTGAAATAAATAATCTAGGAGCAAAGTATACATTGTATTGGAATAAGAAAAGATTTAGATACTAGTAGTGAGACCATTCTAGTAGCCCAGATGATAACTAGAGAGCCCTTAAGCTCAAGGACAAATGAAGGGAATAGAAAATAAAGATAAAGATATCTTAAAGGTTGAATTGATATAAGAAATCATTGCATATAGTACAGGGAAAAGCGGGATTCGAAATAAATGAGTTAATCCTGAATAACAAAATTATGATACTTTAAGCCAAATCAGAGAAGTCAAGAGGAAGAACTTGTTTGGGATGAAATGAAATGAAAATTTTAGTATAAAATCTAGTTAAAAGGACAATTAAAATTATGAACTAATTGGGTGTATAGAGCCTTGGCAAAGGTTAATCTTCAAGTAAGCAATATGAAAAATGGCCAGCCACGTGTCTTTTTACCTTAGCAATAATCAGAGTCATTTCAAAAGTTAAAAAAAAAATTCATTTAAAAAAATTAATCCGAATATACAAAGACCTAAGCTGTATCCCTAATTAAATATTCCTCAATTTGATTATAAGAGCCACGTTATTTTCAGTCACCTGGGTACATAACCTTGAATTTATCTAGGACTTCAACTCTTTTTTCAAAATCTCTAAAGTCAATCTACTTGCATCGCTTTAAAATTAGTTGTTTATCAGTGTATAAATATTATTACAACTGTCCTTGACTTCTCTATATACAGTCCCCTCCTTCCATTATATTCTATCATCATATCATGTCCTCCTTACTCAAGAATCTTGAATGGCACCTGTAAAGTGGTGTGGGGACTTGTCTGGCCTTCTCTGACTTCACAACGGGAAAAGAGAATCAGGCTCAAAATCAGCCTACAGCTGATTCCTGTGTGGTAGAGGTCAGACATGCCTCCACATTCCAAACTTCTTTATCCTATTCTGACGTGAAGTGTTCCTCTCACAAAACTGTCTACTTCTCTAGTGAGTTTGGTAATGCATTGCAGTGGCCACACAGAACTCGCAGACAATACGCATGAATATGGGGTTTATTAGGAAAGTTAATAGGGTATAATTCAGGATACAGCATTTGTCTAATCAGGAGAGCCTGTTGTCAACCATACCATAGGCACACCTCTCTTTGATCCATGGCCTCTCAGCCACATGGCCCATTTGCCTCTGCCCTGCTCAGTCAAGTGTTACAGTGCTGTTATTAGTATGTCTAATAAATGCTCAGAGGAAACCCAATTCCATAAGCCAGTCAGTCTCCTGCCAGAAGACACACAGCTTTACTTGGTTTGTGGGCTGGGAAACCACTGTTTTGTCTCTCCATGCTGCTGCCATCTCTGCCACTGCTGCTTCTGCACACAGGGATCTGAGGGTCCAAAGGAAACACTCTGTTCTTGGCTCTTCTTTCTTGATAATCATGAACATCCCCATTTCTGCTCCTAAGATGGCTCACTGTAAACCCAGTGGGATGACCAAACCAACCAATCCCCATTTTAGAGTCCCATACACCCTATGTGCCTGGTCCCACCCAATCATCTGGTGGGAGGGAGTTATAAAGGTTATGGCTAGAAAAGCATATAAACCACAACTCCACATTTGCCTATTAGATTATTTAAGTCCATGACATTGAAGGCCCTATGCAAATTTGAACCCAGACCATCTTTACACTGATTTCTGGTATGAATTTAGGTGACTAGACCAGCCAACTCAGTGTTGCTTCCTCTGTATCTGCATGCTGTGCTTTGCCAAACCCTGTTTGTTACAACACTAATCTGCCTTTTCTTCAACCATTGGAATTTCACCCATCTTTCCTTATCCAACTCAAACCCTCTCCTGCTTATTTAACTTGAACTGATTTTTACTATCTTTGGTCTCCTAGAAAACCAAATAATTATGCCAAAATTTTAGCACATAGATATACATGGTAGCGTAGTGGTTACTAATCGGGCTGCGAATCACAAGGTCAGTAGTTCAAAACTACCAGCTGTTCTGCGGGAGAAAGATGAGGCTTTCTGCTCCCGTAAAGATTTACGGCCTTGGAAACCCTGTACAGGGTCACTATGAGTCGGAATCGACTCCACGGCAAACAAGATTCTTGGGCTGTTATAAGGGTCATCCTAAATAAGATATCTAGATGAGCTATAATGTGCTGTATAAATATTAATTGTTCCTTATACTATTACGTCTGGTCACTTGAATAATAAAGGGGGCAAACAGTAATAATATTCCACTTACAGGTTATTTTCCATATGTATTCTATAATGGGTGTGCTTAATTATTCTAAATGCTATGAAAGTTCTAAAATAAAAGATAAAAATTCAAAAAATGCTACTCATGATTTAATCATCATATATTTAATATGCACCTACATTTACCTCATGTCAGTGGCTTGGAACTATTTTAAATATCAACTGACAACTCCTTATCCACAAATAGCTTACAGTCTAATTGAAACAATACAACCAATTCAGGAGGATTCTAAAAGTTTGTAGAAAAATTCCATTATCCTTTAATTCCATTTTTCCATGAATATTTGAAGTCCCCTTATATATATGTGTGTGTGTGTGTGTGTGTGTGTGTGTTGGCACACCACATGATGGGCTTCAAAAAGTTCATGGGAAAATGGAATAGAAGGATAATGGAAATTTTCCAAAACTTTGTGGAATAATTCCATTATCTTTTCTTTTAATTTTTCCATGAAGCCTCTTATAAAAAACTTCTGGAAGGCTATATAGACATGATCAAACATGGTTACTTCTGAATATTAGAAATAGAGACTGAGAAAATAGGGAAGAAATAAAGGGTTTTTCTTTATATACCTATTGTTGTTAAGCGCTGTTGAGTCATTTCTGACTCACAGTGACCCTATAGAGGGTTTCTGAGGCTTTTTGAATCTTTGCTGGAGCAGAAAACCTTATCTTTCTACCTTTTACTACTGAATAATTTACCTTGAATATATTTTTCAAATTGATGAAAGCAGTAAAATTTAAAATAACTATTATAATGATTTTTAAAGCAATAGAAGATTGGTTATTTAAATTAAGATGTTTTCCACGGAGTACTCTGTAGCCATTAAAATGTATGATGCAGTTATATGTTTATTGACGCACGAAAGTCTTCATTAAGCATTATTTAGTAAAACATGTACTACATAATAAAATGTACAAATTAGTAAAACATGTATTGTTTAATAAAACATGAATAATATGTGTATAATAGTCCTTTGTAAAAAATATGTAGGTGTAAGTTTGTGTGTATATGCATGGAGAGGACTCCTGTGAGGGTTGGTACAAAAAATTATTTATGATGATTTTTGCTGTGTAGCAGAAATTGGATACTTTTTATATTTAAAAATTTTTAGTGAATGTACATTAATTTTCCCAAGATAAAAAAATGTATTTTTTAAATGGGGAGTATTAAGAAATGTAGAAAAGTTCATTTAAGAAAATTGTGCACATAATTTGATACATAATAATTAACTATAGTAATAGTTTGATATGGAGTAATACTTCATGGACATTTTTAATTTTATAGGACTAGAAGAAATTGCAAAAGAAAGAGAGAAACTAAAAAAGGCAGAAAGTATCCAGATCAAAGAAGAAATGTTTGAGATTCCTGGGGACACTTTAAATTGTTTAAATACAAATCACTGTGAACAAAAAGAAAATCTTAAAGAAAAAGATAACACAAATCTATTTCTTCAAAAACCTGGTTCTTTTTCCAAATTAAGCAAACTGTTAGAAGTAGCTAAAATGCCTCCTGAGTCAGATTCTCTGACCCCCAAACCAAATGGTAGTGCAAACGGGTGCACATTGTCGTATCAAAATAATGGAAATCACTCACTAGGCAACCTTCAGCCAGCAGCACCTCAAAGCAACATGGAAAAGACAGACTCTAATAATCTGTTTAGTGCTGGTTCCAGTGGTCCAGGGAAGTTCTATAGTCCTCTCCCCAATGACCAATTGTTAAAAACACTGACTGAAAAGAACAGACAGTGGTTTAGCCTTTTGCCAAGAACACCTTGTGATGACACTTCACTTACCCATGCTGATATGTCAACTGCATCATTAGTGGCTCCTCAGTCTCAGCCACGACCTAAGTCACCTTCACCCACCCCAGCTCCTCTTCTTGGATCAGCTTCTTCTCAGAGTCCCATTGGCCTAAATCCATTTGCTTTATCGCCTCTTCAGGTTAGTATTGCTAACTGTAACTCATTTTTTATTGCTTTACTTAATCTTTGACCCCACAAAGATTTCATTCAAGGTGGAATCCGTTGAATAGTAATAGTATTATCCCTGTCACAGCTTGAAAGCTGAAGAGTCAGAATTTCTATTGCAGAGCTTTCTCCTCGCTAAATTTCTAATCTCAGCCTAAGGCATTTACTTGTAACTTGTTGCTGTTACAGAATATTTGAAAGGGAAATTATTCTGACTGGGGAGCAAATAAGAACATGAAATTCAAAATTATTATTGCTTTGATAGGTAATTTTTCTCTAATTCTGATAAGTGAGGTGGTTTTTTTTTTTTCAGAATTTGAAAACTATTTCAGATCCTAAATTATTCTACTTTTGTCTTGTTTTTATTTTTGCAGATGAAAAGTGGCGTATCTATGATGGGACTCCAGTTTTGTGGGTGGCCCACAAGTGTGCTTACTTCCAATATTCCATTTACATCATCACCTTTACCTAGTCTGGGATCAGGGTTGGGATTATCAGAAGGAAATGGTAATTCTTTCTTGACTCCCAATGTGGCTTCAAGTAAAAGTGAATCTCCAGTGCCACAGAATGAAAAAGTATCTTCAGCTCAACCTGCAGCTGTTGACGTAGCAAAACCAGTAGATTTTCTTAGTCCAAAACCTATTCCAGAAGGTAGGTGCATTGAGATGGTTCATAGCCCCTGACTTTATTTCATTGTTATTGATTAATAGAACTGAATCTGTGGTGGTTTATATTTAGTAAACAAGTCTTGATATGCATTGTGCCATCAATTCATAGTCAAAATATTTGCAAAAGATCTACATACTTATTTTACTTAGAAATGCAGTTTGGTTGGTGGAGAATTATTGACCCAGAGGACCTAAAAGCTTTACTCAAAGTACTACATCTCAGAGGAATAAGAGAAAAGGCATTACAAAAGCAGATTCAGAAACACTTGGATTATATTACTCAAGCCTGCATCAAAAATAAGGATGGTATGTACCTAAAGGAGATTTCTGCTCCCCTGCTTAGTTATAATGGATTCTTTTAGCTTAAAACATATTTTCCTATATCTTAATTCTAAATTTCTTACTGGTAGGCATTCTTCTGACTTTGCTCAACAAAATAAGAGTTACTGTTAACATTTCTCAAATTGTTATTGCTTTCTTATCACGTTTTATGCCACAGATATCTTGTTCTATATTTCTTAAAAATACTATTCCTGCTTTTAGCAGTATGACACCAATATGTACACAAGTGCATCTCTGTGGATTGAGTTAGAGGCACATGTTACCCCTGGAATTTTGTTTGCATTCTGGAGAAACCTCTGAGGGGAAAAACTTAGTAATGTGGATTTTAAAAATTAATTTCTTTTCAAATTTAGTTGCTATTATTGAATTAAATGAAAATGAAGAGAACCAGGTAACTCGAGATATTGTGGAGAACTGGTCAGTCGAAGAGCAGGCAATGGAAATGGACTTGAGTATTCTTCAACAGGTAGAAGATCTAGAAAGGAGAGTTGCATCAGCAAGTTTGCAAGTAAAGGTAAAATTGACATGAAATAAAATGTTTTTAGTATAAAAGATGGTAAATAATATTTATTTCAGGTATTCTGCTAAATGTTTTCAAATGTTATTTAATTCTCAAAATAATCTTGAATTAATTTTACAGGTAATGATCCATACTTAGTGTAAATAACCTACCTAAAGTCATATTGTTGTTGTTAAGTACTGTGGAGTCGGTTCCGACTCATAGTGACACTACACAGGGTTTCTGAGGTTGTAAATCTTTACAGGAGCAGAAAGCCTCATCTTTCTTCCATGGAACAGCTGGTAGTTTCGAACTGCTGACCCTGAGGTTAGCAGCCCAATTCATACCACTACGCTACCATAGCCCCTAAGGTCAATATAGTGGTTAAGTATGGATTCAAACCAAATCTGTATGACTTCAGACTCTCATGTTATTTTTACTAAATCTTGCTGCTTCCTGAATGGTATTCAGAATATATCATTTGTGATATGTGTTCTTTACTACAAGCAGAATTTTACAGTTTTCTCCATGTTAAATATAAAGTTCTTATACAAGTCCCATCAAACTCCTACTATATATAGTGTTTCATATAGGACCATAATTGCATGCAAGCCATGTCAAGCTTTTACTCTATATTGTGTATATTTGGAGAACTATATAGATATATCCAAACATATGTCAGTGTGTGTGTATGTTATGATATACATGTACACACACTGAGACCTCGCATATGTTTGTCTAGTTTTCATTGATCTACTGGGCATCATTACTATATCACAATGATCAGAACTGTCTTCCAATGAATAGGCAAAAGGAGATTTACCTTCGGTTTTGTTAGAAGGATAAATGGTTTTCTCAACAATAACAAACTAGTATGTCTGAGACTAAAAAGATGAGAGGTAAATAAATGTGAAAAGGAGAAATATCTGCAAAAGTTTGGAAAATTTAGTTCCCATTTTTTTTTAATTTAATGTTTCCTCTTTTATTCAGAATGAAAAAATTATGATATAGTGCTATTCTGTCTAGTAATTAAAAGTTCATGTCAGAATTAGTTTTATGTTAGTATTTGGAAACTTTTAAGTTCTCCCCCCAAAAATGTCTTTTTTTTTCAGAGCTAATAAAGTATCTCTTACTTACCATAAATGTAATTTTCAGTTTGGGGAGCAAAACATGATTTGCTAAATTCATTATAGAATCCTTTTGTGGATATTGTAGGATAAGCACTGGACTGCTAACCACAGGCAGTGGTTCAAACTCAGCAGTCACTCCTCAGAAACCCTATACAGGGTCACTATGAGTTGGAACGGATTTGACGGACCTTAGCAACAGCATCAACAATTTCCTTGTACTGGAAAACTCTGTATATTCTCCTCCTGGTACTGTATTTTGTATAAAAACACCTCCTTTATTTGGAATCTTAAACAAATGAACTCTTCTACAAGTTAATTTTCTGGAGAAATGAAAATTATTACATTAGGTGCTTTAATTTTTAACATGTTTGTTGGCTCTTTTATGTAACACATTCCACTGATTTCTTAAACTGAGAATGTTATATGCAATTTAAATAATCTGGGTGATGTGGGATCATCAGTATGAAGATCAATGATTAGACAGGAGAGGTGAAGAGGTTTTACCTTCACACTAAATGATCCTCATGTGTCTTGTTTCTTAAACTATTATACTTGCTTCTTAGAGTCTGCTCTATCATCTCTCACGGTCATTTATTCCCAGTTTCTAGTTTACATTTAATTGGTTCTACCCGCCTCATTTTTCTCCATCTTCCCCCATCCAATTTGCCAATTCTGATAAGGTGTGAGTCGGAATCAACTCAACAGCACTCAGCAAAAACAACAATAAGGTGTAGGTTAGGACATTATATCAAGCTTTTAAATTTTTTCAGTAGTTAGAATGTGTGTCTAAAGCATTTCTCAGGCAACATACCCAGATCTTGATGGTTTGGTCTTATTACCTCACTGGCTGCTTATATAGATGGTTCTTGTAGCTAAAATATGGTGTTTTTTTTTCATAAGTGGGACATTTTAATATTATCCTGTTAATAAGACATTACTGAATTATTCTGTGTGGCACTGTAGGATAAGACTGAACTGCTAACTTGAAGGTTGGTGGTTCAGTCCCACCCACCACTCTTTGGAAACCCTGTACAGGGTCACTATGAGTCAAAACTGACTCAATGGCACTTAACAGCATTCTAAGAATTGAATTACAATCATATTAGTCTTGAAGAAGCATCTAAAAATGCAACTGATAAAATGATCCACAAAACATTAGTTTTAACTGATGAAGCCCTGGTGGAACAATGGTTAAGTACTCTGCAGCTAACTGAAAGGTGGACAGTTTGAACCCACCCACCCACCACTCCATGGGAGAAAGATGTGGCAGTCTACCTCTGTAAAGATTACAACCTTGAAAACTCTGAGGCAGTAACACACTGTCCTGTCCTGTAGAGTTCCTATGTGTCAGAATGGACTCAACAGCAACAAGTATAGGAGATTCCATGATTTTTTTTTCCTTTCTTTCTTTCATAAAAGAAAATAGAGTTTAGATTGATGAATTAGCCTTTGTGAAGACAGATGAAGCAAATGGCCTGGGGTTACTGGGTGGGTTTATTTCTATGTTAATATTGTTAAGAATTAGGAAGTTATTTTTATATTTGAGGAAAATCTTCATCCCTGGTCCTAGTTCTGTTTTTGAGAGTTTACAAAAGCCCAGTTACTCTTCTAAAGATGGCTGTATGTCTGTTTTTAAACTTTCCCTTTTCCCAGCTAAAACTTACTCATTCCATCAACCATTAATTCTGTGAAATTCAGTGTCCGTGCTCACGATTCTTTTCTTAATCCGGTACTGCACTACTTTCAGTGCAGTTTAAACCTGTACTTTCTAGCATGTGTTATCCTGTTGCTCACTGAATGTGCAGTATACACAAATGTGTACACTCTTCCAGAGTCCTTCTAATGATCCTGTTACCTATAGCACTTCTGTGATTAGTTAATGAACTGAAAAGCTGAACTTCCCATTTATCATTGTTAAAATGTTATTACTTTGAGTATAGTTTTTCATCATATAGAACTATCTATATCATAATTCTGCCATCATAAGGCATTACTGAATTATTAAACTTGCTTCCTAGTTTTAAGTCACTTGCAGATTTAATAACAGTCCTCTAAGTTGTTCCTAAATGCATTAACAGGAAAGGTCACATATAGGCTCTGGGCATTGGCACTGAGGACATTTTCTGATTTGACAGATGATGGTAACTGCCATTCTTGAGTACAGTTTTCAGCCATCTGGATTTCTCTAAACTGATTCTCATAGTTTTCTGTTGTTTTGTTTCTTATTTTGTCAGCTGCCTTGCATGAATCAAGATGTGCTCTACTTACATGGAATCCCTTAATTTGTATCCCTTTCACAATATGGAAATGAGGTTCATTTGACATGACTTGTACCTAAACACATACGCAAACTGTTCATAATTGCATCCTTCCTTTCTAAAATAAATTTTCTAAGGAGTTAAAGGGAAAAAAATGTACCCCAATATATAGTTTAGTAAAAAGGATAACATTCAATTTGTTTTTCATTTAAGAAGAATTATATTGAGTGTTTACATATAGTAGAGAGTTCTAGTAGCCCTTTGGATTAGACATTGAGTTGCTAACCACAAGGTCAGCAGTTCAAACCCATCAACTGCTCTACATGAGATAGATGAGGCTGTTTGTGCCTATAAAGATTTACAGTCTTGGAAACCCCAACATAGGGTCACTATGAGTCAGAATAGACTCGAAGGCAGTGGGTTTGGGTCAGTCACATCAAATTTAATGGAGAAAAGATTGAAGTTGTCAAAGACTACATCTTGCTTGGATCCACAATCAACATTCATGGAAACAGCAGTCAAGAAATCAAACGATGCATTGCTTTAGGAAAATCTGCTGCACAAAACCGCTTTAAAGTATTAATGACCAAACATACCAGTTTGAGGACTAAGGTGCACCTGACCCAAGCCATGGTGTTTTCAATCACCTCATGTGAATATGAAAGTTGGACAGTGAATAAGGAAGACCACAGAAGAATCGATGCATTTGCATTATAGTGGAGAAGAATATTGAAAGTACCATGGACTGCCAGAGGAACAAACAAATGTGCCATGGAAAAAGTACAGTCAGCATGCTCTGTAGAATCGAGGATGGCAATGTTTCATCTCTCATACTTTGGACATGTTATCAGGAGGGTCCAGTCCCTGACGAAGGACATCATGCTTGGTAAAATAGAGGGTCAGTGAAAAAGAGGAAGACCCAGAAAGAAATGGACTGACACAGTGGCAAAAACAGTGGGCTAAAAAACAACAACAGTTGTGAGGCTGGCACAGAAGCTGGTATTGATCAGTTCTTTTGTGCATAGCGTGAGTCACTGTGAGTCGGAACTGACTTGATGTTACCTAACAACAACAGCGTCAAGTGGTGGACACCATAAAATGGAATAAAATGTCTCTGTTTCCTGCCATTAGAAAGCTTGCTATACAATAGGGAAAGTCAAAAAAAGGTACAAATGTATGCAGAATCTAACAACTGGTTATAGAGAAGTACAGAGTAACACATGGAGTTAGAAAAAGGGGTCTTTGTTTCTGATGGGGATATGGGAGATCCGGGAAGATTTCAAACTGAAGTCAAACTGGAACATGATAAGATGAGTACGTTTTTAACACTGAACAGGGTGTGCCATACTACAAATTGAGAATTGCATGGGCACTGGGTATGTGGAATGGCGAGTCATTTGACTGAAGGATAGGACACGTGAATGGGAACTGAGAGAGAGGTAGGTTGAGGTACTTGAATGCCATTGTAAAGATTTTGAACTTTGTTAAACATTGGAGAATCTTTTTTTTTTCCCCCTTTTTATTGTGAATTAAATGAAGGACACCAACATCACTTTTCCATTCAACAAATAATACACTTTGTTTCATCTCATTGATTTTAATCCCATCTCTGGAGTAGCAGCTAACCACTTCCTTCCTGTCCCTCCTATTTCCTGTCCACCCATCTTCCATCCCGTATTGCCATTGTCCTTAGGTACATGTTGCCCCTTGAATTTGAATGATTGACTGTTGCATCATTCACAGTTTATCTTACTAGTGTTATTGTTTCTCCTATATACCATCTACTGCTTGGCTGAAAGAGGATGTGTTCCTTTGCAGACCTGAAGGGTGGTCAAGGGCCACAGTCTTAGATTCCTCTAGTCTCTTTCTGATCAGTAGGATGAGTAAAATTATTTTTTTTAAATAATTTTGAGTTTTGTTCCACACATTATGCAACTCTATCCAGGACCTTCTAATGTGATCCCATTCAGGATAGTTTTTAGTGGTACCTGAGCACCATCTAGTTCTGATCTCTGGGTTATGGAAACTGATGTTCACATGTTCCATCAGCCCGTTGAACAACTTGATTCCAAGCATCTTCAATTCTCATCACTCTCCTTTCTGCACATTGGAGAGACCAAAGGCTGTACCTTAGGCAGCTATTATGAGTTTTTAATATCCCAGATGCTACTCACCAAAGTAAGATGTAAGACATTGTCTTTGTGAACTATGTTGTGCCAGTTGACCATGGTGACTCCTGAGACAATAGTCCTGAGTCCCCAGGCTCAGCTACTCATTCCCTTAAGATGTCTGATAATATCTGGTTTCATCATTTGGCCTGACTTGACAGCTATTGACAACAACAGTGTACCACCACAGTCACAGAAACAATGGAGGCTCTTAAACTGTGCTGAAGATAAAATGAGTGAAAGCAGACATGGCCCTGCTCTCACATCATTTCGAGATCGTGGTTTTGTGCCATCAAGTCGGTTCTGACTCAGAGTGATGCCTGTATAGGGTTTGGACCACCTACCTTGTGATGAGCGGTCCACTGCTTATCCTACAGTGCCAAATAATCACATGAGTATAAAGTTACAACCATTACAAGGCTATGGAACATTATATCCCATGAGAGCCTAATGAGAACCTATATTCCAAGGTGATCAGGAAAGGATTGATTTCCTGAGGAAGACACTTCTAAGCTGAGAGCTACAGGAGGATGGAGTGAACTAGATAAAGAAGAGCATGCAAAATCTGTTAGGCAAAGGTAACAGCTTACACAAGATCCATGTGGTTAAAGGGAAATAGTGAGTAAAAAATAATGTACAGAAGATAGTGAAAGGAATAAAAATGGAAAGGAAGAACAAGACTCAGATGGCTATTAAGAGATGTACATTTCAGTGACCCCCTCAAAGTAATAAGCCTCTCAATCAAAACTCCTACATAGTATTGCGTTGATTTTATTATACTTTTCATAATATCAAAAACTGTTCTATTTTCTAGGGTTTTTTTTTTTTACAGCTGCTTAAATTTTTTTTTTCTTGACTAGCATTATGAAACACAAGGTTGAAGCTTTTGTTTTAGTAAATATCCTTGAGACCTGATGGTGTCTGTTGCTGCATTTTAAATAAAGGTAGTTTACTACCCACCAGGCAATTTGAGAGAAAACAGTAATAACACTCGTCTCTTGATATATAGGGTTGGATGTGTCCAGAGCCTGCATCAGAAAGGGAGGACTTGGTATATTTTGAACATAAGTCATTTACTAAATTGTGCAAGGAGAATGATGGAGAACTTACTGGAGGAGAAGAAAGCAGTGCACATGCACTAGAACGGAAGAGTGACAACCCCCTAGATATAGCTGTAACCAGGCTGGCTGATTTGGAGCGGAACATTGAAAGAAGGTATCTGAAGAGCCCCTTAAGTACCACCATTCAGATCAAACTGGATAATGTGGGCACAGTTACTGTCCCTGCTCCTGCACCATCCATTAGTGGTGATGGTGACGGGTAGGTTATTGAGATTAACTTGAAAAATTATTGTGCTTCTTTGCTAATTGGAGCCTATTTTCTATTGCCTGTTATCTATGTATCTTCTTGTATGTCTGTGATCCATATGGATCATGCTATTTGCATGATGCTTTGTAAAAAAAAAAAAATTGTTTTGTATTTATTTTCACTTTTTTTTTTTGTTTGTTTGTTATGTGCGTTGATAATCCTTGCAAAGTGATCTTACATCTACCTGGTTGTGACTAAGCTTTGAGGCACGTAGCCACAGTCTGTGCACTACATCAAATTTAGTTGCTTAAACCTTATACTTACTGGCTGTTACATGTTTTTGTCATTGCTTGGCTTTCAGTGTGATGATTGTTTCACATTCAGTAACCGCAAATGTAGACATGACCTACTGAATTTTTCTATATTTCAATGCAGAATTGAAGAGGATATTGCTCCAGGGCTCAGGGTCTGGAGAAGGGCATTATCAGAAGCTCGCAGTGCTGCACAGGTAGCACTGTGCATTCAGCAGTTACAGAAATCAATAGCATGGGAAAAATCAATTATGAAAGTTGTAAGTGTTTTCATTTAAGAAATACTATAACTAATTGACTTTGTCCCCTTTTTTTCAACCTCCAGAACTTTCTTAATCATTACATATTACTAATTGTTAAACTAATACATACTGTATTTGAGATTTTGCCTAAATTTCCAAGCTGTGTAGTTGGACATTTTCCTCCTTATATTGAGCCTTTTGAGATACTGAATATGATATACTTTTTTAAATCTTGTTTCTGCCTCCTTTGAATCTTGCTTTTTGGTCTTACTGAATTTGTTTTTTACGTTCTGTCAGTATATTGTTTGTTAACCTAAATATTTTGAAGCCCTTTTCACCCTGCGACATTCTAGTTGATACCTTCATTGAATTCCTAAAATGCCTTTTGTGCCTATTAATTTTCATTTTTGTGATGCCGAGAAATGTAGATAAGTAAACGGAAAGCTCTCAGCTTGTGCATTTATATCATGTATTTGGCATCACATGTGGTTGACATAAAGACAAGACTTTTAGTCTTTTCTCTGATAATTAAAACCAGTTCTTCACTTTCTTCATATAAAAATACATAATGAGCCTCTACTTTGTGCCAGGCACCTAGATTCTATATATATTTTTAATTAAAGCTATATTTCTTATAGTTTTCAGAGAGGTATTTATTTCAAATCATATTGTCCTTCTTTCCTCTTTCGTATTATATCATATGCTTTATATTTCATATAAGTCATAGGCTCATTTATGTTATATTAATAACTTATGTAGACTTTTATGAATCACCTTAACATTTAGTTTAGAATTGAGAATAACTTAAAAATTCAGTCATTTGCAATTTCTTTTCAAGAATGACGTGGGGTGAATTTCCTTTAATTAAAATAGCTATTCCCTGAAGAAAAGGAATTATCGTTAAATAGCATTTTCCATGTGATTTTTACCTCTATGCTTATATTACTTAAGGCCTGACTGATTCTATACAAATATATGTGGTATCTTCTGTGTTTTTTTTTCACTTCTTATTAAAATAGCCACAGAATAATGAATTTGCAATTTTTAATATATGATCAAATATAAGTTTTTCCAAATCCAGATTAGAATTTACCATAGGTCTTAAAGCATTTTCAGTTCATCTGGTAGCATTTCTACTAGGTAAGATTTCTACAAGTTGTCTTTTTAAAGATCATAATCAAAATCAGTTTAAAAATTATCTTGGACAAATACCTTTGCTGAAATCTAGGGCATACTCATCAAAATGATATTTCCATAGTTATATTTCTTACCTACACCAAAATAATCATCACAATATGGTCTGTTTTATTATAAACCTTTATACAGAAACCCAAAATTTATAAGTGAAATCTGTATTTATGTTTTAATTTTTATAAATTACTTTTCCCATATTTTTAATACATCTCCCGTAATCTTTTTCTAAATTTTTTTTTCAAATTCTGTTTAATAGTAAATTATTTTCTATGAAACTACCCTAAAAAGAGGGATAATTTTGTATTCAAAGATTAATGAACATTTTGTAACCTTTTATTAGTAATTCTAAAGTGCTTATAATTATCTTCATAATGTTCTAAACAAAATGCTAAAGTGCTCGATATCTTTACAAATATCCCCTTGGTCAAAGACCAAGTTTCCCAGGGAAGAAAGAGTTGTCATAATTTGCTCCCAGATAATTCTCTGTCTGAAGAGACATGCTTTATGTTGCCGTTAATGTTAAATATTAGGCAACGCTCACTGGTGTTTAACTGGGTAGTAAAAGAGTTAAAACCAAATATTAACGTATTTGCTTTAACATGCTGTGAGCTATTCCTGTGATTCTTTTAAAGAGTTTTTCATTTGTATTTTGTCATGCTTTTTAAATACATATCAGAAAATAATTCTGTTTTTTAATTGTGAGTATGAGAGGGTAAGATTTTACAGTATTGTACTTATCAAGAGTAGAAAACAGTGAGAATTTACTTATTATGTCAGGAATTTAATTTTTTAATTATTACTTATTTTATAATTATTATATTTTATTGTTGTTGTTAAGTGCTGCTGAGTCAGTTCCAACTCATAGCGATTCAGTATAGGGTTTCCAAAGAGTGACTGGTAAGTTTGAACTGTCTACATTGTAGTCCAAACTGACCTTGCGGTCCTGCACTTATCCTACAACACTGCACCTGGAGTTCGCGGTTTAAATTTAGCCTTCCAAATGTTATTTCTCAGTGAGTAACTTTACAATAACAGTTTTAAAGTTATAACTCAATTTTGGAGATGTAATTTAACACTATATTAAGGAATTTAATGATGTGGTAATAGAAAAGATCGTAAGATTGTTGGACAGATTGTTGGACTGTTAAACTTAGGATGCTTTTATTCTTAGTACACCTGCCAATTTTAATATTGCTGACATATTAAGCGTATTTAATAAATAATTGTTAAGTTGAATAGCATCTACCCTTTTGACAGCATTCTTAAAGTATCACTAGTGTATCTGCTCCCGAAAGGAAGTCATATTTTGTAACTTTTAATTGTCATTGCTGTTGTTGTTAAGTGCTGTCAAGTAGGTTCCAAGTCAT
>NW_006408699.1:3456504-3472004 GCF_000296735.1 Chrysochloris asiatica
ACTTTAGATGTTTTCATATTGATTATAGGGCGTGTTCTATTGTGACTGAAATTATGAACTAAATATCAAAAAAATGCTAGCTCTTACCCTTTTTAACACATCTGGAAAGTTTGCACGTGTTCTCTGTTCTTCTTTCCCTTTGTTAATACAAATTTATTGTATTAAATATGTATACATGAAAAGAAACTTTGCAGATATGACCGCTATGAGTTGAAATTGACTCAACGCTGTGGGCTTGTCTTGATTTATAATTTGCTTTTGTGGTACAAACATTTTTTTTCAATAGAGAAAAATAATTTTAGTTTTAGCTCTAGAAAATAAATCACAACCTCTTAAGTGATTTT
The DNA here is from genome assembly GCF_000296735.1 of Chrysochloris asiatica. NCBI lineage: Eukaryota > Metazoa > Chordata > Mammalia > Afrosoricida > Chrysochloridae > Chrysochloris > Chrysochloris asiatica. The sequence continues at coordinate 3,456,849 of NW_006408699.1, forward strand.
ATTTAATTTATCGTATCTAATTTTTTCCTTAAAAACCACTTTGTAGTGAAGCATTTTATGTACTTGTAGTACGTATTTGATATGATTTTCAAAATCCTGATTTGAATACTTTGAAATCATTTTTAAAACAAAAAATAAATGAATATATAATATAGTCAAACTCTAGGGGCATCTTTTGTGATTATATATACAATTCTAATCCAAATGCAAGTTTCTTAATTTGCATCTTTAGTAATAACTAACCCTTATTCCTTTCTCAGCCTATCATAAGGATGCTAAGATAATCAAAAGATAAAACGCCTTTTTAAAAGACCACCACATATTAAAGCTGTTCATTGCTCTATGTGCTCTAATGTCATGTTAATTATTTCACATGTTAATGTGTACTTGCTTCTGAAGTGTGTGCAGGCATTCAGCCTCTAGCTTTGTTTCCTTGCGGTGTACCTGAAATGCGCATTGATCCCAGCAGAACTGTTCACCCCGTCCTGTGGTCCATATCTGTGTAATGAGAGATACATAGATGTGTATGGCTACTGTCTATTTGTTAGCAAGCGGAATGTTCATTACTAATACACATTAGGAATTCTAGATTAACATCCCAATAACTATTATTCAAAGCAGAGGGTTTACTTTAAATGGTTTTTCATATGTTGTAGTACTGCCAGATCTGCCGGAAGGGGGATAATGAAGAACTGCTACTCCTCTGTGATGGCTGTGACAAAGGCTGTCACACATATTGCCATAGACCCAAGATCACCACAATACCAGATGGGGACTGGTTTTGTCCAGCTTGCATTGCTAAGGTAAGACTGATCTCAAACTGACCTTTGAAGATGCCAGATCAAAATGCAGAACATTATTAGGAGGTGGTTGTTGTTTTTAATCTATTACTCACCCCTATAAAGTTTATCTTTAAAATTTGCAATTCAGTGTTTTTCAGTATACTCACAGAGTTGTGTAACCATCACCTTTTCCTAACTCCCCCCAAAAGACCCCTTGAGCCCTCCCCACAGCCCTTGACCAGCACTGGTCTACTTTCTGTCTCTATACATTTGCCTATTCTGGACATTTCGTATAAATGGGATCGTATACTTTGTGACTGGCTTCTTTTACTTAGCATAATCTTTTCAAAGTTCATTCATGTTGTATCATGTAACAGTACTTCATTCCTTTTGGATGGTCAAATAAATTCCATTATATACCACATACTATTTATCCAGTCATCATTTTATGGGCATTTGGGATTTTTCTGCTTTTTGGTTAATGTGAAAATGCTATAAACATTCTTTACAAGTTTTTATGTATATATATGATTTTTGTTTTCTTGAGGATATGCCTAAGTCTGCAATTGCTGGGTCCTATGGTAAATGTATGCATTTTAAGTAATTGTTCAGTGTCATTTAAAATAGAAAACTGAACTCATACTGTTAATTGAAAAAGGAGCTAAATGATAAAATGGAAAGAAATCATTTTGAATTTAGAAAGCAAAGAGTAAGAAGTATGAAAGGATCAGCAGGTACTGAGGACCCAACTTTCTGCTCGGTGTTGCCTACCTCATTCACTGTCTCCCATGTTAATTTATTGACCTAATCATTACCAGCCTCTCCACAAACTCAATTGCAAACATACATTTTGTCTGTTAACCCCTTTCTCACTTTCTAAAGCTCTCAATCTTCAACAAATCTTTTTGACTCCACCAGGACTTTAATTTATTTAAGACCTTTCCACTGTCCCTCTCTTCCTACGTTCTTCTTTCCTCCTATAGCTCCTTTACCTTTCTCTTATGTGCTAAGAGCATAATTATGCTTAATCCACTTCTCTGTCTTCTCCAGCACCTACACATGTATATTTTAATGTAGCTGGGGAATACACCCAGCCCATCTGACTGGTGCCATCTGAATTCAATATCTGTAACCTCTACAGGCCTGTGATGTTGCCTGCTTGTCATCCTTTCTCTGTAGTCACTAACCTCTGACCCTGCCTCCCCGGCTGTCATTGTCAGCTGCTGGCACACTCTCACATCACTCCAAAAATGGAAGCCATCGAAAGAAAATACCCTACACACATAAAAATTACACAACCATATCTACCACCTTTCTTGCATCTGGGTTCACATACTCTACCTTCTGTCCTGTTGCCATGAACTGTTAGCGCTCTCAACTAGGTCAGTTCTTCTACTGTGCCTCAGGTCCCATTCCCTCTCACCTTTATAGGGACACTACTCCAATAACTGGAGTCCTGGTGTGGCGCAGTGGGTTAGTGCGCCAGAATGCAAAGCCGTTTGCACTGCAAGGTTGGCAGTTCAAGCTCACCAGCCGCTCCTTGGAAACCCTATACAGGGTCGCTATGGGTCGGAACTGACTCGACAGCACATCACAACAACAACAACTCCAACAACTGTCCCTTCTCCTGCATCATCAATTTCTCCTTCTCCACTTTTCTCATCCTAAATTTTACACGACGGCAACAAATTCAGAATATTTTTAAAACATCTTGTGAACCAAACAGCGCATTGTATGTTGTTAGACACAGGTTGCAACTTCTGATATATAAATATTCAAACATGAGCCCTTGGATATGTAATCTGACCGGTTCTGCCTAGGACCCACTGAAGTACTTCTTTGAATTTGGGCTCTAGCAAGATGAGAGGGCAAGCAGGCGGGAGTGGGGAAGTGGAGGGTAGGTGGTTAAAGTATGTGCACCTACACTATTTAATGACGTAAGCTGATAAGCATCATTTACCAAAGAAATTTATGAGAAATCATTGTCTTTTCTTCAACATCAAAAAAGTCTTTTGATTCTGTGATTTAAATTTCCTGTTTTCTCACTGTATTAATTCATCAGAAAATGATCACAAATAGTATTTTACTTCAGATTGCAAGTAGAGGTTTTGGACAATTATTCATGAAGTTTTGTTCTTTTTATTTTAAGTAACACAGCAGTTCAACCTAATTTATATAATTTCATTAAATGAATCTTTCCCTTATTATATTAAACATTGTCTTTATCTTTTATTATTTCAGAGTGCTAAGAGCTTAGTACTATTTGAAAGGCAAAAATAATGAAATTTTAGTGAATGAAAATTGACAAACTAAATGGAGAAAAGACTTACTAAAACATTTTAATTGTTTCAGTTTAGTGACAAGTAGTAGTGATTCTTTGTTATGGGGCAAGTGTTGGATTTATGGTTTGCCTTATTATTTCAGTCAATTAAAACATCTTCCTAATTGTGCTTTTAACTTGCCAATAGAGAAATAATTCTAATTGCTTATCTTAAAGAGCAGTGTTTTTTAAATATTGCTAGAAAGGATCATGAGGTACTCCAAGAAGTTGATCTGGGCTGCTAGCTGCAAGATCAGCTGTTCGAATCTACCAGCAACTTATCAGGAGGAACATGAGGTTTTCTGCTCCCATAAAGATTTACAGCCTCAGAACCCTATAGAGCTGGGGTAGAGAATGTCCAGTACATGGACTATATATAAGGCCAACAAAATCATTTAGTCTGGCCCTGCCAACTAGAACCGCAGTTCTAGTCATTACATTGTTCTTGTTAAGTGCTATTGAGTTGGTGCCAACTCATAGTGACCCTGTATAGGGTTTCCAAGGAGCGGCTGGTGAATTTGAACCGCCAGCCTTATGGTTCAAACTGACCTTGTGATCCAGTGCTTTTAACCCACAGCACCATTTTAGGGGTGAGTTAATGAGATATTTGACCAAATATAGCAAGCTACTCTTTAAATTGATATTTTGGATGGCCCATGTATGATGTTAGAAATTTTGGCTGGTAAAAGGTTCCCCACCCCTGCTGTAGAGGGCCATTATGAGTTGGAAATGACTCAGTTGCACTCACACCACCACCACTCTTAAGAGATGTTCTCAGCCAAATCCATTTCTAGAAAACAGTCCATTTTAAATTATTGCTGGAATAGGTCTGTTGTGCATAGAGTAGCTATGAGTTGGAACTGACTCTAGAGCACCTAACAGTAAGAACAGCAAAGTTCTATGACTCTACAGTCTAGGATTTCATAACAGTCTGGTTAAGGACAAAAAAAAAAAATCATGTTTCAAAAGAAGGTAAGCACTGTTTCGGGAAATCAAAGCAAAAACCATAAAATACTAGTGACATTGCATGTCTCTTTTCTTTGAGCTACTATTTGTATTATCAAATATAACTTTCTGAAGTGAGAATTATTTGCTTGTTTCTCAATTTGGGGGGCAGAGAAGAAGTACCTCATTATTGCATCAATGGGCTACTTGCAGTATTGTGATTTAATTTCATGAAGCCACATGACGCTTTTTTCCATGTAATTTTAGCTTAGCAATTTTACAAATGAGAAAACAAAGCCTCACAGGTATTTTTGTCCTAAGTTTCCTGACTTGTTAGTGACCGAACTGTACCTGGAATACACATCCTTTGATTATATATAAAAATCTTTGATACCATTTCTTTCTACATTGTTTTCTTTAAAATAGACATAGCCTTCCCTTCCCGTTCAATCTTTCACCATTGCTTTATTCATTACTAGGAACTCCAAGTTTGTATAACTCTTTTATAGCAGAGACTTTTTATTCCCTATCCAGGAAAAATGCAATAAAACCTAGTCGATTTGGTTACTTAATAAGAGCTTCTCTCTATTTCATGCTTCATGGGCTCTTTTTCATGTTTTGGCCTAGCTTCTTAATACCCTTTGTTTATATTCGCCTTTCTAAAAAACTGTATGCTAAAAAGAATCCTTCTGTAATCTTTAAAGCCATTCATTTAGTTATTGGCTTACATTAAAGGAATACTGCCTGTGAGTTCTAGAATACTTTAATAAAATGGATTACCCTGAAATCAGCATCTTTGTTTTTAGGGCTATAGTTAGCACTAGGGTAAGTGTTCCACGTAGAGATTGGCAAAGTCTGGTGTAAGGCTTGGTCTAGTTTTAGAGTCACAACTGTTGTTGTTACGTGCTCTTGAGTCGGTTCCAACCCTGTATAGGGTTACAATTCGGTTTTTATTTCTTAAAATCTACATGATTTCCTCTTCATTAGGATGTTCTGTAACTATTTTACTCATCATTTCCTCTTTTTACTTCATCTTTTTAGAAGGGTTTTTGGTTGCAAACTTGTGTCTCTGGTTCCCTGTTTTCAGTCTTGTAGGTTTGTTTTCCTTTTAATACTTCTTTATCTGAGTTGGATTCTGGATGATACAGCCTTGTATGTTAATCTCAGGTCTGATGTTGTTGCATCTCTGTCCTAAGAAAACTCTTTAGTGTGTTTTGTAAGGTTGGTATGAATTTTACAAACTATTTTCATTTCTGTATAACTGAAAATGTCCTAATTCCATATTTGATGGACAGTTTTCTTGTGTATATGATTCTTGGTTGACAATTTTTTTTCTTTCAGAGTTTTGTATTCTTGCTTGCTTCGCTTCAGCTGAGAAGTCAGAGCTCAGTCATATTAATTTTCCTTTGTATGTAACTTTTTGTTTTCCGCAAACTACTCAGGATTCTTTCCTTTTCTTTGGTTTTGAAAAGTTTGATTATAATATGTCTTCGTGATTTGGGGGGGGTCTGTCTTCTATGGTGTTCGTTCAACTTGAATGCACAGCTTCTCATTTTTCTTGATGTTAGGGAAGTTTTCTTATAACAAATCTTTGACAGTTTTCTCTATGGTATTTTTTGTCTTTTCCTGTTCTGGAATTCCAATCACACATCATGTACCTGAAGGCCACTATAGGGACAGCTACCCAAAGAAGCTCAAGATGGCCAAGCAGCTCCATGCCAGCTGACAACCTGCCATTTTTCTTTTCTTCAAATGCTCTGTCCCATCAGGATTCAGTCCACCTCTCCATCTCATCCTCTGAAACTCAGGGTCCCAGGATTACCATCCATGTGTGTTTCAATTGGTCTCCCACATACTGGTGCCGAGGGTCCACTCAGCACATCTGACTACTCCATCGTCTTGCTCAAAAAGCATCTTCAAGTTTAAAAATTCTTAAGATGAATAGATTTTTCATTTTTCATGCTTAATTAGATTATAGCCAGGTATTATAGGAGAACAAATTTAAAGAGCTTTTTGAAAATAACAAAATTATCAACTTTCTAGACCAGAGATTTTTTTCATTTGTTTGTCCTGTCAGACTTTCATAATTTAAAATCATGTGAATTCTGCAAGCAGTCATTTGTTTATGTATCGCTTACTTTTTTTTTTTTTAAAGGCAAGTGGTCAAACTCTTAAAATCAAAAAGCTTCACGTCAAAGGAAAAAAGACAAATGAGTCAAAGAAATGCAAGAAAGTATCTTTAGCAGGAGATACTGAAGATGAAGACTCTGCATCTACAAGTAGTTCACTAAAAAGAGGAAACAAAGACCTCAAAAAAAGAAAAATGGAGGAAAACACTTCTGTTAACTTGTCAAAACAAGAAAGTTTTACTTCTGTAAAAAAACCTAAAAGAGATGATTCCAAGGACCTAGCTCTTTGCAGGTACTATCTTTTTACAACTTTCCATTTTCCTTGTTTAGTCATTTTACCATATTAATGATTCTTTTTGAGTAATTAGTACGTAAATGTGTACCTTTGTCTTTTAAAAATAAATTAATTTCTGTTAAATTTTAACTTCTAAAATGATAATAAATAAATTTTCTTTTAGCAAAAACAAAAAACTGTATAATAACAATAGCTCATTCTAGAGCATAGATATTGACTTCAAACATTATGTTCTTTAGTATGATCCTGACTGAAATGGAAACTCATGAAGACTCATGGCCTTTTCTACTTCCTGTAAACTTGAAACTTGTTCCTGGTTATAAGAAAGTTATTAAGAAGCCTATGGATTTTTCCACAATTAGAGAGAAACTAAGTAGTGGACAGTAAGTAAATCACTCCCATTTAGTAATTATCAAACGCCTGATATGTAGTGAGCACGTTTCAGGTTATCCAAGGATGCATTAATTAAAAACAAAGATATAGGCCCTGACTTTGGAGAACTGAATGAATATATTTGGCTAGAGTTGTTGTTGTTGTTGTTGTTGTTATGTGCCATGGAGTCGGTTCCAACTCATAGTGACCCTGTACAGGGTTTTTGAGGCTGCAAATCTTTACAGGAGCAGAAAGCCTTATCTTTCTCCTGAGGAACAGCTGGTAGTTTCAAACTGCTGACCCTGAGGTTCACAGCCTGATTTGTAACCACTGTGCTACCAGACAGAGCTCCTTGGCTAGAGGAGAATAATATTATTGAAGTAGTTAAAAGGCAGTCTGATAAACCTTCTTTTGACCACCTTGGAAGGGCACCAAACCCAGGTGGAGGGTCATGAAAAGTATCAGGGAAACTTCCCAAAGAAAGTAACAGAATCTGGAGGCAAAATGTTAATGGTTTGCATTGTGAATCAATGGAATTAATATTGACACCGTCTTATGTGGGTTTAATAAAAATTGACTTTAGAATATTTTGAGCTTATCACAGTGCTAGAGTAGAGGATAATTAGAAATTTTAAATATGAAAAAGTTTTCATTTGGGTTGTTAAAGAATACTAAAAATGCATTGATTAAATATAGGAAAACACTATGATTTGCTCTTCTCCACCATTGACCTCCAGGTCCTATCCCAAAAGTAAAATGGACTTTCAGATTACAGTTAATGATTTTTTTAAGACCACCTCAAACTGATGCCACTAAGATAGTGGAATTTAGCTAGTTCTGGGTAGTGACCCACTATGGAACCCCAAGAAAGAAGCCATTCACTTAAAGAACAAGCCCACACAAAGCCATTCCTCATGTGATAAGTGCCCAGGAGTTGCAGAGCTGCATTCTTTTCGCCAGTCCCCACTCCTCTTGTTGATATATACGAGTTTGGTGGTGGTGGTGGTGTGCCGTGGAGTCGGTTCCAACTGATAGTGACCCTGTATAGAGTTTCTAAGGCTATACATCTTTACAGGAGCAGAAAGCCGCCTCTTTCTCCCATGGCTAGTATATCAGTATAGCTTAATATAGCCTAAGACTTAGAGCAAAGTTTCCAAAAATATGCAAAAAGAACTTTTGCATTAAAATAAAAATTACATAATATATGAGTATTTAAAAATCCCATTATTATTGTAATTATTATTATAATTCAATATGTTATTTAGTTTTTCTGAATGAGTCCTGTAACAGAATTTCAATACAGGTCATACAGAAAATGGGCATGAGGAAGCATCAGTTAGTTGGAATCTGTCTTATTCTTCAAAGAGATTAGGTCTGTCCGTTTAGCCAGTCTTTTAATCTTATATGGTAGCAGACATAGAATTTTAAAAAATGTTTTGTTTATAAGAGTTACATATGTTTACATGTATTTTACATGTTACATATAGTTTATGTAACAGTTCAAAGACAGTAATCCTACACTTGCTCCTTTTCTTTTTCCTTCAGTTTACTTCTAATGTTACCTTTAATGTACTTCCTTCATTTTTGTTTATAAATCGTCTCTAATCATGTGTTTTCTTGCAGGTATCTGAACCTTGAAACCTTTGCTCTAGATGTCAGGCTTGTTTTTGACAACTGTGAAACATTTAATGAAGATGATTCTGATATAGGCAGAGCTGGCCACAGTATGAGGAAGTTTTTTGAAAAAAAGTGGACAGATACTTTCAAAGTGAGCTGAAGTTATAACAACTTTATTTTTCCTTTTAAACAAGGACAAATGAGACCAGCAATGTGAACTGTATTTACATAAACGTGCAAGGCACATACATAATGACTTTTTTTTTCCTTAAAATAAGTATCAAAAAAAAAAAAAAAAAAAAAAAGTAAGTCAAACAATTGGAGGAGATTGTAATCATTGCAATGAATCCATGTAAAGTTGATGTTCTCTCACGTAAACTATCACTCACTTCAAAAAAAAAAAAAAAAAAGTATCCGAAGAATGATACCATTTTTAAAGGCTTCACTCCTACAACAACCAAGGCCCTTGGTTATTGGTTTGTGTGATTTATCAGCTAATTTAGGTAGAACAGGGAAGCACACCCAAAGAATTTTCAAAGGAAAGGGTGTTATAGTGCAATAGCAATTAAAATCTATCAAATCGCACTGAATATTCAATACCAGAGCTCTAACTTGGGAAATGGTTCTCCTTTCCCTCTCAATAAATATCTATTTTTCATTTTTTTTACTTTGTAGTTTATTTTTTAGTGAATGTATTTAATTTTATGAATTATTTATGATTAAACCACATCCAGAATCTTCGTTTTCTGTGAAAAGGAAGAACTAGAAAAATTGCTTTAAATCTTGAAAATACAACAAGGAATGTTTTAAAATATAAAACAAAGCCAAGTTAAACTGTTTACACTGATGTGCTATAAAAGCACCAAAAATAAACTTTACTGTAGAGTTACAAGTACATTTATATATATGTTGCTGCATCACTTGTGTAGTTAAATTGTATTTCCAGACAGTGAAGAAAAATTAACGTGTATATACTGTTCATTATTGTTTATATTAAGTCTTGTTTTAAATATGTATTATGTGTATATATTGTTTGCAGACATTATTGTTTATGCCTTAGGAGGACTGTAGCATTTTATTTGAGTCTGAAGGTAATTATAGCTCAATAGCTTGTACAGTAATTATCCTCTACCAACACTGTGGCGTCTCCTTAATCTTGGTAGTGCCTGCCTTTGAAACAGGGTGTAGGGGATATTAGTTTTCCATTTTTCTATTTTGTTATATAATTTCAAGCCACCAGGGCCTAAATTAAAGTATAATCATTTGTATCCATGTGGAATAAAATTGTGACAATTTCCTACGCACACAGTATTTTTTCATAGAAACATTTCCCTCCCATTTGCCTTGCCTCAGAAATAAATTTAAAAGACATTTGTAACCACTGTGTTTTATCTACTGTGTGTTGTGGTGGCCTGTTGGAGGCAAATAGATCAGAATTTTTTTTGTACCTATGTAAGAGTACTTGAAATTTTATTTAAAATAAAATGTTGTGGAAAAGGTAGCATCCTTTTTTTTAGGAGTGTTATTTTTCACTACTATGTGTGGCACGGATACAATAAAAGACTTTTACAAACTAGTTTTTTTTTTTACTTTTTCGTAATGAACCTGAAAATATATTCTTTTCAAATAGGCAGTTAATTTCAACTTGATTTTTATACAATCATAAAGGAGGAGCAGCAGACTGTGACTAAAAGACATTGGGCTAGGTGGAGGAGGATGGATCTGAGTCATGAGGTTTACTTTCAAGGAGCCCTAGTGGTGCAGTGGGTGAAACACTGGAGTGCTAACCGAAAAGCGAGTGGTTCAAACTCACCAGCTGCTCTGAATGAGAAAGATAAGGCTGGCTGCTTCCATACATATTTAGAACTTTGGAAACTACAGGTCTACTCAGAACTGACTGAACAGCTATGGGAATTTAGGTTTTGATATGACTTTCTGAGTTTCTTAACCTCTCTGGATCTTGTTTTATTTATTTCACATCTTTAATATGCAATTATTAAGATACATTTTTAAAGTCTTGCTCTGATATGAGAAATGTCTCGCTGGTAGACACACCTAACAGTTGTCAATAAGAAAAGCCGATCATATAAATTAGTCTAAGTCATGAGATACATATTCAAGCATTCAAGAAAAATGACTTGACGCTCTGCAGGGCCCTGTGCTGGGCTCCAGGAAAACACTGTAAACAAGACAGGCATAGGTCCTGCCCACATGGAGTTTACAGCCTAGTGGAGAAATGGCCCCTATTTTATGAACACAACTTTTAGTTGTGAAGGAAGAATAAAACAGCTTTGAAGAAAAAAAAAAAAAACCTTAAAATGTTTGGAAGCCACAGAATAAGTCTTCCATAGTTTGTGAAAACTTATATGAAAATGTTACTGTGTAATGTAAAAATTTATATGAAGATGTTACTGTGTAAATATGTCAGCTTTTATTAACCAAATATTGCAGTGTTGCCTTAAGTGGGGTGGTGGTTGTTGTTAGGTGCCATCAAATGAGTACCAACTCAGCAACCTTATGCACAACAGAACAAATCCCCGCCCAGTCCCGTGCCACCGTCACAGTCGTTGCTACACTTGAGCCCATTGCTGCTGCCACTGCAAATCTATCTCATTGGGGGTCTTTCTCTTTTTTGCTGACCCTCTGCTTTACCAAGTACGATGTCCTTCCCTAGGAACTGGCCGCTCCAGTGGTCTTTATTCACTGTCCAACTTTCACATGTGTATCAGGCTATTGAAAATACCATGGCTTGGATCATGTGCCCCTTACTCCTCAAACTGACATCTTTGTTCTTGAACAAATTTAAAACAATCAAAAGTACCATGTGGAGCAGGAAACAAGGTAATTTATGTTAAGTGGTGTACATAAAAGCCTTGGTATTTGTATTTGCTTTAAAATCTTGTCTCAAGAACTAAACACTGCCATTGAGTCCATTCATACTGATAGAGACCCCATGTAGTGTTCCTGAGGCTATAAACCTTTCCAGGAGAAGAATGCTTCATCTTTCTCCTGTGCTTGTGGGTTCAAATTACTGACCTACAAATGAGAAACTGAGTACCTAAACTCACATGTGTATATATATACACACCCACAAAACAGACATTTTTTTCAAGAGTAATCATTTTCTTTTCAAACTAAAGACAATCTCTCTGAAAAAAAGTAAAAGAATAATTATTGGCTACTTTGAACTGGTGCATCCATTATCGCTATTTAAAGGGGTAGTGGGTTTAGGAAGTAATCAGCATGAATCTAAGATCCCAAAAGGGCCAAATTGAACTAGGGGATAATTACAAAAAAGTCCTCTCTCTCTCTCTCTCTCTGGTATCGCATAGTTGCACATGTAAACACACGCTTCCATTAAAAGAAATTAAGTTTGAACCTGGACCTTTCAATCTTTAGTCCTAATTGCTTTATAAATTGTAGAAAACTGAACTGCCCTTAAGTTTAGACTTTAATGATGACTCGAATGGTGACCAGCTAAGAATAACCAATCAAGCAAAAGCCAATGCTGTTGAACCCATGCAATAATAATTAGATTGAAACTGTACATAGAGGGTAAATTAATATGTATTTGTTTATTAACTATTTAGTTGTGAAAATTAGGGGACATTTATTTATAAATGTATCTTGAACTCAAAAGAACTAAATTACCATCAGTGCAAAGATTATCTCTTTTTCTTATTCCAACCTACAAATAAAATCTGCTGGAAACACTAATTTTAATCCTATTTACAGTACATCTGGTCTGAATGTACCAGTCTGCGGTACTTCTCTTTTCCATCACCCCCACCACCCATACCCTTTCAGGAAGTTAAAATTCCTGTTTTTGCCTTTTCTCAATAAACCCATCCTTAACAAGGAAATCAGATAACAATCATTTACTCTTTATTGTAAATTTAATTTATGGGCTGCCTCTTTCTAGGTTATCTGCATTTGAAATAGATCCATTTGAGAAATGAAAGAGGTTTGTGTCATGTCAAAAGAATTTCATTCCAACAAGCAGATAAGGGAGGGAATATTTTTAAAGAACTGAAATTTTCTTTCTACAATAATATGTCATAGTAAAACCTGACCCTCAGCACTTGAAATCTTGCTTTAATAAGATCTCTCAGGCCTGGTTACCATGCTACTTTAAAACATAATATAATAATAAGTCTCAACTAGAATAAACTGAAGTCATATTCCTTCATAGCCCACTCCCCAGTATTCTTACAAACTTCCTCTTTTGGTTCATACGTTTTATATATTTATCTAGGTATATATATATCTTTTAAGGAGCTCTGGTAGCATAGTGATTACGAATCGGGCTGTGAACCGCAAGGTCAGCAGTTCGAAACTACCAGCTGCTCTGCGGGAGAAAGATGAGGCTTTCTACTCCCGTAAAGATTTACACCCTCGGAAACCCTGTACAGGGTCGATATGAGTCGGAACCGACTCCATGGCACATAACAACAACAACAACATATATATCTTTAAAAATACAGTATGAAAATATATGTGGTGTTTTTTATATTTATATTCAGTTGCATTATGCTGACAATCTCATTTTGTTTTTTATTCTATTTTTCTTTCTTTTTACTTTTTATTGTGGATTGAGTGAAGGTTCAACAAAGTATGTACTTTGCTTCATTACAATGATTGCAGTTCCCTCCTTGTATTATCTATCACTTAACGCTTGAACTCTTGAGTTCCTCCCTGTGTCTCATGCTACCTTCATTTTACCTCTGCCAACCTCCTTCTTGATGTATATTTCGTGCGCTGTCTGTCATGTTAACATGTGTCTGCTCTCTATACCATGAACAGTTTCCCCTCTAACCCTTGTAAACCATCATAGAATGTTTCTTTTGTCAAGAAAATGTTTTCTTAATTCTTTACAACAGTGACCTCATACAACATTTATACTTTTGTGATTGACTAATTACACTCAAAGGAGCTCTGGTAGCATAGTGGTTACGACTCGGACTGTGAACTGCAAAGGTCAGCAGTTCGAAACTCCAGCTGCTCCGCAGGAGAAAGATAAGGCATTCTGCTCCCGTAAAGATTAACAGCCTCGGAAACCCTGTGCAGGGTCTCTATGAGTCAGAACCGACTCCATGGCACATAACAACAACAACAACAATTACACTCAGCATAATGTCCTCCAGGTTCATCCTATTGTGCGATATTTTGTAGATTCATCATTATTTTTCAAAGATGTGTAGTATTCCATTGTGCATATGTACCAAAGTTTGTTTAACCATTCTTCTGTTAATGGGTATTTAGGCTCTGTCCTTTAGATGTGTCTCTTATAGACAGCATACTGAAGGATCCTGTTTTCTTATCCATTCTGCTACTTTCTGTCTCTTGACTGGTATGTTGAATCCCTTTATATTCAGTGTAATTATCAATAGGTATAAATTATTTGCTGTATTTTTTTTTTTTGTGGTGCTGCTGGTTTCTTTGTTGCACATAATTTTTTGCACTGAGTTAATTTTGTTTGTGAGTTTTCAGTTTCATTTTGTTGAGCTATTTTAAGTCTTTCTGATTTTCTCTTTTATTTTGATGTGAAGGTATATTAATTTTCTTTGAAGTTACCCTGCAATCTATTAATTTTTCCTTGTTTAAAACAGTCTGGTTTTTTTCTTGAAATCTACTTGACTTCTTTGCCATTTGGAAGTTCTGTATCTACATGATTTCCTCTTTTTGCTTTGCAGTTGGCTTCATCATAAATTGGTATCTCTGGTTCCCTACTCTCAGCTTGTTTTACTTTCTTGGTTGGTTATGGTCGTGTGCTGTTGAGTTGGTTCTGACTCATAGAGACCCTGCATAGGGTTTCGGAGGCTGTAAATCTTTATGGGAGCAGAAATCCTCATTTTTCTCCTGTGAATCGACTGGTAGATTCTAACAGCTGACTTTCTGGTTAGCAGCCCAACTCGTAAACCACTATGTTACCAGGACTGTTACTTTAAAAACTTCTGTATCTGGATTAAGTTCTAGGTGGTGGTGGCATATATGTTATTCTCAGGTTGTTGTTCGTTCTCAATCCAAATAAGACCCTTTAGTATTTTTTGGAAAGTTGGTCTAGTTATTACAAATTCCTTTAATTTCTGTTTATTTGAAAATGTCCTAATTTTGCTGTCGTACTTGAAGGACAGCTTGCTGTGTATATGATTCTTGGTTGGCAATTTTTTTTTTTTCTTTCAGAGTTTTGTATATGTCATACCATTGCCATCTTGCCTATATAGTTTCTGTTGAGAAATTAGCATTAAGTCTTAACTAAATATAATCAATTTATTTACTTTGTAAGTAAATTTTTCATTTTTCCCTGAGCTGCTCTCAGGATTCTTTCCTTGTCTCTGGTTTTAGAAAGTTTGATTATGGTATGTCTTGTTGATTTTCTTTTGAGATCTATCCTGTTTGGAGTTTGTTCAGTTCCTTGTATGTTTATCTTCTCATATTTCATGATGTTAGGGTAGTTTCTTTCCAACAACTCTAAGACAGTTTTCTCTGTGTTTTTTTTATCATCTCTTCCTGTTTTAGAATTTCAGTCACCCTTTTTATTGCATTTCAGTCACTCTTGTTATATTCTTCATGGTGTCCCACAAAACTCTTAGATTTCCTTTGGATTTTCTTATTCTGTTTATGATTGTTCTTCTAGCATACTAGTATTGTAATATTTATCTTCCAACTCCTGGTGTGGTGCTGTGGATTAATGTG
>NW_006408699.1:3472784-3476356 GCF_000296735.1 Chrysochloris asiatica
TGTGCACCTCAGACCTCAGGTTAGGGTGGGTTTGGCTGGTGTTGGCTGCTGTCTATTGTTGATCAGGTGGTATAGGAGATGGTATTGGCTCTTGCCCAGTAGTTGGAGCTGCAGAGGGTATGGTTGTGACTGGGCTGTATGGTCAAGGTTGCTGTATCCTTTCCCACCACCTCTGTGAATCTGCTGTGCTAGACCACCTTCTGAGCTGCTCACAAAAGTTCAAGATGGTCAAGCCGCATCTGCCTGGCTGTTCACCAGTCAGTCTCCCTCTCTCACTGCAGCATGTACTCAATCCACTCCTCTAACCTTTCTGCTGAGTTTTAGGATTCCAGGATTTTCATCTGCATGTTTCATTTGGTATCTCGTATTTCTGATGTAGAGGATCTGTGTAGTGTGTCTGCTTAGTCCACCATCTTGCTGGATGTTTCTAATTCTGTTTCCTTTGAGTTGGAAAAAAATGTAAATCTAGTTCATTAAAGCTATATACCACATTTGACTTACAAATTTCTGTAGGAATGAAACCTTAGGTTCCCTGCAGCTCCTTGGCACCACAGAAAGTACTGCCATTAATACTGTCTAAATGTCTTCTTATGGATCCATAGTTGGATCCAGCCTTCAAGATGGCCCACAATGACCTCCTGGTATACATGTCCAGACCTCCACATTATAGATGGTATGTAACTGCCAAAACTAGATCATAAAGAAACACTGCATCGCTGTTCCCACCTTGTTTGCTTGGATTTCTTGCTCTGGGTAAAACCAACCAATATGCTGTAAAGACACTCAAGCGGTCTTATGGAATGGCCAGTAGCCAGCACCAACTTGCCAGCCATGAGACTGCCATATCTTGGCAGTAGATCCTTCAGCCCAAGTTATTAAACCTTCTGAAGACTACAATCCCAGTCAACATCTTGATTGTAGCTTCATGAGACACCCTGAGCCAGAAGTACCCATCTAGGCCACTCCTGAATTCCTAACCTAGAGAAACTGTGAAATAATAAATGCTTTAGGAAGCCATTAAGTTCTGATTTAATTTATTAAACAGAAATAAGTAACACACTACCCTAAGTGCTCTCCTAGGATATGTACCTAAGGGAGAATCCCAAGTTGTTGTATATCTGCACACTTATTTTATATAATATTATCACACATAAGGAGCCCTGGTGGAACTGTGGTCAGCAAGGACAGTCATTCAAACCCACCTTATGCTTCCTGAAAGGTGAGGCTGGCTGCCCCCGTAAAGATTTACAGTCTTGGAAATCCTGCATAGGGTGGCTATGAGTCACAAGTTTGATTTTGGTTAGCGTACTATTCTCCAGATAAGTGCACCTTTTTATACTTTCACAGCATTGGAAGAGGGCTCTGTTCTTCCCTACCTCCTAACCAAACTTCAGTATTTGTTTAGATTGCTTGTTTTTCACTAACAATGTATTGTTGTTGTTAAGTGCTATCGAGTCAATCCCACCCATAGCGACCCTACATAGGGTTTCCAAGGAGAAGCTGTTGAATTTGAACCACCAACCTTGCAGTTCAAATGACAAGTTTGATGCATTAGCCCACAGCACCACACCAGCACTCCAATGTATAGCAGGTTTTTAATTTAATAGCACATTTGGGAAAGTATCAAACAATTTTTCTAATCATATTGGCAACTTCAACTTGACTTGTATAAAGACATCATATCTGTCAGCATTCTAAGACCATAAAAATGGCCCCCAATTCTATTTTTAGATTGTGATATTGAGGAAATTAGACATTAGTATCTATTCTAGTCATGGAAAATCACTGTAAATAAGGAAAAAACTCAGATGTATGTAGGTGGATGGAAAATATTACTATTCTGATAATATAAATTCTTAACAGCAAAAATAATATTTGAAAATATAATACTGAAACCATAAAGCAACTAAGAAAGCTAAATTGATGCTCCCCTGTGAATAAAGAAATGAAAATACTTAGCAAAATATTAGGACACTGAATCCAGCAATATAGAAAAAGGGAAATACGTTATGACCAAGTGGGGTTTATTTTTAAGAATACACAGTTAACTTAAAATTGACCATATCACCAGAATAAAGGAGAAAATCCAACCAATCATCTCAGTAGGGCAGAAAAGGCAATTCAACTCTTATATAATGTTTTACAGTTCTAAGCAAATTAGTAATAATAGGGAACCTCTTTAGCCTGATGATAGACATTTATGAAAAGACTAATTTAGCATCATATTTAATGGTCAAAATCCAAGTACTTTCTTCCTAAGATTGGGAACAAGACAAGGATAACAGTGCTTACTACTTTGTATTAACTGGAAATATTAGCTTATGCAATAAGTGGAATGGAGGAAACAAAACTATTTGCAGATGACATGATTAGGAATGTACACAACTCTAAAAAGATTAACAACAACAACTAAAAACCCTTAGAAATAACTGGCTTTAGTCAATTGCAAAACACAAAGTCAGTCTTACAATTAAAAAAAAAAAAGGCAAATTGGACTTAATATCTGATCTTCAAAATATATTATGGAATAAAATTTTAATACATGCTACAATATGGGTGAACCTTGAAAACATTAAGTGAAATATGTCACACAGAAATGGCATACAATATGATTCCACTCAAATAATTAGAAAAGGCAAGTCCATGGAGATAGTTGAATAGAAGTTACTAGGGGCTATTGGAAGGGGAGCATGAGGAGTTACTGCTTAATGGGTACAAATTTTATGTTTGGGATGATGAGAAAAGTTCTGGAGTTTAATATTGGTGTTGATTGCACAACATTGTGAATATATATGTTACCACAAAAGGGGGCAAGATGTTAAGAAATTAAAATACAAATGACTATTGAAAGAACATATTTGCAATAAATATATATTAAAGGTTTGTATCCAAATATTTTAAACAAAAAAAACTTACAAAACATAACTTCACAAAAGTAGATAAACAAATAGCGAATAAGCACATTTAAAGAAGTGTGGTGCTGTGGGTTAAAGTGCGGACTGCATAGTTGGTTTGAGCTGCAAGGTGGGCAGTTCAAGCTCACCAGTTGCTCCTCGGAAACCCTATACAGGTTCGCTATAGGTCGGAACAGACTCGACAGCACTTAACAACACTAACAACATGTCATTTTTTGTTGTTAACTGCTGTCGAGTCGTTCTGACTCATAGCGACCCTCTATAGGATTTCTGAGGAGTGGCTGGTCGGTCTGAACCACTGACCTTGTGGTTCACAAACTCGTGCTTATCCTATAGCACCACAGTATCAAATAAGTGAAAATTTATAAAAAGCAAAATGAAAATGGTCCACTAGAATGGTCAAAATTGAAAAGACAGACAATAAACCAAGAGTTGGCAATAATGTGGAGGAATGCAAACTCAAACTATTAATGGGAATAAAAATGGTAAAACCATTCTGAAAAACTGTAATTTTTTCTTAATGATACTTTCCATATAACACAGCAATTCCAATTTTGTGTATTAAGGTAAATGAAAACATCTTAAAAGACTTGTATATATATTATGTTGTTGTTGTTATGTGCCATCGAGTCGGTTCCGACCCATAGCGACCCTGTA
>NW_006408699.1:3476975-3478080 GCF_000296735.1 Chrysochloris asiatica
TGAAGAAGGAACTTGCTGTGTAATAGAATTAATCTATTATTTTACTGTTGTCAAAACCTGACCTACTGTATAGTTTAAATGGTTGCATTTTACTTTATGTAAATGAAACTTCAATAAAGTTAATTTTTAAAAAAATAAACATTTTGCATTGTATTATAAATTTTATTACTTTATCCATTATTTTTACTTTGTTGAGTGCTTTGTAGCCTATGAGGTAGTTATCTCCACTGATGGAGGATTTTCACTATAGTTCAAGTGTTTTAAGTATTCATCTTTTTCAATGGTGCTATGGCGTCATAAAGTGTCTAAAACTCTTTGACATAACTTGCTGTTATTAAGCACCATCAAATCGAACCTGACTCATAGAGACCCTGTATAGGGTTTCCAGGAAGCAGATAGTGGGTTTGAACTGCTTACCCTGAGGATGGAAGTGAAGTGCTCATCCTATAGCACCACACTAAAAGTCATAATATTTGAGAGTCATAATATTTGATGTATTTGAAAGACAATTAGGAAGGAACTTCTTTTTTTATAATGTGCAGTAATCCAGATTTGCATAAAAGTTTGGTGCCTTTTGTGAGACAAATAAAAGTTGCATGCCTTACTCATTTTCATATAGTTTTCAATTATTACCCCTCTGAGTAGTTTCCAGTCTTTTCCAATATACTAAGTATATTGTTATAATTTCCATGTCCCCAAATACGGTGCAATGAATTATTGAATATGACCCTACTAGACATAGTCTTTGTGGTGGTGGTGGTAGTGGTTGTGTGCCGTGGAGTTGGTTCCAGTTCATATTGACCGGTATAGGGTTTCCGAGGCTATAAATCTTTACAGGAACAGAAAGCCTCATCTTTCTCCTGTGGAACGGTTGGTAGTTTCAAACTGCTAACTTTGAGATTAGCAGCCCAACTCGTAACCACTACGCTACCAGAACTTCTGATAGCTTTTGTTAACACCCACCAAATAACTGGTGAAATATGAAAGGAGGTGCTGTGGCTCACCAAGGGGATTGGAGAAATTGCTAAAAATGTAAATAAGCTGCATGCCACCCTTGTGGGGGTATTGTTAGGTGCCATGAAGTCAGTAACAACTCAAAGCAACC
>NW_006408699.1:3478710-3496775 GCF_000296735.1 Chrysochloris asiatica
TATTTGCTCAACATACAGATTAAATAAGTATGGTGAAAGAATACAAACCTTGCGCACACATTTCCTAATTTTAAACCATTCAATGTTCCCTTGTTCTGTTCAAACAACTGACTCTTGGTCTATGTACAGATCTCTCATGAGTACAATGAAGTGTTTGGGAATATTCATTCACCACAATGTTATCCAGAGCTTATCATGACCTACACAATGGAGACCCTCTGTGTAATCAGTAAGGTATTCTCTGCTTTCAATCAAGATGCATCTGATGTCAGCAATGATATCCCTCATTCCATTCCACATCCTTGTCTGAATCCAGCCTGAACCTTTGGCAGTTCTCTAACAATGTACTTTAGTAGTTGTTTTTTAAATTATCTTTAGCAAAATTTTACTTTCATGTAATATTAATGATATTGTCTGATGATTTCCACATTCTACTGGTTCACCTCTCTTTGGAATGGACACAAATACGTTGTGGGCATGGGGCCATGGAAATAACAAGAGATTGGTCCGTTTTGCCATAACACTTAAATGAGTCTCCACGCAGAGCTGGGACAGGGAATCTCAATACCACCCAGGATCACTGCACTGGGAACTTCCTAGATCCAGGAGACAGAGGTAGAGAGAAAGCTGTACACCAGAGATGAGAGATGGTGAGAAACAGCAGCAAAGAAATGGCAGCAGCAGAGGCGGCAGAACCAGGAAAATAACAATGGGCTTCTTTGCCCCATCGAGTAAGAAAGCTGACTTCCTTCCGGCAAGAGGCTAGCCAGTGTAATGGGGTGCCTTTTAGCACATATCAGCAGAGCTAAAAGAACTTTGTAACACTTGTCCATGCAGGGAAAATGCCTGCCCATGGGGCCAAGAAAGAGACTTAACCTGCAAGCATGGTGAAGAAGAGGCTGTCCTGACTGAGGAACTGCTTCCTTAATTGTTCCTATTACTTCCAAGTTGATCCTAATCCTGATAAACCCCACAGAGAATTATGGAGGCCAAGATGGCTAGGCTTCCACAGAGGATTATGGAACCCCACAGAGAAGTAGAGACAGTCATGGGAGGGGCTGTTGGTGTCAGAATTGGTAAAAAGGTTGGAGAGAAAAGGTATCCGACTCCCCATAAGAATTAGTCTTGGGCTGTTGATCTTGATTCTCTTCATGAAGTTAGATGAGGTCAGATGCTTTCTCTATGCCTTTTTTTGCATCATGTTCACAATATTTACTGTAATACAAATGACAACTAAAAGATAATACCTTGTACATTATTACAGACAAATGTATTCTTCACTTGAGATGATTTGGAACACTGGAAATATTTTTTGTTTGTTTGTTTAAACCATGGTTATCACAGTAAAAGACTTCTAGAAGCTGGAAAATCTAAGTCTGTATCACTGGAGTCCTGGTGTGGTACCATAGAATAAGTACTCAGCCTCAAGGTCGGTTTGAACTGCAAGGTTGGATGTTCAAACTCACCAGCTGCTCCTTGGAAACCCTATGCAGGGTTGCTATGGGTGTGACTCCATGGCACTTAACACAACAACAATGGATCACTGATTTAGTTTGAGGATAGGTGTTTTCTTTTGTTATGTTAATGAGTCATGAGAACAGGGTGGCTCCTAACCCTAATCACTTCTGAATGATGTCTTATAAAAAGTGCAGAGTAGATGCAGAGCACACTCAGGGATCAGACAGATATTACCAGGAGGATATGCTACAAGCAAACAAAACAAGAATTGTTAGCAGAATCTCCTTCTGTAAGAGAGAGGCCCATATAAGGTACCCCACAATCTAGACACTGATCTGGACCTTTAGCTCTGGAACTCTGAGAAAATAAACTTCCGTTCTCTAAATCTACCCAGTATGTTGTTTGTTTATTTTTTGTTATGACAACACTAAGAAATAAAGACACAAAGCATGAAGGGAATTTAGGTTAGTTCCATAACACAGAGGGTAACACTGCATGCTCCCAGACAGAGCTGGTGCCTCCCAGCTGCTCAGGGTTCTCCACAGGGAGGTAGCACTCTAGAGGATATCAGGAGTGGAGAACAAAGGATTGCATCAGACATGACAGAATCCATGGGCCATTCTCAGGGACGTTTAAAAGCCTTTTTACTGGCATATAATATAGAAACACAAAGTGCACATACCCTGTGTTGAAATTGCTGCATTTTTGAAAACTCTTTTTACTCCTTGAACACTAACTGGTCCAAATGTTCTGAAAACTCTGGTCTTAGGTTTTTCTGCAAGGCTAAACAATTCTAATATATTCTGGAGACTGGCTATTTCCTAAACTCATTCATCCTCAGATGTCCAGGCTTTGGGCCCATTTAGGACCCATTCCTATACCCACTTTTTCCAATTACTCCATCTATCATCTCTCCCACCCCTATGAACACTTGTTGTTTACTCTCAACCATGCATTTGAATAATCAGTGGCTCATTGTCTCACTAGGTCATTCATGCCTATTCAGTTTGCAATGAGATCTTAAATATTTTCAGAGCTTGTATTTCTTATTATGTAATCAAAATTTAAATTCCCTTTAAGTAGATTATTTTAAATTGTTTTCAATATTCCTCAAATAGCATTATTACAAGGAGAAATTATGACAATATATGATTCATTATTTATCACAGCTAGAGTCCTGGTGTGTTGCTGCAGGATAATGCAGTAGACCGCAAGGGCAGTGTGAACCACAAGGTTGGCAGTTCAAACCCACCAGCTGCTCATAGGAAACCCTATACAGGGCTGCTATGAGTGGGAACCTAGTCAACAGCACTTAACAACAATTAACCACAAGTGTAGCACCGTAGGATAAGCATTCAATTGCAAGGTCGGTTTGAACCATAAGGTTGGCGATTCAAATTCACTATTTGCTCCTCAGAAACAGGGTCACTCCTTGGAAGTAGGGTTGCTATGGGTCGGACCAGACTCCATGGCACTTAACAAAAACAACAATACAATTAAAGCAAGGAATGTATAAAATATTCAGATTGTTAAAATTCCAAGTCAAAGATCCAATTTACACTTAGGCTTGTGAACCAGGATAACCAGTTCACTCATGTGCTAAAAAGGTCTCTCTCCCTAGGTAATGCAAGTGATTAACATGCTGAACTGAGACAATTAACTCAAAGATTGGACATTTGATTTCATGCCAAGTTACCTTGGAAGAAAGGCCTGTTGATCTACTCCCAAAGAAGTAGCCAGTGAAAACTCTGTGGAGCACAATTCTACTCTGACACAGGGTCAAAGTCAACTGGTGCAATGTTTCTGTTGTATATTGTTAGGATATCTTAGTTAACACCTTCCAAAATTTAAGTCATAGACTGAAAACCAGCTAAGTAATGCCTACATCTCTGAAAGCATCTTTTCTTCCAGAGCAGGCAGGGATACCAGGTGGGTACTGTACCAAATTACTGGCATGCATAAGAAGAGCTTTCTTTTACCTATTTTACTTATACAATATTACAGACAATTGTGTCTACCCATTTGTTGTTATTGATGTTGTTCTTGTTATCTGTCATCAAATTGGTTCCAAGTCAAAGTGACCCTATGCACAACAGAATGAAACACTGTTCGGTTTTGCCTCTCCCAGTGTTTGTTTAAGCCCACTGTTGTATGTAACCACTGTGTCAGTCTATCTCACTGGGGAGATCTTACTCTTTTTCACCAAGCACAATGCCCTCTTTAGGGACTGTTTCTTCCGGACAGCATGTGCAAAAAAAACGAGAGATGAAGTCTCATCATCCTCAGTTCTAAGGAGTGTTCTGACTGTACTATACCAGAAGGACAGATTTATTTGTCCTTCTGGCAGTTCATTGGTACTTTCAATATTCAACCCATAATTCAAATACAGCGTTCCTTGTGCATTGTCCAACTTTCATATGCAGATGAGGCGACTGAAAATACCCAAGACTATGGCTTTGGCCACACTTCAGGTCTGGAATAGAACTTACCTTCATGGCTTAATTTTCAGCCAAGCAGTAGATAGGTTATGTAGAGGGGGCACCTATACTAGTAAAGTATGCGCACCATGGGGTTGTCAATCATTCAAGATCAAAAGGGCAACATTTGCCTAAAGGTAACATTCAGAAGGGTTAGGAAGGAGGGTGGAATGGAAATAAAGAGCCACAAGGAGGAAGTAGATAACTGGTGCTACGTGGAGGGGATTGCAGGGGATTGCAATCATTGAAACAAGGTGTTCCGTGTAAAATTGATAATCTGCTCTGTAAATCTTCACTCAATTCACAATAAAAAGTTAAAAAAAATATATATCATGGCTTGAGTCAGCTCTACCTTACTCAAACTGACATCTTTACTCTTGGAACACTTTAAAGAGATTTTTTGCAGCAGATTTGCCTAACACAATTTGTTGTTTAATTTCTTGACCACTGCTTTCATGATTGTTTGTTGCAGATCCAAGCAGAATGAAGTCTTTGATAACTTCATTATTTTCTGTGTTTATCATAATGTCGTAGTGGTTACGAATCTGGCTGCTAACTTCACGGTCAACAGTTCGAAACTACCAGCTGTTTTGCGGGAGAAAGATGAGGCTTTCTGCTCCCGTAAAGATTTACAGTCTCGGAAATCCTGTACAGAGTCGTTATGAGTCGGAACCGACTTCACAGCACATAACAACAACAACAATATCATAATGTTATTTATTGGTCCAGTTGTGGGGAAATTTGTTTTCTTTACATTGAGGTTGCAATTCATACTGAAGGCTGTGGTCTTTGATCTTCATCAGTTTTTTAAGTCCTCTTTTGTTTCCAGCAAACAAGGTTGTGTCATCTGCATATCTCTGGTTGTTAATGAGTCTTCTTTCCATTCTGATGCTATATTTTTCATATAATCCAGCTTCTCATATTATTTGCTCAGCATACAGACTGAACTAGTATGGTGAAAGGATAGAAGCCTGGCACACACCTTTCCTGATTGTAAACCATTCAGTATCTCTTGTTCTGTTTGAACTGTCTCTTGACGGATGTACAGGTTCCTCATGAGTACAATTAAGCGTTCTGGACTACCCATTCTTTGCAATGTTACCCACAGTTTGTTATGATCCCCACAGTAAAATGTCTTTGTTTAGTCAATAAAGCATGAGTAGACATCTTTCTGGTATTCTCTGCTTTCAGCCAAGATCCATATGACATTGTCTTCTTACGAATCTGACTTGAATTTCTTGCAGTTCCCTGTTAATGTACTGCTGCAATCATTTAAAAATTATTTTCAGCAAAATTTTGTTGCATGTGATATTAATCATATTGTTTTATGACTTTTGCATTCCATTGGAACGGGCACAAATTTGAATCTCTTCCAATCTATTGGGCAAGGTAGCTGTCTTCTAAATTTCTCAGCGTAGATGAGTGAGTACCTCCAATACTGCATAAGTTTGTTGAAAGATTTCAATTTGCATTCCATGAATTCCTGGAGCCTTGATTTTCCAACAATGCCTTCAGTGCAGCAGGATTTCTTTTTTCAATACAATCGGTCCTTGATCATATGCTACCTCTTGAAATGGTTGAGAATTTACCAATTCTTTTTTAGTACAGTGAATCTTTTAATGCTTTCTGCATTTTCTTTTAATGCTTTCTGCATCATTCAATATTTTACTTATAGACTCCTTCAATACTGCAAGTTGAGGCTTAAGTTTTTTCTTCAGTTCTATCAGCTTGAGAAATTGGGAGCATGCTCTTCCCTTTTGGCTTCTAACTGCAGGTCTTTGCACATTTCATTATAACACTTGACTTCGTCTTCTACAGCTACCCTTTTTCTGTTCAGCTCTTTTACTACCTCATTTCTCCCAGATGCTTTAACTTCTCTAGGTTCAAGAGCACGTATCAGAGTCTCTTCTGACATCCATTTTGCTTTTTTCTCTTTCCTGTTTGTTTGTTTGTTTTTAAATGACTCTTTGTTTTCTTCTTATATGATATTCTTGATGACATCCTACAACTCTTCTGGTGTTTGGTCATTAGTGTCAATGTATCAAATTTGTTCTTGAAATGGTCTCTAAATATAGGTGGAATATATTCAAGGTCATATTTTGGCTCTCGTGGACCTGTCTTAATTTTCTCTAGCTTTAGCCTGAACTTGATGGTCTGTTCCACAGTCTGCTCATGGGCCTTGTTTTGGCTGATGATATGGAGCTTCTCCATCAGCAATTCCCACAGATGCAGTCAATTTGATTCCTGTGTATTCCATCTGGTGAGGTTAATATCACCATTTATGTTGTTGAAAACAGGTTTTTGCAATGAATAAATTGTTGGTTTTGCAACATCTATCACGTAATCTCCAGCATAATTTCTATCACCAAGATCATATTTTCCAACTACTGATCTTTCCTCTTTGCTTCCAACTTTTGCATTCCAATCACCAGTAATTATTAATGCAAATTGGTTGCATATTTGATCAATTTCAGACTGAAATTGGTAGACTTCTCCAATTCATACATCATTGGTTGTGAGTAAATTTGAGTTATAGTGGTATCAACTGGTCTTCCTTGCAGGTGTATGGATATTATCCTATCACAGACAGCATCATACTTCAAGACAGATCTTAAAATGCTCTTTTCAATGATGACTGTGACACCATTCCTCTTGAATTTAGAATGGCAACATAAATCATATTATTGACAGATTCAAATGACCAATACCAGTCCATTTCAGCTCATTAATGCCTAAGTTATCGAGCTTCATGTGCTCCATTTCTTTTTTGACAACTATCAATTTTGCTAATTTCCTACTTCCTACATTCTATATGATTATTAATGGATGTTAGCAGATTTTTCTTCCCATTTGGAATTGTACTACATCACCAAATGAAGGCCTCAGAAACTCTGCTTCATTCATATCATTAAGATCAGCTCTACTTTGAGGATACAGTTCTTCCCCAGTCATATTTTGGTGACTTTAACTTAAGGAGATAATTTTCTGGCACTATATCTGAAAGTGTTCCTCTACTATTCATAAGGTTTTCAGTGGATAACAATTCAGAAATGGTCTGCCTGTCCTTCCTAGTCTGTCTTAATCTGGAAGCTCCACTGAAACCTGTTCACAATGGGTGACCCTGCTGATATTTAAAATACCTGTGGTGTAGCTTTCAGCATCACAGCAACACACAGGTCACCACAATATGACAAACTGCCAGACAAATGGTTAGTGTTGTTAGATGCCATTGAGTCAGTACCAATTCATAGTGACACTACGCACAACAGAATGAAATACTGCCCGATCCTGGGCCAACCTCGCAATGGTTGCCACGCTTGAGCCCCCATTGATGCTGCCACTTGGCTAATCCATTTCACTGGAGGGTCTTCCTCTTTTTCTCTGACCCTCCACCCTACCAAACATGATATCCTTCTCCAGAGACTGGTCCCTCCTGACAATATGTACAAAGTATGAGAGATAAAGTTTGGCCATCCTGGCCTCCAAGGAGCACTTGGCTGCACTTCTTCAACACAGAACTGTTGGTTCTTTTGGCAGACCATAGCACTTTCAATATTCTCCTCCAACACCATAACTCAAAAGCATCAATTCTTCTATGGTCTTCCTTATTCACTGTGCAGCTTTCACATGCATATGAGGTTATTGAAAATACCATGGCTTGGGTCAGGCGCACCTTAGGTGACATCTTTGTTCTTCTACACTGTAAAAACATCTTACGCAGCAAATGGTGGTGCCTTTCAAATTCTTGTTGTTGTTGTTAGGTGCCATCAAGTCAGCTATGACTCATAGTGACCCTATTTCTGAGGAGCAGTGGTGGGTTTGAACTCCTGACCTTGAGGTTCAAACTGACCTTTTGGTCCAGTGGTTATCCTACAGTGCTATATCAGGATTTTGCCTTTCAAATTAGCGAAGATTAAAAAGGAACAACTCAGTTGGCAAGAATGTGAAGATAGGCAAACCACTTTTAATTCTATTCTTCCACAAACATTATGAAGTGCCCTCACCCAGCTGAGAGTGTAAACTGTACAGCTGTACAGCCTTTGTGAAAGCGACATGGCAATACTTATTAACAATCTCTATACCTTTATGCTTACAATTCCAGGTACATTCAACTATATCCTAAGTAGAAGCCCTGGTGGCACGGTGGTTAAGTGATCAGCTGCTACCTGAAAGGTCAGAAGTTTAAAGCGACCAGCTGTTCTGTTGGAGAAAGATGTGGCAGTTTGCTTCTGTGAAGATTGTCGCCTTGGAAACTCTATAGGGCAGTTATACTTGGTTCTCTAGGGATGCGATGAGTCAAAATAAACTCAGTATCAAAGAGTTATGCCTTCTGCAAATTCAGAAATGTGAATAAAGATGTACAAAGACATTAATCCAGAATTATCTATATTAAGAGCAAAAATCATGAAACAACCACCTGACAACAGGGAAAGTTTTAAATTATACTATATATCATATAATTAATTATAAATTATACTATAAGGAGCTCTGGTAGCGTAGTGGTTATGAATTGGGCTGCTAATTTCACGGTTAGCAGTTCAAAACTACCAGCTGTTCCACGGGAGAAAGATGAGACTTACTGGTCCCATAAAGATTTACATCCTCAGAAACCCTGTACAGGGTCGTTATGAGTCGGAACCGACTCCACGGAGCACAACAACAACAATGCTCAGGACATAAGTTTGAGGGTTTTTTAAAACACAGTTTACAGAACTTTTTGTACAAATATAGATATTTGAGATATTTCTATAAATGAAAGTCTGGAAAGAAAAGTTACTTCTGAGTGAGGTGAGCGGTGTGGTTATTGGCTATTTCTTATTAACATAATCCATTTTTCCTAGAAAGCTCTATTATTTAATCAAAAGTTATTTTTAGGAAACTGCTGCCATGGCGGTTCTTTTAAGCATAGCCATGTGTTCAAAGTCAGTTGCTCCATTCCAGACCATTACAATAATTATAGATTGCGATAAAGTTAAGTCATACAAATTTTTTTCTGAGTGCATATACTGTTTACCACAAGACAGTATTCTATTAACTGTGCAACAGCATTATGAAAAAGTTTACGATAGTGTGAGAATTACCAAAATGTGACACAGAGACACAAAGTGAGCACATGCTGTTGAAAAGAATCGATGGTGCCAATAGACTTAGTTCGTCACAAAGGGTCACCCCAAACCTTCGATATGTGAAAAACACGCAGAACGGAGTACAGTAAAAAGAGCCATGCCTGTAAAATTTTGAATCACTTAAACTTATCAAAATTATGTATTTTGATCTACTTCTTTTCCCTTACGCTTTTTAAAAGTTACAACTTAACTTCCAGTGAGCTCAATTTCATCTTTAAACTTGAGCATTTTCAGTTACTACTTTACAGATATATGGCTTTAGTTTACTCAGGTTGATAATTTTAAAATGTTTCCTTATTAAAGAAAACTGAATTTTCGTAGACCAAAACCAAAACCCCAAAGCTACGTGAACGTAGTGCTTTATTTACTATGCCTAGGAATCTTGGGTGACAACTTATTTTTAAAGTGGCTGGCAGGACCATTTTCTGCTCATTTACACTTGAAAACCGATCTATATGTGAGCCTTGTAGATAAACTTAGAAATGCTAGAATAAAGGCATATTTGGTTCCGGTGACATCATGGTTAACTATTAGGACCTGCTTGTTGGGCAGGGAAAATAGCAGCACTGGGGGAGTGGGTGCAGAAGGAGGCAAGCAGCCTGGCCTGAAGAAACATTGGGAGATCTGAACATAGAGGTGGTTGTTGTTAAGTGTCGTGTAGTCCCTTCCAACTTATAGCGACCCTGTATAGGGTTTCTAAGGAGGGGCTGGTGAGTTCGAACAGCCGACGTTGCATTTAGCAGCTCCACTGCTTTTCCTATAGTGCCACTTCAGGACTCCAGAGGTGGTGGCAGAAGGCAAAGTCGTAGGCTGCTGAGGGCACAGAAAGCCTAAAGAGAGACCTAGTGAGGAAGGTCAGAGAGAGAAAAGAGTGCAAAACCCAAACAGAGCCCATTGCTCACGCGTGGATTGCTACCCAG
Source organism: Chrysochloris asiatica (assembly GCF_000296735.1). Lineage (NCBI taxonomy): Eukaryota > Metazoa > Chordata > Mammalia > Afrosoricida > Chrysochloridae > Chrysochloris > Chrysochloris asiatica. The sequence goes on from NW_006408699.1 coordinate 3,488,692, forward strand.
GGACTCCATACCAACAGGGTAGATTCAAAACTCTAAGCTGGGATATCCACTTTATACAACTCCCCCTTTTAAAACCACATTTCATTGTCATGCAACATTTGTTAGACCTCCCGCAACTGACAAAACTGCAACAAAAGCTCTTTCCTGTCAAGTCTAAACACATCTGTATCAGAGAACCTAAACTCAGACACCAGCAGGCTGTCAGGGAGAGAAAAGACGCGCATGCGCCGGAACGCCCTTCCTCCCCCGGAAGGGCGGGGCCTGTTCCAGGGTCTCCTAGGACTGTGGCCACGCCCGCCCCACCTGAGTATCACGTGACCATCTCAGCTCCCCGCACCTGAGGGTCATACCCACGGACCTGATAAGCGCAGCTGCGACAGGTGGGGGAGTGCAGCCGGCTTTCGAGGGATGCCGCTTGGCTGCTGGCTCCCTTAGCTTGCATACCCTCTAGGGTCTCAGCGTTGGAACCGGGTTTCCATTTCTGGGCATGTGACAGAGACCGGCTGGCACCTTGACTGGAGCATCAGTCGTGCCCTGTCCGCCCAACCACCCGTCTCTCCGAAGGTCCGGGGCCCACGGCCGCCTCGAACCGAGAGCGCAGCAGCCGAGGCCGTGCTCTGGCCCGGAGTCGCTGGGTCGGCAGAAACCTCGCCTGCGGGGGGAGTAAGTGGCAGGTTTTATCTTGGGGATTCGTGGCACAGGCTGTGTTTGCGTTGGATTAGATGGGGCTGCTTGCGTTGACACCGACGAGTTGACTCCTTTTACTGGGGATTTAGCGTGTTCGCGGAGGCCGGAGTTATGCCCTTCTCCAGGGGCAGGTAGGAGTAGGAAGACAGCGCTAACTTGCCCTGGACTGCGGTGGGAGCCCAGGGCCCCCAGGTGGGGAGGCCAAAGTTAACAGGAAATTTTCTTTGGAAAAAGACCGAAGAGCACTTGTAAGGAAGGTTGGCATTTGGGAGTTTTTCCAAAATCACCACGTGAGCTTGTTTGTGTTTAGTGTTGTAATATAGGTTTGCTGGCTTTCGTTGGTTTTGGGTTTGTTGTGGTTTGTTTGAAAACAAACAAACAAACAAACAAACAAAAAGAGGGAGAGACTGAAAGTTTGGAATAAAATGAAAATGGGAAAAGGCACAAAACAAATCCTTTTGGTGGAATGTGCTGAACAACAAGGTCGGTTTGAACCGCAGAGTAGGCTGTGTTCAAGCTTACCAACCGCTCCTCGGAACCCTATACAGGGTCGCTGGTGGGTCGGAACGGACTCGAGGGCACTTAACAACAACAGTCCTTCTGTTCTTAGAGATTTCCTTAAATAAACAAGATTAGGACAAGAGAGTATGAATTTTACAAACCCTACCTGCAAGGTTGATTTATTGTCTTATTTTACAGTATTTCCCCAGTAGCATATGTTAGTATTGCATTAAATATACAAGATATGCAAAAACATAAAATACACACAAAAAAAGTAAATATTAAGTCAAGGATTTACTTGAATATATTCGGTGCTTGGCATTGTTTTAAATGCTGTGGATATAGACGTGAGCATGGTGTACAATATCTGTACCCATTTGGAACTTACATCCTCTTAGGGAAGACAATAGAATAAAATGAACAAATATAAAAACAAGTATGTTGGTATACACCGTCTAGTCAAATCCGACTCATAGCGACTCTGTATCTGTATAAGGTTTCCAAGGAGTGGCTGGTTGGTTTGAGCTGCTAACCTTGCTGTTAGAAGTGCTTATCCTGCAGCGACACACTAGGACTCCCCATAAAGAAGTGTATCAGAGGGTCATGACTACATTGAGAATTATAATGGGGTGTGTGCTAGTTTAGATTGAGAAACCTTCTCTGACATTCCAGTTGACACCTGAATGAGAAACAGAAACCAGCCAATTCCAAGAGCAAAGGGAAGAGACAATTCCAGCACAAGAACAAACAGCTGTGAAGACCCAAGAGAGGATCACATTGGTCAGGAATTCAGAAAGAAGAGAAGGGAGCATAGCTGCAGGTGTGGTATCTGAGAAGTAGAAACCAGGTGGTGTTGCCAGGGTGAAGAGCTTGGATTTTATTCTAGGTTTGTAAATTTGTACTTGAGTATACCGTTTGGCTGAAGTCCTGGTGTGGCCCTGTGGGTTAATGCACCAGACTGCAAAGCCATTTGGACTGCAAGGGTATTGGTCTTAGAAACCCTATACAGGATCACTGTGGGTCAGAAATGACTCAATGGCGCTAAACAACAACAGCATATAGTTTGGTAAAATCAGTTTATACCCCCACTTTCATTATCTTTTCTGGATCTTGATTTATTCAGTTAGTTCCTTACATCAAATCTTTCATTTTGTTCTTTATCAGACACAATGACAAACCATGTCATGATAGCTTTCTACATGCCACTCACACAAGAATGAGGCCCTTAGTTTTTTGTTTTGTTTTGCCTTTATTTTTTATGATCAAGTCCTACATTTGCATCTTAAAGGCAGACCAAATAACCCTGGCTCTACCCTGTGGAAGGAACAGCTGAGACAGTTTGTCAAAATAGTGAAAAATGTCTTTGTAGTGAGATTATTGTTGTTAAGCGCTGTTGAGTTGGTTCTAACTCATAGTGGTTTCTGAGGAGTGACTGATGGGTTTGAACCTTCAACCTTTCAGTCCAGTGTTCATCCTTCTGTGCCTAGTAGATCTGGAATAGGCAATGTTGAGAATTAATAAGCTGTGAGATAGAGTTTATAAAGACCTGAGGTTTGAGATGTTCACGATCCAATCTATTTGAAGTTCTTTGACAGAGTTCTTTTGCAGTTGTGGAACTTGATTGGTGTGGCAATATAGATTTGCTTGTCAGCAGCCCCCCAATGTGAAGGATTGACATAGCGGCTGCAACAGTGGGCTCAGACATAACTACAAATTGGGAGGATGGCCCAGGACTGGGCAGTCTTTTGTTCACGTGTGCCTAGGGTCACTATGAGTTGGAACCTACTCAAAGAGTCATAACATAACATAACAGAGGCTATAGTCTTAAGTGTGTATGCCTCTCCAAGTTATCCTTATCTCAAGTAGGATAAATGATCCTTTAAATATACAAATGTCGGCGCTTTCTTTGAACACACTTGTAATTTGGTGTTAGGTGCTTTTGTATAGATTTGAGTTGCGTTTTTTGGTTCCCAGGACAAAGTAACCTCTATCTTTTTAAAAAATTGCAGGCTGTTTCACGTCAAACAAAGAACATGGTGAAACTAATTCACACATTAGCGGATCATGGTGATGATGTCAATTGTTGTGCCTTCTCCTTTTCCCTCTTGGCTACTTGCTCCTTGGACAAAACAATTCGCCTGTACTCCTTAAGTGACTTCACAGAACTGCCACACTCTCCTTTGAAGTTTCACACATATGCCGTCCACTGCTGCTGTTTTTCCCCTTCAGGACATCTTTTGGCTTCTTGTTCAACAGATGGTACCACTGTGCTATGGAATATACAAAACGGGCAGACTTTGGCAGTGATGGAACAGCCCAGTGGTAGCCCTGTGAGGGTTTGCCGGTTTTCCCCTGATTCCACTTGTTTGGCATCAGGGGCAGCTGATGGAACCATAGTTTTGTGGAATACACAGTCATATAAATTATACAGGTATGAATATTTAATTCCTTTCATTCTAATCTTACTGACAAAGTATACCAAAAAAATAACAGTATATTTTGATTAACTTAAAGACCAGGTAATTGTCAGACATAAAGGGGAAAAAAATGTATTCTATTTAATGCTTGAAAAAGCAAGTGTTAAATACTGTAGCAGGTATACTTGGCTCTGAAAGTTTCAATTTTTATTTATTTAATTTTTAGAGTAAAAGTTAATCTTGTTAATCTTACAAGTTTTTACTGTAAAAAGCAAAGAAAACTAAGTCTTAGGAGTAAAGTTCAATAATTTTAGATTATATGTCAAACCATGACTCAAGACTTCTCAGTAATAATGTAATGATAGGTTAAGTCTCACCTAAGAGATTCGGTTATTTCCTTGACTAGGATTTTTCTTTATTTAATTGCTGTAAAAACATATATATATATTTAGCACATTTGGGTGTATTAAAATTGTACATGCAAATACGTTACATATCTTTTTACAACAATTTTTCACATACACAACTTAGTGACACCAATTATATTAATCTTGTGAAACTATCGCCAGTAGACATTATCAGATTTTCCATCATCATAAATAGAAACTCAGTGTTTCCTAAATAGTGGCTGCTCCTTCCCTTGACTTTCTCCCATCCTTGGTAACCACTAATGAGCTTTGGTGGTGGTGGCTGTGTGCCGTGGAGTCAGTTCCGATGCATAGCGACCCTGTACAGGGTTTCCGAGGCTGTATTTGCCTATTCTAGATATTTCATCTACTGATGGGTGATATTTTCCCTATTGTGATTGACTTCACTCAGCATAAGGCTTCCAAAATTCATCTGTGTTGTAATATGTATCAGGATTTCATTCTTCTTTATGTCTGAATGTTCCATTGTATGCATATAACACATTTTGTTTATCCAGTCTTCTGTGGATGAAGTTTAAGTTGTTTCTACTTTTTGATTACTGTGAATAGTTCTACAGTGAACATTGGCTTACATTTGTTGTGTGATGCTTTCAAGTCTTTTGGGTAGATACCTACAAGTGGAATTACTGGATTATATGGTAGTTATATATTCAAATTTTTGAGGAACAGCCAAACTGTTTTCCACAGTGACTGTGCCATTTTGCACAGCAGAATGCCAGCAGTGGTTAAAGTTTCTCTATATTCTAGCTAACACCAGTTGTTTTCTTTCTTTCTTTAAATCCTAGATAGCCTGCTCTGGGTACAGTAGTATATCATTGTGGTTTTGATTTTCGTCTTTCTAATAAGGAGTCCTGGTGTGGTGATGTAGGATAAGAACTGGACTGCTCACCATAAGGTTGGTGGTTCAAATCCATCAGTTGCTACTTGGAAACTTTATACAGGGTTGCTATGAGTCAGAACCTACTTGACTTCATTAAATAATAGCAACAATAAGGAACCTTGGTGTGGCTATAGGATAAGCGCTGGACTGCTAGCTACATGATCATTAGTTCAAACCTATCAGCTGCTGCTCAGGAGAAAGATGACTTTCTGCTTCTGTAAAGATTTACAGCATCAGAAACCCTGTACAGGCTTGCTGTGAGTCAGAATTGACTCGATGGTAGTGGGTTTGTTTTTGGTGAAAGAGCAAATGAATATTGGTGGTGCAGTGGTTAAGCACTTGGCTGCTAACTTCAAGGTCTATGGTTTGAACCCATTAGCTACTGTATGAAAGGAAGCTATGTTAATCTGCTTCTGTCAAGATTTGTAACCTTGAAAGCCCTACTGGACAGCTCTACTTTGTCTTACAAGATCTGAGTCCAAATTCACTGAATGTGATTTTCTTTTTTCTTTTTTTTTTAATGTTTTATTGTGAGTTATGTGATAGTTTATATGGGAGAACATTAGTTTTACATTCATTCTTTCATACATTGTTTCCTTGCCATGGTTACAATTCCCTCTATGCATCATCAACTAACCAAAGGGTATACACTACAAGCCTGCCCCCCACACGCCTCCCCCCAGTCTTCAGCACACAGTCACTCTCCCTCTCTGGATCTAAAGTCCCCAGCTGCTCCATCTCTCCACGTCATCATCATCTCAGGCATCACTGCTTCTCTGGGTAGGGTCCCGCACTCCACTCTTCTCCGTTAATGGTCCTAGGGACCTCCACTCCTAGACTGAAAAGTTAATCACTCCCTTCCTTGCCATAAAACGTCTACCTTTACATTTCCAACCTTCACAATCAGTCCTGACAACAATTATTCACTATTGTATCACAAGAGACCTGTCTGCATTTCATTTCATTAGCCCCGCCTAGACTGATTGGATACTACTCACTAGAGATTCTGCCTTCCAGCCCTATGGCTCTAGGTTCCCTCTGTGTTTTTTTTTTTTTTTTTTTTTTTTTTTTTTTTAATGTTTTATTGAAAATTATATGATAGTTTACATGGGAGAACTTTAGTTTTACATTCATTCCATGGTATATCATCTCACTGCCATGGTTACAATCCCCTCCATGCATCATCGACCACCCAAAGGGTATATCCCAGAAACCCGCCCCCTACACTTCCCCCTCCTCCCCCCAGTTTTCGGCCCACAGTCCCTTTCCCTCTCTGGGTCCAAATTCCCCAGTCGCTTCATCACTCCACATCATCATCTCTGTCTCCATCTCAGGCATCTCTGTTTCTCTGGGTAGGGTCCTGTCTTGGCTCTTCTCCGTTGATGGTCCCAGAGGCCTCCGCTCCTATCCTGGAGAATTAATCACTCCCTTCCTTGTTACAAAACTTCTACCTTTGCATTTCCAACCCTCATAATCCGTCCTGATAAGCATTATTCCCTACAGTATCACGAGTTACCCACCTGTATCTCCTTTCATCAGCTCTGCCCAAACATATTGAATAGTACCTACTGGAGATTCTGCCCTCTGCCATGCTCCCTAGCACCAGGTTCCCTCTTGAAAGCTTGTAAGCCAGTCACTTTTTGCCTTTGTAGTCCCCCCACCCCCACCCCATTTTGGGTAGCCAGTGTCCAAGTTGCCCATCCCTGACTACTCTGTGTGGAGGGGGTGGGAATGATTCTTGCTGTAAGGATTTGTTCCCTCTTTGGAGCTATTGCATCCATAGGTGTAGGTCAAGTTCATCAAATTGTTTCAGATTACTCTGTTATTCCTCTTCTTTCTTCTTCTGGTTGAGCTCTGATCATCCAGTCATTGAAGCCAGGTCAAGTGGGTATAATCTGCAAGTGTGGCTGAATGTCATTTTAAGAGCAACATCTTTTCATGTGTTTATTGGCCATAGTTTCTGTAGTAAAATGTCTATTTGAATCATTTGCCCATTTTTAAATTGAATTGTCTTTTTGTTAAATTGTAGGAATTATTTTTATATTGTGGATATTAAATCCTAAACTGATATAGGCTTCCCCCAATTTTTTTCCATCTGTAGGTTGCCATATCACTTTGTTGTTGAAGTCCTTTGTTGAACAAAAGTTTTTTATTTTGATGAAATCCAATTTATCTGTTTTGTTTTATTGTTGCTAATGTTTTTGGTATCATATCCAAGAATCCATTGTTAAAAACTAGGCTCTGAAACAATACCGATTTTTCTTTTAGGGGCTTTATGGTTTCAGTTTTTGCATTTAGTTCCTTGATCCATTTTGAGTTAATTTTTTTATGTAGTGTGAGGTATGAGTCCTTCATTCTTTTGAATGTGGATATCTAGTTGTCCCAACATCATTTATAAAAGAAATTATTCTTGCTCCATTGCATGTTTAACAATCTTGTATAAAATCAGTTGACTGTCTATGTTTTGGTTTATTTCTGACCTCTCAATTGTATTACATTGATCTTTGTGTTTATTATACTAATGCTAGACTGTTTTGATTACTGTAGCTTATTAAAGTATTTTGGCTGCTTGAAATCCCTTGTAATTCCATGTGAACTTGAAGACTTTTCCATTTCTTCAAAGATGCTGTTAGAATTTTGATCTTGATAGCATTGACTGTATAGATAGCTCTAGGTAGTGGTGGTGGTGGTGGTGGTGATGTGCCGTGGAGTCGGTTCCAACCCCTAGTGACCCTGTGCAGGGTTTCCAAGGCTGTAAATCTTTACAGGAGCAGAAAGCCTCATCTTTCTCCCCTGGAACAGCTGGTAGTTTCAAACTGCTGACCTTGAGTTTTGCAATTCAATTCGTAACCACTACGCTACCAGAGTAGTGATAGCTTCTTAATAATGTTAGTCTTCCAGTCCATGAGCACAGAATATCTTGCCATTTATTTAGGTATTTAATCCCTTAAAGCAGTTTTATGTTTTTCATTATATAAGTCTTTCATATTCCTGGTTAAATATATTCCTAGGTACTTATTCTTTTAAGGAGCTCTGGTAGCTGTTCCATGGAGAAAGATGAGGCTTTCTGCTCCTGTAAAGATTTACAGCCTCGGAAACCCTGTACAGGGTCGCTATGGGTCGGAACCGACTCCACGGCACATAACGACAATAAAGATTTACAGCCTCGGA
>NW_006408699.1:3496875-3510226 GCF_000296735.1 Chrysochloris asiatica
TGGGTCGGAACCGACTCCACGGCACATAACGACAATAAAGATTTACAGCCTCGGAAACCCTGTACAGGGTCGCTATGGGTCGGAACCGACTCCACAGCACACCCATGGCACACCACCACCACCACCACTTATTCTTTTAGATAAATTGTAAACAGAATTGTTTTCTTAATTTCCTTTTCAGAAATTGCTCATTGATGTATAGAAATGACAGCTGTTTTTTTGTATCTTGGCCTTTTACCCTGCAACTCTGCAGAATTTCTCTATTAGCTCTAGAAGCTTTCATGTGGCTTTTTCTGAATTTTCTATCTATGGGATCATACCTGAGTAGAATGCTTGATGGGTGAATGACCAAGCCAAGTTGGAAGAACTCTGTGAAGTGTATGGTGATACATTATTATCATTTTTAGAAAAACACACTTGAGACACTTCTTTTGGATAAAAATAGACCAATTTATTTAAACTAGTAATATTGTGTTGCATATTATATGTATAAAACCATAGCTTTTAAGTGGTTAACTTGTTAAAATAGTTTACTCTCACAAATGGCATCAAGTCAGCAACTGTGATCATGTAGGTTTGGTCACTAGGTTGAAGGAGGTCATGTGAAGACGATCATGTGTTTTAAATGGTGTGGTACTGTAGGATAAGCACTGGACTGCAAGGTTCGTTTGAACTACAAGGTTGGCGGTTTAAACTCACCAGTCACTCCTCAGAAACCCAATACAGGGTTGCCATGGGTAGGAAACTAACTCGATGGCACTTAACAACAACAATAAACACTTAGATTAACAGGGAAACAACGAAGGAATAAAAGACCTTTTAAGTTATTTTGTTAAGTGCCTTTGAGTCTGTTCTGACTCATGGTGACCCTATACAGGGTTTCTGAGTAGCATTTGGTGTATTTGAACCAATGACCTTGTGGTTCAAACTGACCTTGTGGTCCAGTGTTTATCCTCCAGCGTCACACCAGTACACATCAGTTATTTTAGATGAATGAAATATGAATGTCAGCTAGGAGTGTTCTGTTTTACTTGTCAGGTAAAGACTTCTATAGCATACAATCAGTTACTGTCCAGTTGAATCTCACAGTGACCTCATGTGTATCAGTGTAGAACTGTGCTCTACAGGGATTTCAGTGGCTAAGTTTTCAGAAGTAAGTTCTTGGGCCTTTCTTGCAGGCCTCCTTTGGACTAGAACCTATTTAACCATTTGTACCACTCAGGGACTCCCTTCTGTAACATATCTTCCCTATTTTAGGTTATAACTAATGATATAAAATGATCCATTGTAGTTAGATTTGGTCATTGCATGGGGTACCCATTCACTGCCAGTCAATTCTTACTCATAGTGACCAAATACCTTTTTCAATAAAAAATATTTGTATCTTTTTAAAAACATATATGTATAGTTGATATTAAGGAGCTCTGATAGCGTAGTGGTTACGAATTGGGCTGCAAACCTCAAGTGTCAGTAGTTTGAAACTACCAGCTGTTCCGTGGGAGAAAGATGAGGCTTTCTGCTCCCATAAAGATTTACAGCCTCGGAAACCCTGTACAGGTTTGCTATGAGTCGGAATCGACTCCACGGCACATGACAACAACATAGTTGATATTCTTTGTTTTCTTTGATTTAATTAAGCTTTATAAATTTCAGTATATTCATACTGACTTGCCATACATATAAATCTGAAGATATGTGGACTTTGGTTTGAACCTCATGGTTAGCCTTGAATACATTGGCTTAGATAATGTTTAAATTCGCCTTATTTTTTGAAAGCATACCTCAGTTTATAGCATATAAGTATTCTATTTCTATAGGCATTTTTTAGCCTTTCTTTCAAGTTCCATGATAGTATTTATCCTTTTTTATACATATAAGTCTGCTTTTAGAACGTATAGTATAAAGTAAAAGATGCTCTGAAATGACCCCCCCCCTTTTTTTTTGCTTTATTTCAGATGTGGTAGTGTTAAGGATGGATCCATAGTGGCCTGTGCATTTTCTCCTAGTGGAAACCTCTTTGTCACTGGCTCCTCAAGTGGAGATTTAACATTGTGGGATGATAAAATGAGGTGTCTGCATAGTGAAAAAGCACATGATCTTGGAATTACCTGCTGCGATTTTTCTTCACAGCCTATTTCTGGTTAGTTATTTTACACTTTTAAGCTCTTATGATTCCTATTCATAACTTGCAAATGACTTTTAGTTTTTTTTAAAACTCATTTTCATTTAATCATTAGTATAATGAGGAGCGCTTTTAATTCATTCTTATAAGGGATAGCCTTTATCTTTTTTGATAAAAGTTCAGTCATGAAAAAATAGTATGTGGGAAAGTCTGGTTTTGTAGTGTGTTTAGTAAATGACTCAACATAGTGCAGTAAATATAGGATATGGTGATATCGAGAACTTAATGTTATTGGGTTTACTTATGAGTTGTTTATGATTTTTAATACCCTATTATTAACATTTAATGGCAATACAAAACAAACTTAGAAACGAGCTACATTTTTCTACTTATTAATTTAAGCTTATAAAAATTAATATATAAAGTAAGATGTTGGGTAACACATTTAAGTTTTTTAAACAAGAAAAAATTTTTTTAATGTGTAAACTGTTGGTTTTAAAAAGATACAGTGAATTAAGAAGTTTTCTTAAGTTCTATTTTCTTTATTAGGATGAAGTTTCCCTTTAGTCCTTTACAGGTCTGACTAGTTGTTGTCTCATAACATAATGCAGCCATATATGTACATTTAAAGTTTTCCAGTAGGTACATATATAAATTTAAAGATTTTTAGTAGATGAAATTAATTTTATCAATATATTTTACTGAATATATGTTAGATACTATTTCAAAATTGATAATGTGAAGCTGTTAATAAGGTGTTTTACTGTTTTTATACTGCCTTTGAAATCAGTGTGTGTATTATAGGACATTGAATTTTGGACTAGCCACATTGTACTTGCTTAACAACTATGTATGATTAATCACTACCTTGTTATATAGCACAGGTCCAACAGTTGTTGTTGTTATGTGCCATGGAGTCGGGTCCGAGTCATACAGGGTTTCCGAGGCTGTAAATCTTTACAGGAGCAGAAGGCCTCATCTTTCTTCCGTGGAACAGCTGGTAGTTTTGAACTGCTGACCTTGAGGTTCACAGCCCAACTCGTCACCACTATGCTACCAGAACTCCTTTTAGACCTATGATTCTGGCATTCCAGTGTTTAAAACTCATCATTGGCTTTTCGTGATAAGATTTAGGCAAGATAGAGTTTCAAAGCCAAAAGAAAAGCCCATAAGTAAGTAGCTTGCCAGATCCCTTTCCCTGCCTCAGCATAAGCCACTCTTGGCTTCACTCATTCTCTTTTGCCTCACCAGCTTTCTTTTATTCTTGGAATGTTTACAAGATTTTCCCAATGGTGTTACATAAGTCCCTTCACCTGATTCACTCCTATTTATCCTTGATGTGGAAAACCACTTCAGATGATCCTCTCCTGCTCCCATCCCCCACCCCCTGCATTCAATTTAAATACTTTCGATATAAACTTTTTATGCACTTTTTTAACAAAATCAGTGCTCACAAAGGTGTATCACACTTTTAAATTATGTACTTTAGTTATGTAGATTGCTTAATTGTGTTTTCTAAATTAGATCATTAGTTACATGTGGTTAGGGCCTAATTGGTTTTATTAACAGTGCCTGGTACATGGTGGTGATGATTATGTGCCTTGGAGTCAGTTCCAACTCATAGCAACCCTTCATAGGGTTTCTGAGGGCTATAAATCTTTATGGGAGCAGGAAGTCTCATCTTTCTCCCACAAAACAGCTAGTAGTTTCGAACTGCTGACCTTGAGATTAGCAGCCTGACTCGTAACCACTATGATACCAAACCTTGAAATATTGATTGATGAATATGATTCCTGTAAGTGGTCTTCTAAAACTGTTTTGTTTGCTTTTGTTTTTTAACCTTTCAACATTTTATAGCAAAGTAATAGATTTCCATGTACTCGGTCTTACATTAACTTCCTTACTAAATTTGATTGATAGGTTTTTCTTTTAATATAGTGTTTTGTGTTGTTTTATTCTAGTAAGACAGTCTCGTTACAAATAAGAACCATTTGTAACCATTTGTAAACCATTCTTCTGTTTCTATGGTGTACTTCATAGGCACTTAGTGAATCTTTGAATTTCACAAATACTGGGATATTTAGGTATCTTTTTTCATTCTACATGCTCATACAATAGATTTTCAATCAAAATATCATTATTACATTTGTTAATGTTAGAGTAAAACTAAGGCAATCTTTGTTTTACCTTTAATGGGATGGGCAGCTGATGAGACCTGGAAAGGTTCACTAATCTAGGCCCATATTCTCTTTAAGTCTTTGTTACTTCTAGTGAAATAGACATTCCCCTTCTATGTAAATAAATTCCCTGAAGCAAATTAGTATTTGCTTTAAAAGTGATTGTTTTAGGAATTTGTGGGAACTGCTGTTTTGTCTTAAAAGACAAAGTATATATGAAGGTGAGTCAAAAATGATCTGCACTCTGACTTTTGAATTTATTTTAATCTACTTTTAGAAAAGACAGATACATCATTTTCCAACTTAATCTCCTTGCTTTTCAATATACTTTGTCTGTCAACAAACTTTTGTATTCCCATATTTAAAAATGTTTTAGGCAGAGCTGTGAGCCAGCAACGCACCACTGTCTTCACTTCTTCATCAGAAGTGAGTCTTTGTTCTGGAAGGGCAACTTTCAGGAGATCAAACAGGTGAAAGTCTAATGGAGCAAAATCAGGACTGTAGGGAGGATGCTTTAACATCTCAAAATGAAGTTTTTGCAGAGTGTTAACAGTGTGAGCAGAGGTGTGCAGACGTTTATTGTCATGCAAGATCACAATGCCCTTAGAATGCCGTCCTCTTGTGTTTAATCTGAAGTTTAGGCTTCAGCTCTTCAGTGAGCATCTCACTGTCATGATCACTATTGATTGTTGAACCTTCTTCCTGATGGTGTTCCAATACTGGCCCTTGAGCATCCTAGAAAACTGTAAGCATCAATTTTCTAGCTGATGGATGACTTTTGAGTATTTTCTTTGTTGGTAATTGAGGATGTTTCCATTCCATACTCTGCCATTTACTTTCAGGCTTGTAGTTATGAAATCATGTCTCATCACCAGTAACGATTTTTTAATTATTTTTTTAAAGACACTTTTAACCTTCCTTCAAGTATTGGTCCAAATTTTGTTTGCAAATGTCCAAAAGCTTCTGTGTATGCTTTTCCATGTGTTGATTCGGTAGCCATCTCACACAAACTTTGTGAAACCCAAGTCTGTCGTGTATTATTTGGCAGAACCATGGCTGATTTACAAATAATTTGCCACATAATCCATTGTCATTCGTGTATTTGACAGAATCACTTCTGTGCACGCTCAGTGTTGTCATCAGCTATGGCCATGGATTGGCGTACGGCTCCTTCTTTATGGCTGACACTTGTGTGACCTTCCTTGAACTGCTCTGTCCATTCATACATGCTTTGTGACAAAACACTTTTTCCATGTTGTGCACAAGGTCTATGATAAATATCAGTACCAGACACATCCTCGGACGATAGCAGTAACCTTGAATAGAAAACACAGAGAAGACAGTACAGCCAGCAAAAGTTTTAATGTAACTGGAGTGCAGATAATTTTTGACTCACGTTCATACTTTTGATTATGTTACTGTTTACTTAATGTTGTTGTTAAATACCATGGAGTCGGTTCCGACTCATAGTGACCCTGTACAGGGTTTCCGAGGCTATAAATCTTTACAGGAGCAGAAAGCTTCATCTTTCTCCCATGGAACAGCTGGTAGTTTTGAACTGCCAACCTTGAGGTTAGCAGCCCAATTCCTAACCACTATACTACCAGAGCTCCTTGTCAATATTGACTCTCTAGTTTTTGTGACCTTTGCTCAAATATGAAAAAATATTTCCATTTGCCCCCAAGATAAATAATAAATTTTCTCTCCAGTTTTTAAAACATAAAGTTTGGATAGGTTATTACTTTAAATATTTTTTCCTAAAGAAAAATACATTGCTAAATATTATACTGAAATCTTTTAAGAAAGTGATGCGGCACAGGAGGCACTCACTCATCTCTGCCAAGAAATTTGGAAGACAACTGTCTGGCCGACTGATTGGAAGAGATCAATGTTTATGCCCATTCCAAAGAGAGGTGACCCAACAGAATGCAGAAATCATTGGACAATCTCTTTGATATCTCAAGTGAGTAAAGTTTTGCTAAAGGTAATACAGAAAACGGCTACAATCATACAATGACAGAGAACTTCCAGAGGTTCAAGCTGGATTCAGAAGAGGCCGTGGAACGAGAGAAATCATTGCTGATGTGTGATGGATCTTGGCTGAAAGCAGAGAATATCAGTAAGATGTTTAACTGTGCTTTATTGACTACACAAATGCTTTCGATTGTGTGGATCATGACAAGCTATGGACAACTTTGCAAAGTATGAGTATTCCAGAACACTTAATTGTACTCATGAGGAATCTGTACCTGGACTAAGAAGCAGTTGTTCGAACAGAACATGGAAACACTGAATGTTTTAAAATTAAGAAAGCTGTGTGACAAGGTTGTATTCTTTCACCATACTTATTCAACCTGTGTGCTGAGCAAATAATCCAAGAAGCTGGGTTCTATGAAGAAAAACGTGGCATCAGGGTTGGAGGAAGACTCATTAACAACCTGCGATATGCGGATGATACAACCTTGCTTGCTGAAAGTGAAGAGGACTTTAAAACATTTACTGATGAAAATCTAAGAGCACAGCCTTCAGTATGGATTATATCTCAATGTCAAGAAAACAAAAATCCTCACCACTGGACCAATAAACAACATTCTTATCAACAGAGAAAAGATTGAAGTTGTCAAGGACTTCATTCTTGGATTAACTATCAACACTCACGGAAGCAGCAGCCAAGAGATCAGATGACGTATTGCATTAGGCAAATCTGCTGCACAAGACCTTTTTAAAGTGTTGAAAAGCAAATATGTCAGCTAGAGGACTAAGGTGTGCTTGACTCAAGCCATGGTGTTTTCAATAACCTCATATGGATGCAAAAGCTGGACAGTGAATAAGGAAGACTATAGAAGAATTGATGCCGTTGAGTTGTGGTGTTGGAGAGAATATTGAAAGTGCCATGGGCTGCCAAAAGAACCAATAGATCCATTTTGGAAGAAGTGCAGCCACAGTGCTCCTTGGAGGCCAAGATGGCCAAACTTCATCTCTCATACTTTGGACATACTGTCAGGAGGGAACAGTCGCTGGAGAAGGATATCATGTTTGGTAAGATAGAGGGTCAGAGAAAAAGAGGAAGACCCCCCAATGAGATGGATTGGCCAGGTGGCAGCATCGATGGACTCAAGTGTGGCAACAGTAGCGAGGTTGGCCCAGTATCAGACATTGTTTCATTCTGCTGTGCATAAGGTCACTATGTGTCAGTGCGGACTAGATGGCACCTAACAACAACAACAACAACAAATATTATATTTAAATATTAAACATAGGCTCATATTTTAAGCTCCATGATATTCCATTTTCTTAGTTGATTACTCACTAATTCCTGATATGGTGCTGCGAGCTCATGCACTAGATTGCAAGGTCAGTTTGAACTGCAAGGTCGGTAGTTCAAGCTCATCAGCCACTCTTTAGAAACCCTTCACAGCCAACTTGGTGGCACTTAACAACAACAGCAACCCTTTTGTGACTCAGTGTTCATATGTAAGGAGCCCTGGTGTTGCTATGGGATAAGCACTGGACTGTTAATTGCAAGGTCAAGTGTTTAAACTTAACCCATCTTTCCATGAAAAAAAAGATGAGGCTCTCTGTTCCCGTAAAGATTTACAGCCTTGGAAACCCTATATGGGGTTGCTATGAATTGGAATCCACTCAGTGGCAATGGGTTTGGGGGACATACATCGCCCACTAACATTTTCAAGCTCTCAGGTTTCTTGGGAAGCTGCTATCCCTGTTATATGCTGACACCTGACAGGGACTTAAATAGCTGTATGACACTGAAGAAACTGGCCATACCTACCACCAGAGTTAATTTGGGATATATATGTGTCCCACATAATTGTAGCAAAGTACCTATTACTTCAAAAATTTCCCCCTTGATTTCAGTATGCCTTCCATCATTGAAAACATATATCTTCAACACAGAATTCAAAGCAGAAAATAATTTGCTCATGAAAGGTTTAAACTACAGAATCCATTTTTTATTTAGTCCAGAAGCAATGAAAATAATAGCTAATCTGGATTAGCACTTAAGTATTTTATTATCAGCAAAATATTGAATAAAATATTTTGCCTTAAAGAGATCCAGTGCTTGTCAAGAATTGATTACAACCACAAAGATGTACCGAAGAGGACTTGAAACATTTACTTATGAAGATCAAAGAGCACAGCCTTCGATATGGATTACTTCTTAATGTCAAGAAAACAAAAATCCTCACCACTGGACCAATAAACAACATTCTTATCAATGGAGAAAAGATTGAAGTTGTTAAGGACTTCATTCTTCTTGGATCAACTATCAACACTCGCGGAAGCAGCTGTCAAGAGATCACACGACGTATTGCATTGGGCAAATCTGCTGCACAGGAACTTTTTAAGTATTGAAGAGCAGAGATGTCAGCTTGAGGACTAAGGTGCGCCTGACCCAGGCCATGGTGTTTTCAATAGCCTCATATGGATGCGAAAGCTGGACAGTGAATAAGGAAGATTGTAGAAGAATTGATGCCTTTTGAGTTGTGGTGTTGGAGGAGAATACTGAGGGTGCCATGGACTGCCAGAGTGCTCCTTGGAGGCCAGGATGGCTAAGCTTCGTCTCTCCTACTTTGGACATATTGTCCTGAGAGAACAGTCGCTGGAGAAGGATGTCATGCTGGGTAAGATGGAGGGTCAGAGAAAAAGAGGAAGACCCCCAACGAGATGGATTGGCCAGATGGCATCATTGATGGCGTCAAGTGTGGCAGTGGTAATGAGGTTGGCCCAGGATCGGACATTGTTTCGTTCTGCTGTGCATGGGGTCGCTATGAGTCGGTTCCGACTCGATGGCACCTGACAACAACAACAACAATGTGTCAGAACCAGCTTTATGGCTCCTAATAATAGGTGTATAAATTAAATCCCATATACTGACTTTTACAAAACTAGATTACAGTCTTAAATAGTAAGCTTTTTTAATGTACCTTACACATATGACTGCCTTTTTCCTGATGGGGCAGCATCAGTTATATTAGCTAAAACTCATAAAATTAAGTTGATGGTATCAGTGTTTATATTACCCACAAGTATTTATGGACTTCAATAGTGGACATATACTCTGCAATTATCTAAGTAAGCATAAACTAGTGACTTTATTTGATACTAACTTTAACTGATCGCTTTATTTCTGTAGTATTTTTCACCAGATGGGCTGAATTGATGTTATTTTGGATTTATACAATTCTATCCAGTCTTTGTCTTGATTAAATGAAATGAAAAAAATCTCTTATTCTAGATCAAGTTTTAAAGAATTGATATGCCTTGAAAAAGTTATAGTGTGAATGATTAAGCATTTAGCATTCGTGTTATACTGATATTTCTTCCTAGTATTTTCCAAGAATGTCAGTCTCATAGACTGGGCTAGAGGATGCACTAGGCTTAGTGGCTCCATATTGCTTCCTGCATCCTTGAGTTATATCTTTAGTGGGATGTAGATAAAAAGGCATTTTATTGTGGCAACTTAAGAGGCTAATGTTATACTCCCTTATAGTACCTTGCTTAAAAGAAATTCTTTAACTGCCGTTTTGTCCTATGGTTAAAAAAGCAATGAGTACAGCTTTAATGAATATAATGAACATATCTCAGTATAAGAAATAGAATTTTTTTTCTTAAATGTGCTATCAGTTCTTTGTATTTAATTTTTAACAAATTTGTATTTGTTAGATGGAGAACAAAGCCTTCAGTTATTTCGACTGGCATCGTGTGGTCAGGATTGCCAGATCAAACTTTGGATTGTTTCTTTTACCCATATCTTAGGTATGTACTCAATTAGTAGTACTCTGAAACTATTTGTGATCCAGATAGAAACTGTATTTTGATTTATCTTTTTACCTACTCTGAATTTTAAAAGTGATTGGAAATCTTTTAAAATAAGCTTTTCATCAGAGTTACACTTTAAAAAGTTAAAGTATATAGTTGCAGTAAGGGGGCTTTAAAAATTTCGTGGAAAAATTCTATTGTTTTTTCATTTCATTTTTCTACAAACTTTTACATGCATAAAATGTAAACATTGTTTGCTCATTGCCACCACTTCAACACACGTTCTTTTCCCAGAGACAACCACTTTTCACCTTTTCTGGTTTCAACACTTTTGGTGATTTTCAGTTTCTATAAATACTGCTTAAGGAGCTCTGGTAGTGTAGTGGTTATGAATCCGGCTGCAAACTGCAAGGTCAGCAGTTTGAAACTACCGACTGTTCTGCGGGAAAAAGATGAGGTTTTCTGCTCTCGTAAAGATTTACAGCCTTGGAAACCCTGTGCAGGGTCACTATGAGTTGGGACTGACTCCATGGCACATAACCACCAACCACCACCATAAATACTGCTTGTATCATTTAAAAAATTCACTGTAGTTACTGTTTGTTGACAGCGCATAGATCTTTTCCTATGCATGGTAATAGTCCTTCAGGAGACTCAGTCAGAAAGCATTTGTCCTTTGGTTTTGGAATTCCTTCATAATTGTTTTTTTAAAAAATTTTCTCCAACTTCATTTTTCTCTTTTTATAACTCCCACTAATTTTGAGTGCTGGAATTCTGTGTCTGTTTTCTCCCATATTTATTTATCTTTTTTCTATTGTATGAACAAATGTCTTAGCTTTATCTTTTAACTTTCTTTTTAATTTTCATCCTTTCAAGCATATTTTCAGTTTGTAGAAGCTTATCTTTAAAAAAAAAATCTTTTAAAAAAGTTTTTATTGTGAATTAAGTGATACTTTGCATAGAGGAACAGGAGCTGTACATTCATTCTATCATATTTTGTTTCATTGCAATGATTACAATCCCCTCCATGCATTGTCAAAAAACCAAAGCGTACACCCCGGCCTTCAGCACACAGCCCCTCACCCTCCCTGAGTCCAGAGTCCACAGCCATTCCATCTCTCCACATCACGTCTCTGCCTCCATCTCTCTACAAGCTTATCTGTGTATTGTTTCTTTTCCTTAGTGCTCCCTTTTATTTTATGAATGCTCAATCTTCCCAACACTCTCAGGACACCAGTTAGAGGTTTTTTAAAAGCATTTATTGTAAATTGAATGAAGGGTTACAGGGCAGATCATCAGTTTTACATTCAACAGATCATTGCAATGATTACAGTACCCTCCATGTACCATCAGCGGACAGTATTTACCTCTATTACCAGTTTGTTTTTTTTTGATGTACACATACCACATTTAAAATGTATATTCATTAAATGTACAGAAGGTACATTTTGCAAGCCAGCCTCCTGCCCGCAGGCATACTGCTCAGATCAGTGGGCCCATAGTCTTCTGCTTGCTCTATACCATTGCCTTTGCCACCGTCTCTGTTGTTGCCACTGTTCTGGTTAGGATCCCTTGCTGCTCTCATACTCTTCCTTCTTGATGACTCTTGGGTCCTGGGTTCCGGAAATGACAGATTAACTGCTCTCCCCTTTTAGTTAACACCTCTTCTACATTTATAGTTGTGACAGTCACCTTAGTCCTGATAACAGTTATTCACAATTGAATCATAAAATCCTATCTCCATCATCATCAAACCCATCTGGACAAGGGGAAAACTCATCATTGGGGGATTCTATCTCACCCTCTCATTCTGACACTAAGCACCCTTATAAAAGCTTGTAAGCCAGACACTTTGTGCCTTTATAACTCCCCGTTTTGATAGTCAAAGTCTTAAGTTTTCCATCCCAATCAACCCAGTTTACTGTAGGCAAGCTTGACCCTTAATATGAACAATCCTTCCCTTTTGGCTGGAAATTTGGGCAAATCATCCATGAACAAAGGCCCAGTTCATCAAGTTATAGCAATTTATACTTGCTTCCTGTATGACGCTTCTTTATTTTCATCTGATTGAGTTCTGGTCAGCAAACCATCCAAGCTAGGTCAAATGGGTACTCTGCAAGTTTGGGAGTTCATATACGCCTACCCTCACTTCAGACCAGCTGGCCACTTCACTCGTAATTCTAGCCCCCAGTGACTAGGTCATTGTCCTTGGGCTCGGGAGTTCACACATCTCCCTGAACTTCAATCCAGCCAGTCTTTCCTCTTCCCTCTCTTATCTCAGGTCATCAGGTGTCTATGGACATGGCGAAACTCAGCCCCTGTCTTCATTGCTACATTTCCTCCACTTCCATGTACAAGTTGACCAGGGTGATCACCAGTGAGCCTACAAGACAGTTTGTGTGTTTCAGTTTTAGAGAGGGATTTACCCTGATTGGGTGGTTTTTCTTGCCTTGTTTGCTCCAAGGCAAACAAATGGCTTGATATTGTCACAGCCAAACAGTCTCCCTCTACCCTCTTTGTTCCTCCTTCCCCCACCACTGGTCTTTCTTTCAAGAAGTATTTTCTGTTCCTCTAGTCATTCTGGGCTGGTCTGCATGTCTTTCCAGTTTGGAATGTCCCACCTGCAAAGGTTCTGGGAGGGATTCCAGATTCCACCTAAGGCCCCCCATACTCCACGAAGGCTTAACAAAAAGTCTCCTTACCCTTTCATACTATGTCTTGATCCCTGTATCATAGAGCCCTGTTGTTCTAAGGCTGTGCATACATCACAATCTACCTCTATCCCATTTAACCCATGTATGTATGCCTCCTGAAGTCTTCCCTATTATCCCCATTCATCTGCTCCCTCCTCCTTCTTGTGCATTGCCTTCTCACTCCATTTGATTGCTTTCCTCCCTTGTCACCTGAACTATTATGCGTCTATCCCCTAGCCTGTGAGTTATTGTCCATCCCTCCCACTCCTGGTATCCATCAAAGAATTACTCTTTCCGTATGGAAATCTTTTCATATGCTTTCACAATAATGGTCTTATGCAATATTTGTCCTTTTGTGCCTGACTAATTTAATTTAGCATTATGCCCTCAAAGTTCATCCATGTTATGAGGGATTTTGTAGTTGTTGTTGTTATGTGCCGTGGAGTCGGTTCTGCCTCATAGTGACCCTGTACAGGATTTCCTGTAAATCTTTATGGGAGCAGAAAGCCTCATCTTTCTCCTGCAGAACAGCTGGTAGTTTTGAACTGCTGACCTTGTAGTTCACAGCCTGATTCGTA
>NW_006408699.1:3510326-3511404 GCF_000296735.1 Chrysochloris asiatica
TTTATGGGAGCAGAAAGCCTCATCTTTCTCCTGCAGAACAGCTGGTAGTTTTGAACTGCTGACCTTGTAGTTCACAGCCTGATTCGTAACCACTACGTTACCAGAGATTCTTTTTTTTTTTTTTTAGTAGAGGCTTTATTTTGCGTTGTTTTCTTATCATTTTTGTATGTTTTTGAGCCTTTTTTTTTTATTTTTTGCTTTACCATGGTCTTTCTTTTTCATGTTATTACCTTCAAATAATCCTTAGTATTCTGTTTATATGTAAGAATTAGATAGTAGTGAGATGTCTAGAAGTTCAGTGTACGTGGGCTGGGGAGGGATTAGAGGTAGACTTCAAATATTCCATATATAGGCTTTAGTTTTTCTCTTTTCAGGTCTGTGGTATATGTCATTCTGACTTGTCTTTTTTTTATGTCTGTTGATAAGCCTCAATTTTTAGGAGTTTTCTAGGGCACACTAGCTTTCTCCTTGACCACTACGTAGCCCCCTTCCTTCATTCTTTGAGCTCTGTTCTTCTCTAAAACCAGCTGTTCAGTTAGTCTGCTTTCTGTATTTCCCAAATTGCTTTCAATTTCTTGTTTGCGGATGCCCCTTTCCATTCTTTCTGTCAATGTAAATATTTCTATCCTTACTAATTACTTAATTCTCATTTTACTGGGGACTCTGAAATTATGCCATCTTGGTTCAGATGCCCTCCAAAATATAATTTTATTATTTCTTGCCTAACAAACTCCAGTTAAATCACAAATTGCATTTTTATCATTCAATTAATAACTGTATAGAGAAGGGTCTACTATCAGGAAATAAATATTCATTTTTTGGTAGACATTTAGTTAAATTATTATTGCTTACTGAGTTACGCTTGGTGTGGCACTATAAGATCAGCACTGGACTGCAAACCACAAGGTCAGCAGTTCAAACCTACCAACTGCTATGAGTCGGAACCGACTTAATGGAACTCAGCAACAAAAAGATTACATTTAGTAATTCTTTTAATGTATTAAATGACATGCTGGTGAGAGATCTTTTACTGCTCTGGTCTATCCCACCTTTTCCTTATATCAAAGTGAAATTTTTT
>NW_006408699.1:3514978-3529844 GCF_000296735.1 Chrysochloris asiatica
TCAGAACCAACTCTATGACAATTAACAACAACAACCTGATCACTTGGTGGAAATTAAGAAAACTTTGGATTGAAAAACCTTATCAAGTAAATCCAAGGCATCACAATAGGTCATTTGGTTTACAGCTTGTTAGCCTTTTTCCTTTTTAGAAGGAAATCAGTAGAAGACTGATTTATTATGCCTCTCTATTGGTCCATATGTTAGATTGTAAGCCCTTTGAATTCAGTTTCATTATTATATGTTTAGCACTTAGCTTATATCTCCTCTCCCAGATAAAAATAATTTGGTTTGTTTAAAGGTTAAAAAATTTGAAATCTCTGCTTTAATGACATTTTGGTTTGATTAATTGCTTCTTATTTTCATTAGTAGCCTTTAACACTTCAGAACATTTTTGTGTCTGACAAAATTGCAAATTTTACGTATTTCCTGTCTCCCCCACTGTCAGAGCAATGTTTTAATAACTTTTATAGGTTATCAATACATTATACTGAATACTCTCAATATACTTTTAAATTGGTTGTATGAGAGTAAGTCAAAAAGTATTACTACTAGAGTTTCTATTCACACTTGCATGGGTTTATTCCAAATAAAACATATTTAAACATGTCTCTGCAATCAGTGGATGGCTGCAGACCACTTCCTTAGTCCTATGAGGGACTACAAAAAGTTCATGTAAACTGACACCATTTACGTACAGAAACTAATAGAAATATTGTATAGTAAAACAATTTAAATAGATTAAAAGAAAAGTTTATGGGAAAATGTCTTTATTTTTTCATTCTATATTTCCACAAACTTTTTGACGCTCCCTCAAGCACTTAACTTAATCTTGTTAGAGTGCCTTCAAATGAAAGGATGCTTTTTGTACCATGGAAAAAATCAACTTTGTGATCAGGCTGATACCAATTGAAACAAGACTCAAGTGCATATCTTACAAATCACTGAAGCTTTGCACCTAGTTTCTGGGAATGTTGCCCCATATCAAACAACAGTTTTTAGATGAATCAAGCACAGGAAGATCGGAGTATCTCAAAGGTGAGTCTAGTGATGGAAGACCATCAACTTGATGTGAAGTAAACTGGCTGAAAACCAGACACAAGTGGAAGAAACCTATAGAATTACCAGAATTCAATAGTGATGGCTACAAAAGTTGGGTTCTCACATGGTTCAGTCTTTTTTATTTTAAACATTTTGGCTTCATCAAGCTTTCAGTTCATTGAGCACCAAAAGCATTGCACCAGGATCAGCTGAGTCGAAGAGTTGGTCCTTCCACCCTTCTTATGAACAAGCTAGAAACTGACATTTTTTATGAAATGAAAGGTAACGAGGGACAAGTTTTGGACTTAATCAATATGATCTAGAGAGCAAGGTCCAATTAAAACCATGACTTTTGAGAGGCTCTGCTAAGCCAGCTAAATTCAAGGCAGAAAGGTCAGCTCAGAAGATTATGGCAACTATTTTTGGGATTTTAAAGGGATAATCTTGATATAAGAAGCCTTGAAGAATAAACAATGGACACCACGCTGTTCCACTGGCGAAAGAAGAGACTCTTAACTCTCTCAAAGATTTACAGCCTAGGACACCCTGTACTGGGTCAACATTAAGTCAGAATTGACTCTGTGGTAGTGGGAATGGATAATTTTGTTTGTCTTCAAGGACCCAGGTGATCATTGGACTTACTGTTAAGAAGTTTTCAGAAAACTGAAAGCTGCATGCTAAGAAAAAAGTCAGGGAAGTTGCTCCAAGGAATTTTTTCCCATCATGACAATGTACTTGTTTAATCTTCGAGGGTAGCAAGGGCTGTCCTATAGGAACTTTATTGGGAAGCCTTACTTAACCTGTCCACCCTCTAGCCATGATCTTGCCCCTTCAGTCTTCTTTTTGTTCCTCAAATTCAACATTTAAAAGGAACATGATATGAGTCCCTTGAGGATTCCCAAACTGCTGTTTTGGCAAGGTGTAAATCACAGAGAGCAGAATTCTTTAGGGAAGGGTTAGAAGAGATGGAAATAGCACTTTCAGAAGTGTATAGACCTAGGTGGAGGATGTGTAGAGAAACAAAAGCTTCCCATTTTGATATTTTTGTTTAATAAAATTTTTGGTGATCTTATAGTAATACTTTTAACTTATCCTCATATTTATGTCTAGTAATTCTAAGAGCATAAAAATGATTTTTATCATTCTTTGAAGTACTGTAAAGCTGTATTGAAATTATTAGGTATTTATATTCTGTCGATCTTTTTTATGTATAGATTAAGAAAATGTTTTCTTAGTATCAGCTTTTTAAAGTATAGTGATTTTACTTAAAAAAATATTTTGGCTATTGACATTTAAAAAAAATCAGATAGTAACTTTTTTTGTGGTATAATTTAAATTTGTTTTTAAATTTGGTTGTTATAAAAACACTGCGCTTGCTTTTGCTGATCAAACCATTGAAAAATACATAACTGAACCTCTCAGTGTGCGTAATCACACTGCACTACAGCTGTTTGCATGCATGTACCAATACCTGAACTGTCTGAGGTTCTTATTTTTGTGTTCTTTAGATACTTAAAGATTATTTATTGAATAAAGGAATGAAATAGTTTTGACTTAAAAATTCTAAGCATGGTCAGCTTGCTAACTTTTCTCACCTTATTATTTGCAGGTTTTGGATTAAAACATAAAAGTACACTGAGCGGGCATTGTGCTCCTGTTCTGGCTTGTGCTTTTTCCCATAATGGGCAGATGCTTGTCTCTGGGTAAGCTGTTAAATTTAGTTTTCTTGAACCATTTGATAAGAGATAAAACAGACATGTAGAAAAGTACATAAAGTAGCCCAATGCAATACATCTTTTTATTTCTTCTAAACTTTAAACATTGTGAATTAGGTGAAGGGTTACAGAGCAGATCAGTTTCCCATTCAATAGTTCATGTACATTTTGTTTCATGTCATTAATTGTAATTCCCATAATGTAACATTTATCCTACTTCCTCCCTATTTCCAGTTTCCATGCCACCTTCTTTCTTAACCATTCTAACTTTGGTCTAGGGTAAATGCTGCCCTTTGATCTCAAATGGTTGATTATTCTTAGGAGTGCTTATGTCCCTAGTGTTGATTTTGTTTGGCTAAAATTTGAGCCATGGGAGTGAGTTTATTTCCTGACCTGAAGGGTGCCTAAAAGCCGTAACTTCAGGGGTTCCAGCAGAGTCTCTGTCTGACCAGTAAGCCTGGCCTTTTTTTTTTCTTTTACGGTTTTTAGTTTTGTTCTACGTGTTTCTCTATCCAAGACTTTTTTTTTTCTTTTTTTCCAATCTTTTATTGTGAATTGAGTGAAGGTTTACAGAACAGATGTCAGTTTTACACTGAACTAATCAGTTTAAATTCACCAGACGCTCCTTGGAAACCCTTTACAGGGTTGCTATGAGTCGGAACAGACTCAATGGCATTTAAAAACAACAACATTAATGATATCTCGTTGTTTTGATTTGTATTTCTCTAAGGAGTGCTGGTAAGGAGCTCTGGTAGCGTAGTGGTTACGAATCGGGCTGCGAACCTTAAGGTCAGCGGTTCGAAACTACCAGCCGCTCCGCGGGAGAAAGATGTGGCTTTCTACTCCCGTAAAGATTTACACTCTCGGAAACCCTGTACAGGGTCGCTATGGGTTGGAACCGACTCGATGGCACTTAACAACAACAACAACAAGGAGTGCTGGTAGCTTAATGGTTACAAGTTGGGCTGCTAACCTCAAGGTCAGCAGTTCAAAACTACCAGCCGTTCCACAGGAGAAAGTTGCAGCTTTCTGCTTCTGTAAAGATTTACAGCCTCTGTAAACTCAGAAACTCTATACAGGGTCGCTATGAGTTGGAACTGACTCCATAGCATGTAACCAACCAACCAGGTGGCTAATGGAATCCTGATATAGCGATGTAGGTTTAGCACTGGATTGCAAGGTTGGTTTGAACTGCAAGGCCAGTGGTTCACACTCACCAGTTTTTCCTTGGACACCCTATCGCTGTGAGTCAGAATCGACTTGAAGGCACCCAACAGCAGCAGTGGCTAATGATCACAATCATTTCTTAATGTTTGTTTGTTCAACACCTGAATGTCTTCGGTGAAGTATCTGCTCATGTCCTCTGCCCATTGTTTTATTGGATTGTCTTCTTGTTGAGGTATTAGTTAAAGGGTTCTATAAATTTTAGAGAGAAGTCCTTTGATTAAAAAAAAAATACATAAAGTATAAGAAAATAGCATAAGTTACTGTGATACAAACCTATGGAACAGTCACCCAAGTTAAAAAAACAAAACAAAACATTTCTGGTTCTGCCTCCAATACCCTGTTGTACCTTCTGGTCACAACTCCTTGAGCCACAGTGATAACCTATATACGCATGCTTTAACACTCCAGAACGGTTTGTTGTTTTTTAAAACTAACTTTAGAAAAATAATACAATGTGAATTGCTTTTGACTTCCATTATTCAACATGACATTTGTGAAACTCATTTGTATTGTTGCATGTATTTTTTGAATTTTCACTGCAATGTGATATTTCACTGTCATTTATTCTTTTGAAAATTTTGTTGTAACATGTATATAGCAAAACATTTGCAATTTCAACTATTATGTATATAATTCAGTGACTTTAGTTACATTCATCCTGTTGTACAATCATCTCCACTATTAATTCAAAATTATTTTTATCACCCTTAACAGATACTCATACCCCATAAGTACCCCATAAGTACCCCATAAGCAATGACTCCTCATTTCTCCATGCTACTACTAATTCATGTCTAATTAGTGGGAGCCACTAACTCACTGTGGCCTCTATGCATGTGTCTATTCTAAATATTTCATATAATTGGAATAATACAATATTTGTCCTTTTGTGTCTGGCTAATTTTACTTAGCACAATGTTTTCATATCATAATCTGTATCAGGGTTTTATTCTCTTTAAAGCTGTTGTATGGATATATACCGTATTTTGTTTATCCATTCATCTGGACATTGGATTGTTTCTGACTTTTGGTTGATGTGAATAATGCTACAGTGAACATTGGTGTGTCACATTGCTTTCCACCTTTTTGGATGGAGACCTAGTAATAGAATTGCTGGGTCATGTGGTAGACTCCTGGTGTGGTGCTGTAGGATCACTAGACTGTGAACTATAAAGTCATCAATTCAAACCCATAAGTTGTTCCTTGGAAACTCTACACAGGGTCACTATAAGTTGGAACTGACTCAATGACACTTAATACCAAAATGGTAGTTCTTTAACTTTCTGAGGAACCACCAACTGTTTCCCAATGTAAGTAATTTTGCATTCCCATCAGCAGATGAGTATTCCAATTCCTCCACATCCTTGTCAGCACCCAATTGATGATAACATGGAATCTCATGTGATTTCAATTTGTATTTACCTAATAACTAATGAAGAAGCACTGGTGGCACAATGGTTAAGCACTTGGCTGCTAACTAAAAAGGTTGACAATTCAAACTTACCTATTGGTTATTTGGAAGAAAGACTTAGCATCTCCAAAGAAGATTACAACCTAGAAAACCCTATGGAGTGGTTCACCTCTGTTACATGGAGTCTTGAGTTGACATTGACTCAATAGCATCTGTTAAATTTGGGGAGAATTGACATTTTTATGACACTGAATGCTTTGATACATGAATAAGATGTATTTGTGTATTCCTTTCAGTCTAATTTCTGTCAATAATTTTCTCCCACGTAGACATCAGCACACCTTTTACTAGATTGATTTATATTCCTTTTTTGTTGGTGTAATGTCTTTTAAAAACTCTTTATTTTTTGTTTGATGATAATCCATGTAGATCCCAACTTACAGTGGGCTTCCATTTTGATGACTCTGTCATAAGTGAGTTCTAACATAATTTGAACACCTCAGTTTTATTTTTAGTTATCATTATTATACCTTTGATTACAAGTATTGTTATAATGTAATCTGATTTGTCTTTGGGACTTGGAAACATTATATATGTGCAGATATATTTTGATACATATATACATAAAAATATAGACATCATAAAAATTAACTCTGACGATAAAGAAGAGTTGTATTACATTGACATTTTGCTATATGTAGTAACAACTCCACTTGTGGAAAGTTCTCAATCATCTGGGTTATCCCTGCAATTGGAGATGACACTGCTAGTCAGAAAATTAGAGCTGTATGTATGTTCTTTTTCTCCATATATTTTGTGGTAGTATCTCGCTGCTTCCTGAATCTGTCTGTGGACTAGTCAGCATAGCTATCAGCATTTTGGTCCAATGTTTTTAAGCAACTAGAGCTCCAATTTAATTTACAAAGTTAAATCTGTATGACAGTGCTTTGATTTAGTTTTGTAAACTAAATTGATATTCAATCATAAAATTGAATATCTGCAAGTGAAAATCTGAAAATGATGGTGGTGGTGGTAGTGTCGTGGAGTCAGTTCTGACTCCTAGCGACCCTGTATAGGGTTTCCGAGGCTATAAATCTTTACGGGGGCAGAAAAACTCATCTTTTCTCTGGCATAACTGCTGGTAGTTTCGAACTGCTAATTGTGGGATTAGTAGCCCAACTCGTAACCACTATGCTACCAGAGCTCCTTGAGAATGATTGTTGTTGTTGTTGTTATGTGCCATCGAGTCGGTTCCGACCCATAGCATTAACAAATTATACACTGCAACATTATAGGTAATACATATTACTAACAAGATGTACACACACCAAAAAGGATGGTTATATGTATTGCAGTCATAACTTGAATACTTTGTAAGTCAGGCACTGCCTGTACATGGAAATCCAATGGATTTATCTATAAGATATTTGTGCTGTTGTTTTTACAATTTTCTATAAGAAAACTCATTTTTTCATACAATGGGTTTCTTTCTAATTCTTACACTTTTTGTGTTTTTTCTTTATCTTACTAAGCTGGGTAATACTACTAATTTGGTTCTTGTTAGGTGATGTTGAGTTGATTCCAACTCATAATGATCATGTGACAGAATAGAACTAACTACCTGTTAAGATTTCTAGGCTGTTTATCCCTATTGAAGCAGTTTCCCAGGTCTCTTCTCCCATGTAGCTAGCTTCTAAGTGGATTTGATCTGCCAAGCTTTCAGTAGCAGCCCAGCACTTACACATTGTTCCAGCTGTTGTTAGGTGCCATTGAGTCCATTCCAACTCATAGCAACCCTATGCACAACAGAACATAACTGCCTGGTCTTGAGCCATCCACACAATTGTTACACTTGAACCCATTGCTGTTGTCACTATGCCAGTCCATGTCATTGAGGGTCTTCTTCTTTTTCTTGGACCCTGATGTCCTTCTCCAGGGATTGGTTCCTCCTGATGATATATCTAAAGTATGAGAAATGAAGTCTGGCCATCCTGGCTTCTAAGGAGCATTATGGCTGTACTTGTTCTAACACAGATTTGTATGCTCTTCTGGAAATCCATGGTACTTTTAATATTCTTCTCCAATACCATCACTCAAGTGCATCAGGTCTTCTATAGTCTCCTTATTCATTATCCAACTGTCACACTCATACCAGACTATGGAAAATACCATGGCTTGAGTCAGGTGCGCTTTAGTCTTCAAACTGACATCTTTGTTCTTGAACACTTTAAAGAGGTCTTGTGCAGCAGATTTTTTTTATTTTTAAGTTTTTATTTTGAATTATGTGATCGTTTACATGGAAGAACATTAGAGCATTTACATTAATCCTATCGTATTTCGTTTCATTGTAATGATTACAGCCCCCTCCATTCATCATCAAACAACCAAAGGGTACACCCCGCAAGTCTGCCCCCTGGTTGTCAGTTGTGCAGCAGATTTGTCTAATGCAATGCATTGTTTGATTTCTTGACTGCTGCTTCCATGAATGTTGATTGAGGATCCAAGCAAAATAAAGTATGACAATTTCAATCTTTTCTCCATTTATCTTGATGTTATTTATTGGTCCAGTGGTGAGAATTTTAATTTTCTTTATATTGAGGTGTAAACCACACTGAATACTGTAGTCTTTGGTCTTTGTCAGTATTTTAAGTCCTCTTGTATTGTGCTGTGGGTTAATGTGCTGGAATGCAAAGTAGGTTTAAACCACAAGGTCTGCAGTTCAAACTCATTAGCTGCTCTTAGGAAACCTTGTACAGGGTCACTATGGGTTGGAACTGACTTGATGGCACTTAAACAAAAAAACTTTCAGCAAGCAAGATTTTATCATCTGCATATTGCAGGTTGTTAATGTGTCTTCCTCCAATCTTGATGCCATGTTCTTCTTTACATATGTCTTGGATCCTTTGCTCAGCATACTGATAAAATAAGTATGGTGAGAGTATACAACCCTGTAGTAAACCTTTCTTGATTTTAAACCATTCAGTGGTCCCTTATTCTTTTTGAACAGCTGCCTCTTGATCTATGTACACGTTCCTCATGAGCACAGTTGAGTGTTCCAGAATACCTATTCTTCATAGTGTTATCCATGGCTTGTCGTGATCCACACAGTTGAAAGCCTACGGTTAGTCAGTAAAGCACAGGTTAACATCTTGTATTCTCTGCTTTCAGCCAAGATCCATTTGACATCAGCAATGATATATCTTATCTCACATTCTTATCTGATTCTGGCTTGAACCTCTGGTAGTTCCTCTGGTAGATCTTTAGCAAAATATTTCTTGCATGTGATAATAATGATATTATACTATGATTTGTGCTTTCCATTGAGTCATCTCTCTTTGGAATGGGTGCAAATATTGAACTCTTCCAATCAGTTTGGCCAGGTAACTGTCTTTCAAATTTCTCAACATAGATGAGTGAGTACCTCCAGTGCTGCATCAGTGTGTTGAAAGTTTTCAATTTGTATTACATCAGTCTCCAGAGCCTTGTTCTTTGCAGTGCCTTTAGTACACTTTGGACTTCTTCCTTCAGTACCGTTGGCTCTTGATCATATGCTATCTCTTGAAATGGTTGAACATCAACCATTTCCTTTTGGTACAATGAGTCTGTGAATTCCTTCCATCTTCTTTTGATGCTTTCTGCATCAGTCAGTAGTTTGCCGAGGTTTCAATTTTCTCTTCAGCTCTATCTTCTTGAGAAATGCTGAGCGTGCTCTTTTCTTTGGTTTTTCTTAGTCTCTCTCTCTCTCTCTCTCTCTCTCTCTCTCTCTATCTATTTATTTATTTTTACAACAGCTTCTTTATTTTTATGTGTTAGTTTACATGGGTGGACATTATCTTTACATTCATCCTATCGTATTTTGTTTCATTGCATTCACAGTCCCCAGCATGCATCATCAAACACCCAAAGGGTACACCCTGCATGCCTGTCCCCCCAGCCCCCAGCACACAACTTCATGTCATAGATGTGTACAGAGCGTTCAACCCAACAGCGCAATATACATTCTTTTCCAGTGCACATGGAACATTCTCCAGAATTGACCATGTGTTAGGTCACAAAGCAAGCCTCCATAAATTTACAAACATCAAAATACTACAGAGCATCTTTTCAGACCACAATGCTATTAAACTAGAAATCGACAATAAGAAGACCAAGGAAATAAAGTCGAATGCATGGAAACTGAATAACATCCTGCTTAAAAGCAACTGAGTAAGAAACTGAATAACATCCTGCTTAAAAGCAACTGAGTAAAAGAAGAAATTAAATGTGAATTCATAAAATACCTAGAAACAAACTAGAATGAAAACACAACATACCAAAATCGTTTGGGACATGGTGAAAGTGGTGCTGAGAGGACAATTTATTGCGATAAATGTGCACATCCAAAAAGATGAAAGAACCAAAATGAACACATTAACACATTATCTCCAATAATTAGAAACTGACCAACAGAGGGTACCTACAATCACCAAAAAAAAGAAAAGAAAAAAGATAAGAGCAGAAATAAATGAGATGGAAAACAGAAAAACTATAGAAAGAATCAACAGGACAAGAAGCTGATTCTTTGACAAGATTAATAAAAATTCACAAACCATTGGCAAACCTAACAAAAGAAATGAGGGAGAAGACACAAATAACTCAAATTAGAAACCACAGGGGCTATGTCAGAGTGGAACCAAATGAAATCCAAAGGATAATAACAGAATACTATGAAGAGCTGTGATCCAGCAAATTCGAAAACTTGGATACATTTTTAGAAAAACACAAAACTTACACAGAGTGAAGTAGAAAACCTCAACAGACCCATAAAAAAAAAAAAATGAAGAAATTGGTTAGGTCATCAAAAAACTCCCAACCAAAAGAAGTCCAGGCCCAGATGGCTTCACTGGTGAATTCTACCAAACTTTCAGGGAAGAGCTGTCACCAATTCTACTCAAATTATTCCAGTATATGGAAGAGGATGGAAAACTTTTAATACTTTTTATGAAGCAAGCAAAAATCCTCATACGAAAACCAGAGAAGGACATCACTAAGAAAGAAAATTATAGACCAATATCTCTCATGAACATAGACGCAAAAATGCTCAACAAAATTCTAGCCAACAGAATCAAGCAGCACATCAAAAAAAAACAAAAACAAAACATCATGACCAAGTGGGTTTCATAAAAGGGATGCAAAGATGGTTCAACATTATTAAAACAATCAATGCAATCCACAATACAAATAAGAAAAAGGAAAAGAACTACATGATTATGTCGATTGATGCAAAAAGGCATTTGGCAAAATCCAACATCCATTCCTGATAAAAACACTCAACAAAGTAGGAATTGAAGGGAAATTCTTCAACATAATCAAGAGCATATATACAAAACTAACAGCCTACATTCACTCTCAGTGGCGATAAACTGAAAGCCTTCCCTCTGGGAATGGGAACCAGACAAGGATGTCCCAATATTGTTTTGGAAGTCTTAGGCAGAGCTATACAGCAAGATAGGGAAATTAAAGGCATTCAAATTGGGAAAGAGGAAATAAAACTCTCTCTGTTTGTGGATGATACGATCCTATACATAGAAAACCCCAAAGACTCAGTAAAAAAGCTGCTAGACATCAATTGAAGATTCAGCAAAGTGGCAGGGTATAAGATCAACATACAAAAATCAATTGGATTCCTCTACAGTAATAATGACAGCACTGAAAAGGACATTAGGGAAGCAGTACCATTTACAATAGCTACCCAAAGGATGAAATATATGGGGATAAATGTAACCAGAGAAACAAACGACCTATACAAAGAAAATTACAAAACACTACTTCACTTTTCTTAATTATAAAATGAAGAATTTAAGAAATTTAAATAACATAGGTAAAGCATTTTACTTATTTTATTCATAAGTGTTTACTATTATTATTTTGTATTTAATCTAGAACATCAAGGAAATGTATAACATATCAATTTACTTCCTCTTTTTCAGATTACTTTTTCTGAATTGTGCTTGAGCCATTGATGTATATTGAGGCCTATTATAAGAAGCAATCATTTGAAATTTATGTGTTTTCTTGTTGTTGTTAAGTGCCACTGTGTCAGTTCTGAGCCATAGTTACCCTGTATAGGGTTTCCTAGGAATGGCTGGTGAGTTTGAACCATCAGCATTGCTGTTCAAACCGACCTTGTGTTTGAGCGCGTATCCTACAGCACCACACTAGGATTCGGTATGTTTTCTTAGGAGAGGTTATTGAGGACTTTGTTCATGATGACTTTATGTTTCTTAGCTTTTTTCTCTATAAAGATTTCAAGGGCAAGTTTTCTATCGGGTCTTGACATGGAATTGTATCTTATTTATCTATCACAGGTACTTTTTCTGTTAGTGGCTGTATATTAGAAATAGCAATGTTTCTGGGTGGTATGAACAATTAACATGTTCAGTGCTAACAAAAAGGTTTGAGTCCACCCAGGGGCACTTTAGAAGAATGGCCTAACAATCTACTTCTGAAAAATCAGCCACTGAAAACTTTATGGAGCATAGTTCTTTTTCTCTAGTACACATGGGGTTGCCAGCAGTCAACATTAACTAAATGCAACTTGTCTGGTTATATATAGATTTTTGAATAAAAGTCCATACATATGAACAATAAGACTTTATTCTAAAAGTTTATATATCAGTAATTCAGCCTTTTCCTTAAAAGTAATTAAAATTATTCAATAATACTGATTACATAAATGCTGTTCTTGGTTTTTATAAAGTGTTTCACTTATCATTTTCTCTCTTCTTTTTAAGATCGGTGGATAAGTCTGTCATAGTATATGATATTGTAAGTACTTCACAATCTTGTGATAGCTGTGTTAGTTATCTTTAATGGACTGTTGTGTTTGAAAGAAAAGTACTTTTTTTTCCTATTTGGTATGCCCAGGAATATAGACGTTTTCACAAGTGCTTAAGTTGTTATGAAAGTAAGGTATTGGCTTTGGGACAGAGTCTTGTCAATATTGATTTCAAAATAAGATTTTTAATCTGGTCACAGAAAATAAAGAATACCAATATTAAAAAATATATATTTTCAGTCAATGATTCTTACAATTTCATATCAGGCTTCCGTAATAGCTAAGAATGCATGCTTGCCCTCAGGGGTTTTAGAAGGATTATGAGACCATTTTTAGTATTTTGCTGCGCTCTCCTGTCAAGTATCGCTGTATGGCCTGTTTCTCAGCCTGCTTTTCTGTGTATCTATCCTTGCTCTCAAACCATTCTCTCTTTCCAAGGCTCTGTATGTTGATTTTTCTTGGCTCTTGATACTTCCATGTAAGCTTTAGAATCAGTTTGCGAGGTTGCCCCCAATTCTTTCATCCCTACACATGTATAAACAGTTAAAAGTAACTCTGAGTGCTGACTGGGTTTGGAAGCTAGTATAAGAAAGAGTATGCTACTATGGACTTGAAAAAAGGAGGTTTTGATAAGCCCATGTGGCTAAAGACCATGTCCCAAGACTATGAAGAAAATGAGTATCTTCTATATAGTAGATATAGGTAAGGAAAATATGCTTTAAGAGAAATCACTGTTGATCAAGTTCAGACTATAACTATGGCAGCATATGAAATGAAGATGTTAATTACCAAAGTAAAGTAAGTCCAGCAAGGATTCTAAACTGGCCCTCCACACAGAAATTGAAGTACTGAAGTTCTAGCAGGGAATCAGAGAGAATACTCAAGCTATGTACAGTAGATCCTTATCATTTCTCATGAAATTTTTATGCGATCTCATATTCACAGAAACTACTGTAATATAAATTTCTCCCTAAGATAGGAATATTATTATTATTATTAGTTGTTGTTAAGTGCTTTCAAGTCAGTTCCTACTCATAGCGACCCTGCATAAAGTTTCCAAGGAACAGCTGATGAACTTAACCAGCAGAGCTTGTGCTTCAAACCGACCTTGCAGTGCAGCTCATTAGTCCTCAGCACCACACCAGGACTCCAAGATAGGAATATGGTCCTTGTTAAATACATCTAGACACTGGGTGGGCATAAAAACTTAAGTGCACTCAAAATCTAAGTGACAAATTTTATCCACTACAGTGTGTACAAGTCAAATGTCACAGCAACAATTACAAACTACGTAATGTAATAATTGTTTCTGTTACTTGCAAAACATCAGAAAATGCCAAGGGTCTACTGTAGTAAAAAATTCTAGAAAGCTGGTGCGTAGACAACAATGTTGATAATTGAAAAATAATGAAATAAAATACTTTGTAATATTCTCTATTACTTGTATATCGGTTTTAAGTTTTAACTTATATTACTGGCTAACATTAAACATTAGAATACATGTAGCACATACAGTGTTTATTGCAAGTACATCAGAAATAGTCTATGTCAGTAACTTTATTCTTGCCTAAGCAAATGTAAAGCTGTTTTTGTTGTTTTCCAGAATACCGAAAACATGCTTCACAAGTTGACTCAGCACACCAGGTCTGACCTTAACCTCACTTTGTATTAATAGTATTCAGATTAATCAGAAAATATATAGTATTTGTTTTTCTTAATTAGGTATGTTACAACTTGTGCCTTTGCACCCAATTTCCTTTTACTTGCCACTGGTTCAATGGACAAAACGGTGAACATCTGGCAGTTTGACCCGGAAGCACTTTGTCAAGGTTAGTGAGGACATCGTTTTAAAAAACAGTTCAATGCCATTTACTGTTAAAATCAGAAATTCAGAACATTTTTGATAAGTTATTCACATTGCTTCTCTCAACATAAAATATATACCTCCATGTTTAATATAATTTAAAAGTAATTTTAGAGAAGCCAGTGTTGAAGTAGATGACTTACCTTAAAACCCAAATCCACTGCTGTTGAGTTAATTCCAACTCAGTGACTGTATAGCACAGAGTCCATATGCCCCATGGGCTTTCCAAGGCTGTACATCTTTTTAGGAAGCAGACTGCCATAGCTTTCTCTCGCCAGTGGGTTAGTGGATTCAAACTGCTGACTTCTTGGATAACCACTGTTACCTAAGAGCGCTTAACCCTGTGCTTACTTTAACTGTTAATAAGTGATTTACAATTCATACTCATGTTTATCACTTCTTAGTTTTATAAGCTATTTATACTCCATATTAATTTTCAAATACTTGTAGTGTGAGAGCACTACAGAAATCATAATTTCGTTTTGTTGGTTTAGTTTTTGACCTCTTCAGGCAAGGTTGACACCTAACATAGGAGTTCTAGTTGTATCGCTGTCAGAATTAAATTAGTAGTGCTGACATACAAATGATAGAGCAAATAAAATACTTCTGGTATGAATTGTAAATAATAAAGGGAAAATTATTTTTCTGTAGGGAAAAATAAGCGTCCTAAAGATTAGTCTTCAATAATTTAGTATTTAATAATTGATATCAAATACTATTTAATTATAAGGAGCTCTGGTAGCGTAGTGGTTACGAATCGGGCTGCGAACCTTAAGGTCAGCGGTTCGAAACTA
>NW_006408699.1:3529944-3547681 GCF_000296735.1 Chrysochloris asiatica
ACTCCCGTAAAGATTTACACCCTCGGAAACCCTGTACAGGGTCGCTATGGGTCAGAACTGACTCGACGGCACTTAACAACAACAATAACAACTATTTAATTATACATGATGATTTTGATCTTTGACATCTTAAAATAGTAAAACACAGATTTAAGGACATTTTATTTATCTTATAATTTGAGATAAGAATGTTTATAAAGGAAATGCTTTATTCTTATTTCACTTTTTGCTTGTGTGCTTTGTTTTGCTTAAGCAAGGAGTATGGAAGATCAGCTGAAGCAGTTTACTGAAGATTGGTCAGAGGAGGATGTCTCAGTGTGGCTTTGTGAACAAAGTTTAAATGACCTTGTTGATATTTTCAAGATGAATAACATTGATGGAAAAGAACTGCTAAATCTTACAAAAGAAAGTCTAGCTGATGATTTAAAAATCGGTAAGTTAATTAAAGATAGACAATCTTTAAAAAAGACAGTAATTTGCTCTCAGGTGGTTATTTGATAAGTGCTGTTGAGTCTGTTCCACCTCATAGCGACCCGGTATAGTGTGTCCGAGGAGCAGCTAGTGGGTTTAAACTGCTGACCTAGGGGTTAGCTGTCTAATATTTATCCTGAAGCACCACACCAGTTTAGTTTTGGTTTTATTAATAGTTTCCTCTTAATAGTCTAACATAATGATTGTTCTGGTGTTTGCCTTTTATAAAGGGAGAATGTAGTTTTACTATGTTAGAGAAATAATGTTATATAGTATTTCCTTGGACAACTAAAGCTAGTCTGTAATTATAGTTAAAACATTGTTTTCGATTGAGAGATAATTTTGTACGGTGACCTTTTTAGGGGTATAGTTCATTGGTTTTTATTTTGTAGTCTATTCAGAGTTGTGCAACCATCACCACTCTCTACTTTCAGAACATTTTCATCATCCCAGAAGAATCCCTCCTGTACTTGTTAATATCACTCCTGTTCCCTTTCCTCCCACCCACCGTCAGCCACTCATTCTTTGTCTATTGAGTTGCCTATTCTGGACATTTTTTAAATAAATAGAATCATACAGTATGTGGCCTTTTGTGGCTGGCTTCTTTTTCTTCCATAATGTTTTCAGGATTCATCCATGTTTTAATATATGTCAGTATTCCATCTCCTTTTGCATCTGAATAATGCTCCATTGTATGGATACACCACATTTTATTTATCCATTCATCATCGGTTGATGGATAATTGGGTTGTTTCCATTTTTTGACTGTCGTGAATTAACGCTGCTATGAACATTCATGTACAAGTTTTCTGTGAACGTATGCTTGTATTTCTCTTGGATATACATCTAGGAGTGGAATTGCTGGATTTGATGGTAATTCTATATTTAACAGCAATACCAGTTTATATTCCCAGTACAATGTATGAGAGATTCAATTTCTTCACTTCCTTATCAGCACGTGTTATTAACTCTTCTTCACTATAGCCATCCTAGTGGTTATGAACTAGTAGCTATCTCATTGTGGTTTAGATTTACTTTTCCCTAAAGACTAATGATGTTGAGTGCTTTTTCATGTACTTATTGACTATTTATCTTATTTGGAGAAATGTCTAGTGAGGTCTTTTGCCCATTTACAAAATTGGATTGCTTTTTATTGCCAACTGTGAGTTTTTTATATATTCTGGATACTAGTTCCTTAGCAGATATATGATTTGCAGATATTTTCTCCCACTGTGGATTGTCTTTTTACTTAATGCAATTACTGATAAGGTAAGATTTGTTTCCTTTATGTCTTAATGTCATTTTCGTTTTCTATTCCTCCATTACTACCTTCTTTTGTGTTAAATAGATATTTCCTAGCATACCATTTTAATTATTCCATTTTATTCTTTTATTTTATGTAATTGACCTTTTTAGTGGTTGTCTGGAGCTACAATTAACATAATATATAAAAATCTAGTTCTGATAAATATCAACTTAATTTCACTAATAGCAAAAACATTGCTCCGATGTGGCTCTGTCCCAGCCTTCATTCCTTTTTTGTACCATTCTTGTACAACATCTGTACACATTACATTCCCATCATCACAGATTCATATTTGTTTGTGTTATAGGTCTGGAACATTAGCATATTCAACAAATTAAATAATAAACTAATAGATAAATAGATAAGAACATTGATTTATTTTCACAACATTCCAAAATATCCTAAAGACTTTGCCAAACTTTAAAGGATCAAGGGGCTAACTTTAATCTTCTACAAGTGCTGCTTTAAGTAAACTGTAAGGAATTTCTTTTAGTTTTGAGGCAAGAGTCTCCTTAAAAAAGGAATTGAGCTAATAGAGAATTAAAATTTCTTAACAGAAGAAAATCTGTTAAAAATTTAAAAGGTATCTTATAAAAGATTCTTATGCCAATGTGGATAAATTGGAATTTATTTTGCATTTATCATGTTACTGATGTGTGCCATCAAGTTGATACTGACTTATAGCAACCCTATATGACAAGAGTAGAGCTGCCCATAGGATTTCGTAGTCTTTATGGGATCAGATCACCAGAATTTTTCTCCTGAGAAGTGGCTGGTGGCTTTAAACTACTGAAACTTTTTGGTTATCAGCAAAGAGCTTCACCATTGCTCCACAAGGACTTGACATCATGTATAGAAAGTTGACTAACTGTGTAAGGTTTGATACATTGGACTATTAAGGGACAAACTAGCTGATTTGACACTTAAAATTATTTTATAGGAACTGAACAGTATACTAATCCCTTTTCAATATGTCTTTTATAAATATAGAATAAAAGATCTTTCTGCAGACATGTATATCTGTTGGAATCTAGTACTCTAACCAAGGATAATAGTCTTTTCCTAGGATTATGTTAATGAGCCTTGGGTACAATAGACAAACAGTTTTAGTTAGGAAATGACTCCTTATATCTAGTACTACATTTGCATAAGGAATGTCTAGACAGAGATTATAGGTACAAAAGATTTTTGACATCGAAAGGGATATATGTCTTGAGACGTCTCTGAATCCACAGATTTGTGAGCACTACTGCAGTATTTAATCTCTTTCAAAATGCATAAAGTATGAAAAGTAAAAAGTATGAAAGTCCGCTTGAGATGTGAAACTGAACAAGCTATAAAGTCTTACTAGTCATGTGATTTCTATCAGCCTACTGGCCCTAGTTTATATCTGGGCTTTAGTAATATTGCAAATTCTACATATGTTGGAGTTTGGAATTGTTAAAGATTATAAAACAGTAGAAACTTGGAATGACAGATGCAAAGAAACTATGAGGGGCTTTCAGAAGGTTTGTGGAAAAAATTCATTATCTTTTCATTTAAATTTTCATTGAATTTTTAAACTCCCCTTATATATTGTTGTTGTCATCAGGTGCCATCAAGTCAGTTCCAACCCATAGTGACCCTGTATAGGGTTTCTGAGGAGCAGCTGGTGAGCTTGAACCACCGACCTTGCAGTTCAAAAGACTTTGCAGTCTGGCACATTAACCCACAGTACCACACCAGGTCTCCCCTTTATATATTAGATCAGTCTTAATATGTATACTTCAATAACCATCAATCATACCTCATTTCTAACTAGTAATGAGGATTTTTCAAAGGTTCATTCTGCCTTTTGCTCTACTTGTATCTCCTACCAGTGTTGAGTTTAAATTATAAAAGCACATGAAACATGTTTCTCGTTTTCTAATTTAAAAGTTTTTTTTTTTATATATAAAGTGCTTTAAAAAAACTTTATACTTGAGTTTTCTTTACATCCTCAGATTATGGAAATTACATGCAGTATTCTAGTTCCCACTTCATTATGTAGATTTTCACTTGCTGCCTGACTGTATAGCTTAATTTTTTTAACTTTTCATCGTGACTTGAATGAAGGCTTACAGACAGGATCATCAGTTTTACACTCAACAAATCCTATACTTTGTTTCCTCTTAGTGATTGCAATCCCCTCCATGCAACAACAGTTATCCCACTTCCTCCCTGTTTGCATTCCACCCACCTTCCTATCTCTTCTCAACTTTGTCACAAGGTAAATGGTGCCCTTAGGATTTTGAATGATTGAACATATATTCCATGATGAACATATATTACTAGTGTTGTTGTGTTCCCCTTGTGTACCCATCTACTGCTTGCCTTAAAATTGGGACAATAAGATGAGTTCCTTTCTAAACCTGAAGGGTGGTCAAAGACCACCGGTCTACTTCTGAACAGTAAGCTTGGTCTTTTTTTTTTTTTTTTTTTAATAATTTTGACTTTGGTTCCACATTTTCTCCCAGCACTTTATAAATGTGATCCTTTTCAGAGTAATTGGTAGCAGTGGCTGGGCACCATCTAGTTCTGGTCTCAGAGTCATGGAGAGTCATGTTCACATGTTCCATTAGTCCATCAGAAGAAGTGTTTCCAAGCATGTTCAATTTTCATCTCTCTTCTTTCTACATGGAGAGACCAACAGTTGAACCTTACGTAGCTGCTCATAATCATCTGTGGTCCCAGATGCTACTCGCCAAAGCAGGATCTCTTTGTGGATTCTGTTCAACCAATTGATCATGGTGTCCCCTGAGACTATTGTCTTGAGCTCTCAGGCCGAGCAACTCATTGCCTTAAGATGTTTGGTAATGTCTACAAAGTTTTCAATTCTGCCTTCTGTATATTCCACCACACTCATAGATACATTTGCAGCAAAGGTAAATGCCCATGTACAAATAATCCTCTTCCAAAGCCTTATATATTTGTGGGTGTACTCACACTCTTCCTTCCATAGTCAGTCAGCCTGTATATCTGTATCTATCCGCAGAACACTATTGTTCCAAGGTTGTATATGTAACGCTTTTTACCTCTATCCCTTTTAGCCCTTATACTTCCCTTTGTCTTCACCTGTCTTCATCATTCTTTTACCAGTTACCCTCTTCTTCGTATATTGCTCTTGAATTAAGATGCATCAAACTGCAAAGTCAGTGGTTCAGACTCATCAGCTGCTCCTTAGAAACTCTTTACAGGGTTGCTATGAGTTGGAACTGACTTGAGGGCACTTAACAATACCAATTCTCTAGCCAGTGAATTACCTCCTTTCTCTCCCAGCCCTGGTAACCATCACAGAATGTTTCTTTCAGCATGAAACCTTTTCTTGAGTTTTTAAAATGGTCTCATACAATATTTGTCCTTTTGTGATTGACTAATTTCACTCATCATAATGTCCTCTAGGTTTGTTTGTATTATGAGGTGTTTTGCAGATTCATTGCTATTCTTCACTGTTGGATAGTATCCCATTGTGTGTATATGCCAAAGTTTGATTATCCATTCTTCTATTGATGGACATTTAGGCCACCTCTGTCTTTTTGTTATTGTGAAAAGTGCTGCTACTAACATCGGTGTGCATCTGACTGTGTACCTCTAAGTAATAGGATATTTGCCATTTGGGGGCTTTTTTTTGCACAAAATAAAAAATGAAACTGTTCCTTTAGTTCACTTACTGTGGGCCTGTACACTTCCCCACTGTTGGAGTGGGCAGAATCCTCCAGCTTCTGCTGCTCCTAAATTGACTTGACTCCCTTTCTAGTGAGTGCTCTCTGGAATGTTTTTTCCAAATCCCTTAGATTCCCTGTTACTTCTTTCCACACCAATGCCATACATGGTCTATGGCTTACCACTGATATTACTGGTTTCATATGGTCACCTTGCCACCATGTTTTTCTGGAAATGTTCATGGATCTCACTTTGATCTTTAGTTGCTCCCTTTTTATGTGGGGAACTCAGAAAATGATGCTGCTTTCTCCACCATCTGTCCCAAATTCACTTACAAAAAATCTCTAAAGTTACCTCCATAGCAACCCTGTATAGGGTTTCCGAGGAGCAGCTGGTGAGCTTGAACCGCCAACCTTGCAGTTCAAATGGCTTTGCAGTTTGATGCATTAACCCACAGCGCCACACCAGGACTTACTGTAGTGTTTCCTTTTTCTTTCTTAATACAGCTTTCTGTTTTCTTTTGATCATTCTAGTCAGAAATTTATTTTTTTTTTCAAAAAAGTATTTTTTTAGCTTCCCTTCAGAGTAGGTGGTGAGTGGTCTGTGCTTGCTAGTTTCCAGGCTCTAGGGCTCCCCTGATGTTATCCTGCTTCCAGATGATGCTGGTAGTGTTCTGCTCGGTTTTCCTCCACAAAATGACACATACAGGACAAACTTGGGAAGAGTCAAAGGCACAGGTCATTTCTACCCTCTCTAGGGAGCTTTCAGAATTTTGTTTTATCCTTTTGATGATTACTAGTTTCTAGAATCCATCAAACACTCTCAATTATGTGACTGTTACAAGGTTAGATAAGGATCTAGAGGAGAGTAGGAGAGTTAGTAACCTGTTTTCATTGGTAGTCTTGTGTATAACCAGGTGCCTTTTCAGGGCTTTAATAAATAGTAAATCTTATCCTTTAACCACACTGCTTTATTATCCCTCTGCTGGTAATTACGTTTAGAGCTCTTCCCCCTACCCCAACCTAGCTTTGGAGGTATGCACTAAATGAGATGTTTGTTTCTGTTTAAAAGTTTATAGTTGTGATTTGGTAATTGTTTCCCCAAGGGCAAAATGATCTGATTGTATTTTTAATACCAATAAAACCAATAAAATTAGACAAGGATAGCATTCAATTTAAGCTTGTCTGGGGCATTTTGAATCAACTTTTTCTATTCTTTATTACAAATAGTAATACACATGTATAGTATTTGACAGAGGAGGACTTAGGTTTTTTCTGTCCCTAGAATATTAAATGCATCTACAGGTTTCTCCTATAACCTGAAAGTACAGTGTTCTTATAAAAACTGCGTAAGCTGAAATAGTAGAAGGTGAAGAAGCATTGTTTCCAGACCCCCACAATAACCTACCAAATCCTACAGTGTAACACATAAATCCTAAGTAGCACCGGTCTAGTGTCTTCACAGATAACAGTTTAATGCTAGGTCAGCTTGATGCTCAGCTGCTGAGTGTGGTTTTCCAGGAAGGAATTTGGGGATGCCACTCTTCTGCTCAGGATACATGCCGCCTTTTAACTGCTTGTTGCAAAAGAAATACTGAATGCTAGTTTTATTTTTACCTTTTTTGGGTGAAAGCAAAAATCCTCTCAGTGAACAAAA
The DNA here is from genome assembly GCF_000296735.1 of Chrysochloris asiatica. Lineage (NCBI taxonomy): Eukaryota > Metazoa > Chordata > Mammalia > Afrosoricida > Chrysochloridae > Chrysochloris > Chrysochloris asiatica. Next base: position 3,537,059 of record NW_006408699.1, read on the forward strand.
ACAGGAACTAATGTAAGTCTCATAAAAGTGAAGTGGCATAAAGGAACTTTTGAAAAGCAGGAGATAATTGTATGTTGTTGTTGTTAAGTGCCATCAAGTTGGTTGGTCCAACTCATAGAGACCCTGTAAAGGGTTTCTGAGGAGCAGCTGGTGGATATGAACTGCTGACATTGCAGTTCAAACCAACCATGTGGTTGAATGCTTAACCTGCTTCGCCACACCAGGAATCCAGGTACTTGGATAACCTTCTCTTATTGTAAATTTTATAGTTTTCCAATGTCTACTGTGTGATTCTAGCATGTTCTAGAAATACTCATGACAGTTTATCAAGCCTTGTTTCTAATCAGGTGAGGAATTTTCTTATGGAAAATTATTAGTAACCATAGCCAACTATGATATATTTCCCAACATCTCTTATCCTTTCTCTGATACCCTCACCTTAATAAACTGATCTCAACAAAACCTTTTTGTTGATCTTGTTCACCTGATAACTTATACATCTCCACCCATATTCTCTCTGTCTCCAGCATAGAGTACATAGCTGTCTCAGTTATCTAATGCTGCTATAGCCGAAATACCACAATCAGATGGCTTTAAGAAAAGATTTATTCTTTCACAGGTTAGGAAGCTAGAAGTTTGAATTTAGAAAATCAGGTCTAGGGAAAAACTTTCTTCTCTGCCAGTTCTTGGGGAAGGTCCTTGTTTTCTTTCAAAATCTTTGAGCCTCGCATTCCTTAGACATCTTCATCTGTCCTGCATTATTCTTTCCCCCTGGGTCAAGGAGGCTCTCTGTTCTGGGCTCTTCGTTCATCTGATCTCTGCTTGCTTGCTTAATTTCTTTTATATCTTAAAAAAGACTGACTCAAGAGACAACCTAATCCTGTAGATTGTATCCTGCCTCTTATGAACATAACTGCCTTTAAGTGGTTAGAATTTACAACACTAGGATAATTGCGTCAGATCACGTCATGGGGGATGATTACATCATTAATATAACTGCTAAACTATGGAGATGCAGTCCATACCGAAGGCTGTGCTCTTTGATCTTCATCAGTAAATACTTTAAGTCCTCTTCACTTTCAGCAAGCAAGGTTGTATCATCTGCATATTGCAGGTTGTTAATGAGTCTTCCTCCAATCCTGATGCCACGTTTTTCTTCATAGAACCCAGCTTCTTGGATGATTTGCTCAGCATACAGGTTGAATAAGCATGATGAAAGAATACAGCCCTGTAGTACACCTTTCTTAATTTTAAACCATCCAGTGTTCCCATGTTCTGTTCGAACAGTTGCCTCTTGGTCCAGGTACAGATACCTCATGAGCAGAATTAAGTGTTCTGGAATACTCATACTTTGCAATATTGTCCGTAGCTTGTTTGCAATATTGTCCGTAGCTTGTCATGATCCACACAATCAAAAGCCTTTGTGTAGTCAAAAAAGCACAGGTAAACATCTTTCTGATATTCTCTGTATTGCATCTCAATGTAAAGAAAACAAAAATCTTCACCACTGGACCAATAAACAACACTCTTATCAAAGGAGAAAATATTGACGTTGTCAAGGACTTCATTCTTCTTGGATCAACTATCAACACTCAAGGAAACAGCAGTCAAGAAATCAGACGACGTATTGCATTAGGAATATCTGCTGCACAAGACCTTTTTAACGTGTTGAAAAGCAAAGATGTCAGCTTGAGGACTAAGGTGCGCCTGACCCAAGCCATGGTATTTTCAATAACCTTAGATGCATGTGAAAGTTGGACAGTAAATAAGGAAGACTGTAGAAGAATTGATGCTTTTGAATTAATGGTGTTTGAGGAGAATATTGAAAGTGCCATGGGCTGCCCAGAGAACCAACAGATCTTTGTTGGGAGAAGTGCAGTCAGAGTGCTCCTTGGAGGCCAGGATGGCCAAACTTCCTGTCTCATATTCCGGATGTATTGTCAGGAGGGACCAGTCACTGGAGAAGGATCTCATGTTTGGTAAAGTGGAGGGTCAGAGAAAAAGAGGAAACCCCCAACGAGATGGATTGGCTGAGTGGCAGCATCAATGGGCTCAAACATGGCAACAATAGTGAGGTTGGCCCAGGATCCGGCAGTGCTTCGTTCTGCTGTGCATAAGGTCGCTATGAGTCGGTACTGACTCAATGGCACCTAACAACAACAACAGACTATGGAGTACTGGTCTTGTGCTGTCTGATAAGCATGGACCACAAGGTTGGTTTGAACTGCAAAGTTGGTGGTTCAAACCTTCCACCTCCTCCTTGGATACCCTACATAGCTTCACTATGCATTGGAACCACCACAATAGCACTAATCAACAACAAACTATGTCATTACATAATTTTCAAACTATGGAGACTCATGGCCTAGCCAAGTTGACACAGTTTTTGGGGACACAGTTAAGTCCATGATAATTGGTCATTTGTTTAACTTCTCTTAAGACCTACATTGTGGTGGTGTGGGATAATGCACTGAATTGCAGGGTCGGTGGTTCAAATACACCAGCTGCTCCTCAGAAACCCTATACAGGATCACTGTGAATTGAAACCAACTCGATGGCACTTTACAACAGCGCCCTTAAAAAAATGCAGCATTGTGGATGGGATGGGAACTACTTGGAATTTAGCCCTTGGGACAGTCCAGGGAGGGATGGGCGCTATAAACCCTCTTGAGTGTTTTCCTGACTTACTCTACAGTAGGACTATCTGAGATAGAGAATAGCATGCTTGATTTCAGAGGTACCCTCCCCTAAATAGGCATGGTTGTGATAAAATAGTTTTCTCTGTATTCTGGATAGGGATCTCATACAGAATCTCAGGGAATATCTTTAGTCACATGCTAATTCTAAGCTTTTTGAAGATTCTTAAAACTGATTTCCACAATGGATAAAGATTCCAACTTCTCCATATCCTTTTTTTTTTTTTCCTTTCTAAAAAATCATAGCTGTCTTATTGGGGGAAGGTCATTGATTTCTCTCTGTGGTTATAACTTGTATTTCCACATGACTATTAGCATTGAAAGGAGCTCTGATAGCATAGTGGTTACAAATCGGGCTGCTAACCTCAAGGCCATCAATTCGAAACTACCAGCTGTTTTGCGGGAGAAAGATGAGGCTTTCTGCTCCCGTAAAGATTTACAGCCTCGGAAGCCATGTACAGCACATAACAACAACAACAATTAACGTTGAGTATCTTTTTAACTTTTTATGCTTGTTTGCCCTTTGTATATTTTCTTTGGTGACATGTCTATTCAAGTCCTTTGCCTGTTTAAAAATTCTCTTGTCTTTTCTCAGTTGAATTTTAGGAGTTTTTTTGGATAATAAACGGGATCTCTTTGAGTGATAATTATTTGCTTTTGCAGAACCATTTACACATCTAAAGAAATTCTTGATTTCTGTTGGTGCTTTAAAACAATTGGTTTTATAATCCTCAGTTTGAGTTTAGTTAATTATATGAAAAGAAGCCATAGGAAAACATTCCCTAAGCATCAGGCAGCTGCTAGGTCAGCTCACTGCATTTCTGTGCATTGACTCAATAAGGAAACAAGACCAAACAGATTCAAACACTTTGTCGCATAGGGCATAGCCCCCTTAACCCCTGAGTTCTAGAGCGGTAAAGCAGTGGTGGTTTGTGTTAGAGCTGAGGAATCCTGAGCTTTTAAATCTCCCATATATGTGTGTGTGTGTATATGTATGTGTGTGTATATATGTATGTGTATGTATATATATATATAATGCACCTGGAATTGCTATGAATTGGCACTGACTTAACAGCTGTTCTGTGGGAGAAAGATGAAGCTCTCTGCTCCCGTAAAGATTTACAGCCTCGGAAGCCCTGTACAGGGTCGCTATGGGTTGGAACCGACTCCACGGCACATCACCACCACCACCATATTATAAGGGGACTGCTATTGGCTCCTGGTGTGGTGCTGTAGGATCAGCACTGAACTGTGAACCACAAGTCGGCAGTTCAAACCCATTAACTGCTCTTCGGAAACCCTATACAGGGTTGCTATGAGTTGATGGCACTTAATGATAACAACCAAACTTACCCAACAGTTGACCACAAGGGAGACATTATTTTTCCTTCAGTTACTGTTAAGTCAGTGCCAATTCATAGCAATTCCAGGTGCATTAACCCGAGTACAACTGTGCTGCATAGGTTTTTAATGGCCAATTGTTTGGAAATAGCTCACCAGTCCTGTTTTGGGGTGCCTCTGAGTAGACTTGAGCCTAGTGTGTTAACTGTTTGCGCCACCCAGGAATCCCATTATCTTTATAGTGGCCAGGAAACAAATCTGCCTTCTGATTGGAAGGAGAACACTATCTCTAGCTTCCAAATGTGTTTGACAACATCCTGCAAAATATTATCCTAGACAAAATCACCTCTCAGGAAAAATAACACTGGCTTGACTTTCTATGGAACCATGAGGCATTATGAAATGTAACTCTTGTATCTTAGCCACCACTGTCTTTGTGATCTAGTGTTACTGTAACAGAAATACCAAAGAGACATTTGTCTCATAATTTAGGAAACTAGAAGCCCAAATTCAGAGTGCTGACTGTACAAGACGACTTGATTTTGGGAAAGATCTTTGTCTCCTTTCAGCAACTGTAGGCCTGGCATTCTTTAGAGATCTCCATATGTCATGAGAGCAATTTCCCCCTGAGTCTGGGAGTTTCCCAGTGTAGGAACTCCAGATTCAAACTAACAGCACTCCACTGGGGGCTCTTCTTTCTTGGTGGGAGTAGGTTCCTCTGGTACCTTCTCCCATGTTTTTTTAAATCTTTTTATCTCTTGTAAGATAAAAGGTGTTACAGGCTGCAACCCAAACTTCAGTCCTTGTATTGGTTTATCACATCTTATCATATGATGGGGACCATCACATACACATCACATTATAGCATTACGTAACTGACAAACCACTGAGACGCATAGCCCAGTCCAATCGACACCTATTTTTATGTTTTATTGTGAATTATATATTTTACATGAGAGAACTTTAGTTTTACATTCATTCCATCGTATATTGTCTCATTGCCATGGTTCCGATCCCCTCCATGCATCATCAACCGACCAAAGGGTATACTCTATAAACCTGCCCCCTAAACTCCCCCCCTCCCCCATTCTTCAGGACCCAGTCCCTCTCCCTGTCTGGATCCAAAGTCCCTATCCACTTCATCATCTCTGCCTCCATCTCGGGCTTTGCTGCTTCTCTGGGTAGGGTCCCGCTCTCGGCTCTTCTCCGTTGATGGTCCCAGAGACCTCCGCTCCTAGACTGGAGAGTTAATAACTCCCTTCCTTGCTACCAAACATCTACCTTTACATTTCCAACCCTCACAATGTCCTGATGACAATCATTCACTATTGTATCACAAGTGACCCTCCTGCATTTCATTTCATCAGCTCTGCCTAGACAGATTGGATAGTACTCACTGGAGATTCTGCCTTCCTCCATGCCCCCTAGCTCTAGGTTCCCTCTTGAAAGCTTGTAAGCCAGTTACTTCTTGCCTTTGTGGTCCCTCCCCCCCATTTGGATATCCAATGTCCAAGTTACCCATCTCTTTAACACCTATTTTTTAGGGACGCAGTTCAATCTATGACACCCACCTAAAACTGAAGTGTCCACTAGCTCTAAAAATGCCAACAGCTATAACACTAACTTTTCTAAAACTAAAAAAAATACTTAAAAAAATTAAGATTTTAAACTAAAATTATTTTGGAGAAATGAGCTTTGTTTGTGATTGTTTAATAACAAGTAGAAATCCCAGTTTTATAAAGTTAAAAAGCATAACATGGAATGTTTACATGACTAATATGAACATCTTTAAAAAAAAAAAAAACTTTTTAGCGGGGTGGTGGTGAAACTTTTTCTTTTGTAAGTAAATTAGTTGATTTTGTGTAGTATATTAATGTCTGACAACCTGAAATTTTTGAAGAACTTTCAGAGTCTAAGATTGTTAAAAATAAATATAACTATTGTTAAAAATATATACAACAAAGTTTCATTAAGGAATTTATTTTTAAAAAAGTAATACCATGTGGTTAGTATAGCTGAAGATTTTTGGTTATAGATAAGATCTTACATAAGGCTTACCAGTATTAGTTCTCCAACCCTAACAGAATCATTTCTATTCAGAATCCCTAGGGCTGCGTAGTAAAGTGCTGAGGAAAATTGAAGAGCTAAGAACAAAGGTGAAATCCCTTTCTTCTGGAATTCCTGATGAATTTATATGTCCAATAACAAGAGAACTTATGAAAGATCCTGTTATCGCATCAGGTATGTGGGAAACTGTACTGTTTCACGTTATTTTATGTGCTAAATGAATAAGCATAGACAATTCACAGATTTTTTAAATGTGAGAAGAATTTTTAAGGTTATTGTTTCTGATAAAAAGTAGTTGTTTATTTTTTCTTTAAAAATATTCATTAGACTTGGGAACATTTGAACATTATATATTTCTTAGCAGATAATATTGGACAGAGAAGGTTTGAATCGAAATAGAGACAAAAGGAAAGGTTACAAGCTTAAACTTCTGAAACGTGTATTTAGTTACCAAAATGTAAAAGATAAAATACTGTTTTTAAAGAGTTGATCTCTTAAGGTTATTTCATATATCATGAGTTAAAACAACAGAAATAAGAATTTGAAAATCATAAAGTTGCATTGCTTCACATGAATTTCCATTTTTTCATAGTTTAAATATGTGAATCCATATTATATTTTTACTTTGACATTGATATGCAGGGTCTGTTTGAGCTGCAAGTTTGGTGGTTCAAATTTACTAGCTTCTCCTTGGAGACCGTATACAAATTTGCTATGCATCAGAACGAACTTGATTTCTGATTATTGAGCCAGCGTAATTTCCTTTTTAATAGTTTTTATTCCATTGTGGTTCTGTACTGTATTTTGCTTTACTCTATTTGGTGTGTGAGTCTTGGTATTGTAAATGCCATTGCACTGGTATCTTGGTGTATATTACTTTTGGTTATTTTCACAGGCTATGTGCCCAAAAGTAGAATTAGCCATTCAGAGGCTACCTTGTTTTATGAACATGAAAAAAAACAGTTTTGATAGTTCTTGCTACATTTGTTATTAGACTATTTTCTAGAAAACAAACAAACATTTTAGAGTATTTCCACCAGCAGTATATTTATGTGTACTTGTTTGTCCATACTTCTGTGATCACTGAGTTTTATAGCTTCTTTTATTATACTAGTTTAAAACTTGCAAACTAGCATTCCTTACATTTCTAGGGAGACAATATAATTTTCGACATGATAGTTTACTATTTAAAAATGCTTAGGAATTCATCTTCTTTGATAACTAACTTATTTGAGGTACTTAAATGAGATCATAAATTATTATCCTTTTATGACTTATTTTGCTAAAGATAATTTTTCTTTTATAAATATTTTACTGAGTTTTGGTAAAAGCTTACACAGCAAGTTAATTTGCCATGTAATCATTTCTATGCATATTGTTCAGTGGCATGGCTACATCTTCCATATTGTGTCAGCATACTCCATCTTCCATTCTGTATGTTCTGCTTCCATTCATTCAGCTTCCCTGTCTCCTTTGACCTTTTCATCTATGCTGAAGGATAAATGCTGAACATTTTGTCTCATTAAACAATGATGATTTAAAAAAAAAAAAAAAGTAGAGCATTCATCAGTGATATTGTTTATTGTGTGAGTCAATCTATTATTTTGCTGAAAGGTGACATCTGGGAGCAGTTTCCATTCAGAATTTAAAGGTATCTCAGGACAGTAGTCTCATGGGTTCCTCTAGTCTACCAGTTTGGTAACTCTGACCTTTTATTTACTTCTATATTTTTCAGAGTTTTGTTCTACAACTTTCTCCTGTTGTATGTGGGATCATTTATTGTGGTCTGATCAGAATGGTCCGTAGTGGTAGTCAGACACTATATAGTCCTGGTCTCTGGATAGGGGAGGCCATGGTTCACATAGACATTTAATCCGGTAGAGTATATTCTTTTTTGAGTTTTTGGCTTCCTTCCTTTTTTTTCCAGATGAGTAGAGACCTATAGTTGTATGTTAGATCAGCATGATGTTTCCAAGGTTCATCCATGTTGTGGTGTGTATCAGGATTTCGTTTCTGTGATGGAGGAACATTCCGTTGTATTTATATACCACATTTTATTCATCAATTGATTCTGCTATGCTAGAATATGATAGGATTGGGATTGCTGGTCATATGCTAGGATAGCTGTGATATGCTAGGATTGGGATTGCTGGTCATATGGTAGTTCTTTTGAAGAATCACCAAACTGTTTTCTACGATGGTTGTACCATTTTGCATGCCCACCAATGGTAGGTGAGGACTTAATAAATATTTACTAAGGAGCGCTGGTAGCATAGTGCTTACGAGTCGGGCTGCCAACCTCAAGGTCATCAGTTCGAAACTACCAGCGGTTCTGTGGGAGAAGGATGAGGCATTCTGCTCCCATAAAGATTTATAGCCTCAGAAACCCTGTGCAGGGTCACTATGAGTCGGAACCAACTCCACGGTATTTACCAACGACAACAACTTGCTCTGAATGTTTGTAGGCAGAAATACTTTTCATTTATACAGCTATAAACATTTCAGTTTTTAAAAAACGCTTAGCTCTTTTACATTTGGAGTTTTGTATTTGAGACATAATATTGTTGTTGTTAAGTGCCGTCGAGTCGGTTCCGACCCATAGTGACACTGTACAGGGTTTCCAAGGCTGTATACCCAGATGAAAATCAAAATGTCTGTGTTTTTGCCAAGTGTCCTATTTTTTTTTTAAATTATTTTAAGTTTCTATTGTGAATTATATGATAGTTTACATGGGAGAACATTAGCTTTACATTTATCCTGTGGTATTTCGTTTCATTGCACTAGTTACAATCCTCTCCATGCATCATCAAACAACCAAAGGGTACACATCCTGCAAGCCTGCCCCACACCCAGTTGTCAGCACACAGCTCCTCTCCCTTCTTGAGTCCAGAGTCCCCAGCCATTCCATCTCTCCATGTCATCATTTCTGCCTCCATTTCTGGTGTCATTGCTTCTCTGGGTAGGGTTCCCCCACTCCCTTCCTTTTGTTACAAAACATCTACCTTACCTTTCCAACCATAACAGTCAGTCCTGATAGCAATTATTCACAGTGGTACCACAAAGTCTTATCCCCATCTCCTTTTATGAGCCCCATCCTGACAGATTGGAAACCACTCAGTGGAGATTCTGCCTTCCCCTGCACCCTCTGGAACTAGGCTCCCTCTTGAAAGCTTGTAAGCCCGTCACTTTGTGCCTTTGTAGCCCCTCCACTTTTGGGTAGCCAATATCTGAGTTGCCCATTTCTGTCAACCCTGTATATACTGAGGGAGTGGGAACAATCCTTGCTGTAAATATTTGTTCCCTCTTTTGAGCTACTACATCCATAACTATAGGTCAAGTTCATCAAATTGTAGCAAATTACTTTTTTTCCCTCTTCTTTCTTCTTCTAGTTGAGTTCTGATCATCCAGCCATTGAATCCAAGTTAAGTGGATATTATCTGCAAGTATGGGTGTTCTTATGCATCTCCCCTCACTTCATATCAGCTGGATGCTTCACTCTCCACTCTAGTCCTTTGTGGCCATGTCACTGTCCCTGGGCTCAGAAGACCCCGGGTCTTGCTGTACTGCTGGCCAATCAGGTGTCAACCCAGGTTGACAGGAGTCTATTGAATGTACTCGGACTTAGCTCACAGCTTCATTGCTATTTTCCCGCTACTTCCCCTTATGGGTGACCAACGTGCTCATCAGCCACAATACTGCCTGCTTGTGTATTCCCCTTGAATCTTAGCCTTGGAAGGAGTTTTGTCCTGAGAAGACCTGACTGCTTGCCTTGATGGCTCCCAGGCGAACAACTTGCTTGTTCTTGTAGTAGTCAGTGAGACTGCCGTTGTTGTTTTTGATTTTTCCTGCTGGTCTTTCTTTCAAGAAGTATCTTCTGTTCTTTTAGCCGTTCCAGGCTGGTCTGCTTATACTTTCAAGTGGAAATGTCCCACCTTAGAAGATTCTGGATGGGGTTCAGGATTCCATCTATGTTTTTATTCAGTGAAAAGCCTCCAAAGGAAGCTTCCTTCACTGGGCAAGTTGTAATCCCATTTTAGTATTCCAATCAGTTATAGACTGAAGATGGACTGAAGCTTTCTATGGTGATGTTTCTGGTTATTCCTTTCTCTCTCCCTCAAGTGTCTATTTTACAATGGTATGCAAGAGAAACCAAGGTTCAAAAGACAGCCAAGCATCTTAACATTATTTCCCCCCTTTTACCCATTCAAACCGTGCCTCAGTACCTGTATTACAGAGCCCTGTTGTTCCAAGTTGACTTCTGTCCTACTTAGTCCATGAAAACCTGCCTAACTGTTCTCCCATCCACCTTGTTCTTCCATTCCCCTCCACCTTCTTGTGTATTACCGCCCACCCCCCACAAGCACCCACACTATCCTGTATCTATTCCCTACCCTGTGCTCTACCTTTCCCTCTCTTCCTTCAATCCACCTCATACATCCTGGTAACCAGCAAAGAATTTTTTTCCCCCTTTTTAGTGCGGGTTCTTTTTCTTAATCTTTTACAATAATGGTCCTATGCA
>NW_006408699.1:3556163-3557291 GCF_000296735.1 Chrysochloris asiatica
TCTTGTCCTTATCTTTGATTTTGGAGAGCTTGATTATTACATGTTTTGGTGATTTTCTTTTAGCATCTATCCTTCCTGAGCTTCTTAAATGCTTATATTTTCACTTTTCAGGATGTTAGGGAAATTTTCTTCCAGAAGCTCTTCAGCTATTTCCTCTGTGGACTTGTATGATTCTTCCTGTTCTGAAATGCTGATAATTGTTAGCTATTTCTCTTCATGTTATCCAACATGAATCTTAGACCTTCATCAGATTTTCTTATCCTTTTTTCTGCTTGCTCTTCTATTGTAGTAGTATTAAGAGATTTGTCTTCCAGCTCACTAGTTCTGGCTTCTACCTCTTCAATTCTACTCCTTTGCCCTTTCAGTGTATTGTCCATTTTTGATGCACTAACAGGGTCGCTATGGGTCGGAACCGACTTGACGGCACTTAACAACAAAACAACAACATTATTTATTTGGACCTTTTTCTGTAGGTTTTGAATTGTTTCCAATGCTGTATCTATCTTATTTGATTGTTCTGTAGTGCTTTCCTGACTTCTTTTTTTCTTAACTCTATTGTGATGTATTTTGATACATTTTATAATCAAATTTCAGAATTCCTTCTCAGGCATTTCCAAGGCCTGCCCTACTTCCTGTATGGAGTGTAGGACTCCCTCCAGTTCATTTATCTCAGTCACTTTATCTTGGTTTTGGACATGTGCAGATATGGTCATCTGCTTCTTGGGCATGTTCAGTAGTTAGCTGTGGACTTAATACTTAATTGAGTGTATGTTTTGGTATTTTTTATGGTTTCTGATTGCCTCCAGGTAGATATGATCAAGAGGTGGGCTTCCCTTTTTACTCTTCTTATTACTCAAATCAGAGTAACTGTTGCAGGTGTTGTCTGCCTACCTGATGTATGGCAGCTGGTATTAGTTCGTGCTTGGATTATGGGGTTTTATAGGGTGTGATTGTAGTTTGACTATATGACAGCAATTGCTGTCTCTTCTTGGGTAATGTATGGTGAGAAAGAGTCTCCTAAAGGTAAAGAGGGGACCAAAATCCAAAACAGCAACAGCAAAAACAAAAGAAAACAAAACAAAAAAACAACAGAGTGGATACTGTAGTCTATAATTGCAGAAAAAAGAG
>NW_006408699.1:3558036-3564454 GCF_000296735.1 Chrysochloris asiatica
CCTGTGCAGGGTCGCTATGAGTCGGAACCAACTCAACAGCACATAACAACAACAACAACATATATGTGGTTCAGAGTTTTGGAACTGTCCTGTGAACCCACTTCATACGGTATTCTGTGTTATTGCTGACAGTGATCCTCACTACACAAGTCTACCCTATCCGCCAACAAGCCCTGCCTCCCCAGGTCTCCTTTTTTTAAGACAGTACAGAAATGTGTAAAGTAAAAGTCACCTCTCTCTTGTCCTAAGTTCCTAAATGCAAGAACTAATACCAGTTTAGCTTATAATTCTGGGTGTTTTTTTCTATATATGCTTAAATCATTGTAGCTGCTTCTCAGACCCTAGACAGGGTTGCAATGAGTTGGAATCGACTCGACAGCACTTTTAACAATGACGACGACAATATTACATCCTATCTATGCTCTGGTAGCGTAGTGGTTACGAATCGGGCTGCGAACCTTAAGGTCAGTGGTTCGAGACTACCAGCCGCTCTGCAGGAGAAAGATGAGGCTTTCTACTCCAGTAAAGATTTATACCCTCGGAAACCCTATACAGGGTCACTATGGGTCGGAACCGACTCCATGGCACTTAACAACAACATGATCTATAATTTAATTTCATATTAATTTTTGCTATTTCAAACTGTTCAGTGAATATTATTCCATAAACTTAACCCATGCACTTTTTTTTTTATATGTTAGTGAGGTTATATAATAGTTGCCCTTTTGTAATTGACATATTTCACTCAACAAATTATCTTCAAGATCTTTTCAAATTATAGTTTGTATTAAGACTTAATTTCTTTTACTGAATTAGTAGTATCCATTGTATATGTGTTGTTGTTATGTGCCATGGAGTTGGTTCCGACTCATTGCAACCCTGTACAGGGTTTCCAGGGCTGTAAATCTGTACTCGAGCAGAAAGCCTCCTCTTTCTCCCATGGAACAGTTGGTAGTTTCGAATTGCTGACTGTGAGATTAGCAGCTGGATTTGTAACCACTACGCCACCAGAGCTCCTTATTGTATATGTGTACTATGTTTTATTTGTCTGTTCATCTGTTGATGGGCATTTAAGTTGTTTACATTGTGGGGCTATGGTAAATAATACTGCTGTGAACATTGGTGGGTAAGTCTCTGAGTCTCTACTTTCAAGTCTTTTGAGTATATAGCTAGAGGTGGAATATCTGGATTATATGGTAATTTTGGGGTTTTTTTTGAGAAACTGTCAGACTGTGTTCCACAGTAGCTATATACTATTTTGCATTCCCATCAGCAGTGAATAAAGATTCCCCCACATTCTTGCTTACATTTGTTCTTTCCTTTTTTAAAATCTTAACCATCCTGTTGTTAAATGCTAACAAGTCGATTTCAACTTACAGAAACCCTGTATAAGGTTTCTGAGGAATGGCTGGTGGATTTGAACTACAGATCTTGTGGTTAATAGTCTAGTGTTTATCCTAGCATCTTTTCATGTATGGTGGTCATTTGAGTATCATCTGTGTTGAAATGTCTTTTCAAGGACTCTGACCATTTTATGACTGGATTAGTCTTTTTGTTGTTGTCAAAGTCTTATATATATTTGGTTATTGGATTCTTACTGGATATACGGTTTCTGTTAGTAATGTCTCTTTATATTTTTTTGATAAAATCTATATCAACCAAAGTTTTTAGTTTTTATGAGATCCCGTTTACTTATTTGGTATGGTCACTGTGACGAAAAGAATTAGTCAATGGTCAACCATCTCAAGTAGTCATGTGGTATTGAAGAAGTCCAAGCTGCAGCTAAAAACAAGGCTCCAGGAATTGATGGAATACAAATTGAAATATTTCAACAAACTGAGGTATCACTGAAGGTGCTGACTTACGCCAAGATATTTAGAAGACAGCTACCTGGACAGCCAATTGGAACAGACGAAAGTAAAATTTTGTTGATGATTAAAAAATTGGTTGTAGCAGTACATTGACAGGGAGCTGCCAGAAATTCAAGTCTCATTCAGAAGAGGACATGGAATGAGGGATATCATTGCTGGCATCAGATAGATCTTGGCTGAAAGCAGAGAATATTAAAAAGATGTTTACTAGTGCTTTATTGACTATGCAAAGACATTCAACTCTATTTGTCACAACAAACTGGATGTAACATTGTGAAAAGTGGGCATTCCAGAATACATTATTGTCCTCATGAAGGACCTGTACTTAGCCAAAGAGGCAGTCTTTCAAACAGACCAAAGGGATACTGAGTGGTTTAAAATCAGGAAGAGATGCATGCCAGGGTTGTAACCTTTCACCATGTTTATTCAAGGTGTATACTGAACAAACAATATGAGAAGTTAGATTATATGAAGACGAATGGGCTATCAGGATTGGAGGAAAACTCACTTGCCACCTGTGATATGTAGATGGCACAACCTTGCCTATTGGAAATAAGGAGAATTTAAAATACATACTGATAGAGATCAAAGGCTATAGCCATCAGTATGAATTGCACTCCAATGTAAAGAAAACTCATAACTGGGCCAATAAAATAATCAACAGTCAAGAAATCAAATCTGCTGCACCAGACCTCTTTAGAGTGTTAAACAGCAAAGATGTCAGTTTGAGGTCGAAGGTATGCTTGACCCAAACCATAGTATTTTCAGTTGCCTCATATGCATGTGAAAGGTGAACAGTGAATAAGGAAGACTATAGATGAAATTGATGGACTTGCTGAAGAACAAACAAATCTGTCATGTGAAAATACAGCCAGAATGCTCCTTAGAAGCAAGGATGGCCAGGATTCATCTTTCATTGTTCCGACATATTGCCAGGAGGGATCAGTCTCTGAAGAAAGACATCATGCTTGGTAAAGTGGAAGGTCAACAAGGAAGAGAAAGACTCCCAATGAGCTGGCTTGGCACAATGGCAGCTGTAATGGGCTCAAGCATAACAATTGTGAGGACCAGGCAGTGTTTCATTGTTGTGCATAGAGTTGCTATGAGTGAGAACTTACTTGATACTTAACAGCAGCAACTATTTTGTCTTTTGCTCCTTGTGTTTTTATTAGATAAGCCTTTGTTAAAAGCTAGGTCTGGTAGCATTGCTTGCATTTATTTCCAAGAATTTTATGATCTTAGTGTACATTTAAGCTCTTAATCCATTTTGAGCTTGTTTTTGTGGATGGTGTCAGTCATGCATCTGGTTTAATTTTTTTACATGTAGACATCCAATTTTCCCAGCACCATTGTATGTTGTTAAGTGCCATCGAATTAGTTTGGACTCATAGTGACCTTGTATAGTGTTTCTGAGGAGCAACTGGTGAGCTTGAACTGCCGACCTTGTGGTTCAACCAGACCTTGCAGTCTAGTGCATTAACCTGCAGCACCACATCCAGACTTGCAGGTGACCATATATGTGTGGATTTATGCCTGGACTCCCAATTCTGTTCTATATGTCTACTGTTTTACCAGTACTAGGC
This sequence comes from Chrysochloris asiatica, assembly GCF_000296735.1. Classification (NCBI taxonomy): domain Eukaryota; kingdom Metazoa; phylum Chordata; class Mammalia; order Afrosoricida; family Chrysochloridae; genus Chrysochloris; species Chrysochloris asiatica. Next base: position 3,561,491 of record NW_006408699.1, read on the forward strand.
TGTTTTGATTACTGTAGCTGTATTTTAAAACAAACAAAACAAAAAACTTCACTGCAATCAAGTTGATTTTGATTTATAGGGAGCTTGCAGGACAGAGTTGAGCTGCTCTTTTGAGTTTCCAAGACTAAATCTTTACGGGAACAGACAGTCTCATTTCTCTCCCATAGTAGCTGTATAGTATGTTTTAGAATTGGCAGTTATCTTTTTACTTTCTTGTCTTTCAGCAGTGCTTTAGCTATTCAGAACTTCTTGTCATTCCTTACAAAGTTGATTGGTTTTTCCTTTCTATACAGAGGTTTGTTGAAATTTTGATCGAGTGGGATTGCATTGAATCTTTAGGTTGCTTTGGGTAATATAAAGTCTTCCTGATTGTCTTTCAAGTGTTTTACATTTTTTATTGTCTAAGTCCCTATTCCTAGGTATTTTATATTCTCTTAGATGCCCTTGTAAATAGAATTGTTTGTTTCCCTAACTTCCCTTTTTAAGGTTTTATTGCTCTGGCTAGAACTTCTAACATAATAGTGAATAGCAGTAATAAGAGCAGGTATCCTTTTCATCTTCCTTTCTCCATTAAGTATGATGTTGGCTGTTGGGTCATATAATTTAGAAAATTAACAAATCACTTGAACAGCTTTTACATGTATAATTCAGTGATGTTAATTATATTTATCATATACAGTCATTAACCTATCCTTTTCCAAATTCCTCATCAATAACTGAAACTCAAGGCTCCACCCACCCCATTCTCATTCCTGGTAACCACTAATATTTGCTTTCTGTGATTAATGTATCTCACTCAGTAGATTGTTTTCCAGCTTCATCATGATGTAGCATGTAGGAAGGATGGACCTCATGTCTCTTTCTGTTGTGTATATCACATTTTGCTTGTTTGTTGCTGGACATAGTTTTCTACTATTTGGCTATTGTGAATAGTGCTGTAATGAAAATTGGTGTGTGAGGGTAAGCCAAAAAGTATTGCTACAAAATTTTATGCTACAAAATTTTAGATACCTTTATTAAACAAAAAAAATAAAATGTGAAGTTATTGTGTATATGCTCCATCTAGGTCACTAAGTCTAGTAGTCTTACCATGCTAAAATCAAAACGTTGGCAAGCTTTATTGCTGTTGTAGGCACTCAGGGGGAATCCATTTGCTGCTTATTCAGGTTATTGGACGAATTTAGTTTCTTGATGTTGAGGAATGCAGGTTCTACGTTTTTGATGGCGGTTCCCAGTTCTGGTATGCAGAATGACTCCCCAAAAGATGCTCATCATGTCCTATCCTCCAGGACCTTGACTGACTACGCTACCTTATGTGGCCAAAGTAGTTTTGCAGATGTGATTAAGTTAAGGATCTTGAGTGGGGCAGATCATCTTGGCTTATCTGAGATTACAAGGATCCTTGAAAATGACAGAAGGAGTAGGAGGTGGGATGATAGCAGCAGTGCTAGGGAACCATGAGCTAAGGAACTCAGGAGGTCTCTATACCAGTTCCTTTGGAATTGTTTGAACTAAGGAGGTCTCTTTACCAGTTCTTGTTTGAACTCATGTCGTCTCTATACTGGTTCCTGTGGAACTGTTTGAAAGCTAGGGTGGCCTGACTTCATCTCTCCTACCTATTTTAGACTTAATTATCGGTAGGGACCATGGAGAAGAATATCATGCTTGGTAAAATAGCGGGTCAGAGAGAAAGACCCCCAACGAGATGTGTTGGCACAGTGGCAGCAGCAGTGGGCTTAGGCGTAGCAATAATTGTGAGGTTGGCACAGGACCGGGCAGGGGTATTTCTTCTGTTGTGCATAGGGCAGCTGTAAGTCGGTACCAACTTGATGGCACTCGACAATAACTATATACCAGTTACTGTGGAGTTGATTTTGGCTCATGGCTATCACGTCTGTGTCAGAGTAGTGCTGAGAGAACCAGATCTATGATTTTCAATGGTTTATTTTTCAGGAGGCGGCTCTGGGTGAACCTGTAACCTTTCAGCTAATAGTAGTTAACTGCTAAAATTTGAATATCTTCCTATTGGCATCCATAGTTTCCTAGGAATGGGGTCTGGGTGAGAGGTAGGACAGTGCAAATATGGAATTCATCTCACTGCCATAACCCATCTTCTGGGATTCTTTGCTCAGCATACAGATTGAAAACAACCCTAGCACACACTTTTCCTAATTTTAAACCAGTCAGTATCCTCTTGTTCTGTTGAAATGACTCACTAATGGTCTACGTACAGGCTCCTCATGAGCACAGTTAAGTGTTCCCGAATACTGATTCTCCACAGTGTTATGCATAGCTTGTCATGATCCACACAGTCGAAAGCCTTTGCATAGTCAATAAAGCACAAGTAAACATCTTTCTTATATTCTCTACTTTCACCCAAGATCCATCTGATTTCAGCAGTGATACCCTTCATTTCACATCCTCTTCTGAATCCAACTGTCAGTGTATAGTTGTAGCCATGTTTGAATTATATTTATCAGAAATTTACTTGCATGGGATATTAGTGACATTGCCCAATTTCCACATTCCTTTGGGTTGCTCTCTTTGATTCTCTTCCAATCAGTAGCTGTCTTCCAATTTTTTTTTTTGCATAGATGAGTGATTACCTCCAGTGCTTCATCAGTGTGTTGAAAGATTTCAACATATATTCCAATTACAGGAGCCTTGGTCTTTTTCCTTTAGTATCATTGGCTCTTGATCATATGCTACCTCTTGAAATGGTTGACTATTGACCATTTTTTCTTTTGGATACAGTGACTGGATTCCTTCCATCTTCCTATGATTCACCTTTAGTTTTCTTGTAATGTCTCCGATTGTGGTATGAGATTAATGCTGGCCTCATAACTTTTATTTTATTGTGACACTGTGGGACAAAGTAGAAGTGCTCCACAGGACTTCTGAGGTCATACTTGCAAATCTTGATAGAAGCAGACTGTCTCATGTTTCTCTTGTGGAAGTTAGTGG
>NW_006408699.1:3564959-3566655 GCF_000296735.1 Chrysochloris asiatica
ACAGGTGATACAGATACTTTAAAAACATGGAGATTTTTCTCTATTCCTCAGGGGCAGTCACTACCACTGATTAGGTGCATCCTTTCAGATATAATAATGTGATAGACACACCTTTAGACATTTGCCTTCATGTACTGAATGTAGTATGAGAAAGAGAAAGAACATTCCTTGTCAGTATTTCAGAACTATGTCATTCTCAACTGTAGGGATAGTAGCTCATTATCTGAATGTGCTATTTTTGGTGGAAATCTTACTCCATATTTTCCAATCTGCTAAGTCATTTTCACATAATATACAAGTATATAGATGCATTTGTTTAAATATTTTTGCTGGATACATCTTTACAATTAAAATGGCCAAAGGTTAATATTTTGCATGATAGGTACTGCACCTCGTTTTAACTGTTTAATTATGTGGGATAATAGATTGGACGGTTTGGTGATTGAAATTCACCAGCTGCTTCTCAGAGTCCCTATACAGGGTGGCTATGAAGACAGAACAGACTCCACAGCACTTAACACAATAAGCTGAACAATATTTTTCCTAAAGTCTTAAGAGATAAGTTCTCTTAAGATTGAAAGATTGAAAGAGTATATAATCTCTGGCCTTTGTTGTTGCAGTCAAAGGATATGATCAGTTCAATTCTTTCTGTTCATTTTTATTTCTCTTGTCCAGGATACACTGTACTTGTTGAATAGAATGTGTGCCTTTTATCAATTCATCAGAATTTTCAACTCTTCTCATTCTGTTGTTGTTATATGCCGTCAACTTGGCTCCAGCTCACACAACTTGCAGTTCTGAGCCTGTGGTCAAGTGCTTATCCTACAGCACCACACACCTTTATCTTGAAACTTTAGGTAATTTTCTCAGACTTCCCCTACCAGTTGCCTATTCTGCATTGGAATGCTATTTACCTGACTATTGAGATTCTTTATTTGGCATTTCTAGGAATCCTAGTTAGCATGTTGGTTAAGAGCATAGGCTCTGAAACAAGATTCCTTGGGTTTAAATACCAGCTTCATCATTTCATACCTATGAAAGCTATGTCTCAGTATCTTCATCTTTAAAACAGATAGTATTATTTGTATCCTGAGGTTGTTATGAACATTTAAATGAGTTATTAATATATTTCATAGTCCCGGTGTGGTGCTGTGGGTTAATGTGCTGGACTGCAAAGTCAGTTTGAACCTCAATATTGGTAGTTCAAGCTCACCAGCTGCTCCTTGGAAATCCTATACAGTGTTACTATGGGTCAGAACTGATTCAACAGCAACTGATAACAACAGATGGAGTCTTAGGAGCTCTGGTAGCATAGTGTGAGTCGTCGGGCTGTTAACCTCAAGGTCAGGAGATAGATTCATATCCTCAGAACTGGCTCCACAGCATGTAATTAATGTTATGATCGATACTTATTCTATGTTATATACAAATATTACAGGTTAAACTAAGTTTAGAATGTTTAAACATACTTAGGCCAACATACAAGAAGCAACATAATTTTTTTCATGATCATGGATTTGCTTCCAACTAATTATATGATGTTAAGTGCTGTTGAATCTGTTCTGACCCATAGCACCCCATATGGTTTTCCAAGGAGCAGCAGGTGGGTGGAGTACGTTATCCTGTAGTGCACACTAGGACTAATTATATAAGTGTAGCAACTTACATGATTTTTAAAAAAAAAAGAAACCATAAA
>NW_006408699.1:3568101-3669633 GCF_000296735.1 Chrysochloris asiatica
TGTATTCCATTGGGTCACCTCCCTTTGGATCACAAATGGGCACAAATATTGATCTCTTCCAATCAGTCGGCCAGATAGTTGTCTTCTAAATTTCTTGGCAGAGATGAGTGAATGCCTCCTGTGCTGCCTGACTTTCAAGAAAGACTTCAATTTTTATTCCATCAATTCCTGGTGCTGTGTTCTTTCACCAGTTCCTTCAATGCACCTTTGACTTCCTCCTCCTTCAGTATCATTGGCTCTTTATCATATGCTACCTCTTGAAACGGTTGAACATTAATAATTTCCTTCAATCTTCTCTTGATGCTTCTTCCTGCATCATTCAATAATTTGCCCAGAGAAACTTTCAAGAATGAAGGTCGAGGCTTGAATTTTTTCTTCAGTTCCCCCAGCTTGAGATGGTTTTCTGATTTCAGATCTCTTTGCACATTTTGTTTGTAATATTTGGCTTTATCTGCTTGAGCTGATCTTTGAAATTTTCTGTTCAGGTCTTGGACCTCCTCATGTCTTCTATTTGCTTGAGCATCTGTACTCTGGATAGCAAGCTTCAGTGTCTCTTCTGACATCAATTTTGGCCTTTTTCTTCTTGTCTTCTCAATGATCTTTTGGCTTTCTTCCTGTATGATGTTCTTGATGTCATCCCACAACTCTTCTGGTCTTCAGTCTTTAGTGTTTAATGTATCAAATGTGTTCTTCAGATGATCTCTAAATTCAGGTGGATTATATTCAAGGTCATATTTTAATTTTCTTCAGCTTCAGTTTGAATTTGCATATGAGTAATTGATGGTCTGTTCTATACAGTCTGCCCCTGGCCTTGTTTTCACTGATGATACGGAGTTTTCCATCGTCTCTTTCCACAGATGTAGTCAATTTGATTTCTATGTTTTCCATCTGGTGAGGGCCATGTGGTATAGTCGTCTCTTATGCTGTCTAAAGAAGGTATTTGAAATGAACAAATCATTGATTTTGCAGAATTCTATCATGCGTTCTCCAGCATAATTTCTATCACCAAGGCCATGTTTTCCAACTACTGATCCTTCCTTTTTGCTCCCAACCTTTGTGTTCCAATCACCAGTAATGATCAATACATCTTGATTGCATGTTTGATTGATTTCAGATTGAAGAAGTTGGTAGAAGTCTTCTATTTCATCCTCACTGGCTTTAGTGGTTGGTGCGTAAATTTGAATAGTAATGGTATTAAATGGTCTTTGTAGGTGCATGGATATTTTCCTATCACAAACAGGATTGTATCTCATGACTGATCTGGGTATGTTCTTTTTGACAATGACTGCAACACCATTCCTCTTCAATTTGTCATCCCAGCGTAGTAAACCTTGTGGTTGTCAGATTCAAAATGGCCAATCCCAGTCCATTTCAGCTCATTAATGCATTCCATTTCTCCCAGATTCATACTTCGTACAATTCCATGTTCTGATTTTCAGTGGATGTTTACAGCTGTTTCTCTTCATTTTAAGTTGTGCCCCATCAGCAAATGAAGGTTCTGCGGGCTTTTCTCCCATGGGCTTTACTCCATTCGCGTCATCACGGTCCACTCTACTTTGAGGAGGTAGCTCTTCCTAGTTGCATTTTGAGTGCTTTCCAACCTGAGGGGCTCATTTTCCGGCACTATATCTGACAGTGTTACTCTGCTATTCATAAGGTTTTCAGTGACTAAATATTCACAAGTAGTTTGTCACTCCTTCTACTAGTAATATTAATAACCACAGTTCTCAATAAAGATCACTGTCATGAGCTCTGTAGTCCCAAATGGAGAAATACAAGGAGAAAGACAGCACAATAGACTTGATCGTACATATTTCTAACTCCAAAGCAGATGAAGGTAGATGAAAATGAGTAAGTAGTGTATCAAACTCTGAATTCTCACAGTAGAAAACACATCTTTTAGAATACAGCATTAGTATAAGAGTATGTTGGAATTTCAACACCATCACTGCTGAAGAGCCATTCAGAGTTTCAAAAACAATAGAATCCAGTAGAACATTACGTATGTCATGTTCAAAATGAGTTAATTCCAGGAATGGAAGATTTGCTCAATATTGTTTTTGAGTTGTGTCATCGAGTCAGTTCTGAATCATAGCAACCTTGTATATAGGGTTTCCTAGGAGAGGCTGGTGCTCAATATTAGCAAATAATAACTATCTTGGTGTTTTGCTGCGGGCTAATGCGATTGACTGCAAAGTTAGTTTGTACTGTAAGGTTGCCAGTTCGAGCTCACCAGTCACTGTGGGTCATAACTGACTCAAAGTGCCACTGAGTAGGTTCTAACTCATAGTGACCACCCCCTCCCAGGGTTTCTGAGGAGCTGCTGGTGGGTTTGAACTGCAGACTTTATGGTTAGCAGTCCAGTGCTTTTATAGTACTGCACCACTTCAGGATTCCATCATATTGTGATGTTTGTTAAGGTAGAGGGCCGGAGAAAAAGAGGAAGACCCCAGTGGGCTCAAGCGTGATAACAAATAGTGAGGTTGGCCCAGGATCGGGCAGTGTTTCATAGGGTCGCTATGAGTCGGGACTGACTCGATGTCACCTCACAACAGAAACATAAAGAGTACAGTGAATGAAACCAAAACCATTTAGGTATTTTGATATACATAGAGATGTTAAACTGAAAGTTACAATTTGACCCACTCCATAATCACCCTAATGTGTGCTATCACTGCAGTTCAGGAACCCTGGCAGCACAAGGAAGATTTATCACCTAGGAAACTCTGGGCATTTCTATACTGTCCTACATGATTGCTATGAGTTAGAAATAAACTAAAATAATAAATCATGGAGTGGATGACTTAACAGAACAGTGATAGTACTCTCCATGTTGATGCACCATGTCTGTGAGATTCCTATCAGAATTTCAACTGCCTTTTTTACAGAAGTGTTCCATGTAAGAAACCCTGAGTAGCTAAAACAATCTTGAAAAAGAAAATTGGAAGACTTCCACTTCCCATTTTAAAAACTTCTATAAAACTTGAAGTCAGTATGGTTATGGCAAAAGGAAAGACAATTATATATGTATATACGTATACACACACACACGTATCAGCTGTTCCGCAGGAGACAGATGAGGCTTTCTGCTCCTGTAAAGATTTGCAGCCTCAGAAACCCTGTGCAGGGTCACTATGAGTTAGAACAGACTCCATGGTACTTAACAACATCAACGATATTATATATTATCGGTCAACGTACGTCACTGGAATAGAATGGTTGTTGTTGTTGTTAAGTGCCGTCGAGTCGGTTCTGACCCATAGTGACCCTGTACAGGGTTTCGGAGGGTGTAAATCCTTACGGGAGTAGAAAGCCTCATCTTTCTCCCGCGGAGCAGCTGGTAATTTCGAACCGCTGACCTTAAGGTTCGCAGCCATGGAGAGGCCAGAAATACACAAAATTGATGTGTATACGGTCAACAACTTTTTCCATAAGAATGAACTCTATATGGGTTAAAGACAAAATTATATGATACAGCTTTTTAGAAAAATGCATAGGCACAGATCTTCAAGATTCAGGATTTGACAATATGATATTATAGCACAGTGAATTTAGTGTCTCCTCTAGCCAGTCTTGTAAACTCCCACCAAATGACTCTTTTTTTCTTCTGATGAGTCTCAGTAAGAAAAGGTACCCAAGGGAAGACGCTGATAGGATGATGATATGGTTTAACAGGGTATACTGTGATTAACTTAGATTTACACGTTTTTACAATGTTATCATCCTGTTGGGTTTTAAAAGTAGAAATAGGGGGATTTCATTACCATTCAGGAAGAGCTGCCAGGATGGAATGCATCTGTTGAACCTCGAGATCCCTGTACATTGAAACGCCTTAACTCAGGAACAGAAAGGTATGACCCTGGAATAGTCGAGGAATGGCAGCAGCTCAATCTAGAGTCAACACATCAAACAGGGACGTGGGTTTCCCAGCTCATACAGCAAGTAAAAGATGACTTGTGGAATGGGGTGCCTCTGTGCCTTTAAATGGGAAGCTTATTAGTTGTTGATGCAGGCTGAGGTTTTATAGTGAAGTGTAGTGCCCTTTGGACATTTAGCACCAGTGCTAAAAGAGCTTTGTAATATTGCCCAAGAGGGCAAAGAAGAGGCCTGCCTGCAGGCAGAGCAGAGAAGACACTATCCTGACTGAAGAACTGTATTCTGGTCCTGCACTGTATGTAACCTGTTAATTCTCCAAAAAACCCCATAACTGAGTGAAATACTGATCCCAGCTTGAGTGGAGAGTGCCGTGAGAGGGACAGTTGGTGCCATCAGTAACAAAAGCAACCAAAGAAACACATTTGACTTAAGACACTATCAAGAAAGTGAAAACGTAACCCCCAAACTAGAGAAAATATTTGCAAATAGGATCTGACGAACATCTAGTATCCAAAATATATAAACAACTTTATAACTAAACCAGTTAAATAAAAAAAATGAGTCAAGGATTTTAATAGATCATCCAAAGAAAGATTTTTGGTATCCATACAATGGAAGTAGTATTCAGATGTTGTTGTTATGTGCCGTGGAGTTGATTCCGACTCTTAGCGACCCTGTACAGGGTTTCCGAGGCTGTAAATCCTTACGGGAGCAGAAAGCCTCATCTTTCTCCCGCAGAACAGCTGGTAGTTTCTAACTGCTGACCTTGCGGTTCACAGCCCGATCATACCCACTACGCTACCAGTAAAAAAAGGAAATAATCTATTGATAACATACACAAAGGCCACATCTGATTTTTTCTACAGTACGTACTCAAAAGCCAAAAAACTGAACTCACTGTGACTGAGTTGATTCCAAATCATGGCGACCCTGTATTGGGTTTCCCAGGCTGTAAGTCTTTATGGGAGAAAAAAAAGCATCATCGTTCTCTAGTGGAACACCTGGTGGGTCTGTCCTGCTGACCTTGCAGTTGCAGTCCAGTGCTTATCCTATAGCACCAAATAGGGAAATCCAAAGAGACAGAACAAAGATAATGGCTGCCAGGGATTTAGGATATATGTGTATAAGAAATAAAAATGTTCTGAAATTAGGGGTGATTATACAACTCTGAATATATAAAGAACCACTGAACTCTATAAAGTGATCTCAATGGTGTTGGAATTATATCTCAACTAAAAAGGAAAAGTCAATGACAGGTGACATTAAGTATTTGTCGACAGCAACACCACATCTAGAGCTGGAGGAACAAAGTCTATGAGGACTCAGACCTGTGAGGATGGAAAGTTAACTGGTTGGTGCGAGTACCTTTGAAGTCTAAGACTGACTGTGGGGATACCAACAATGAAGCAAGTAAACAACTACCCTAGTGAAGGACTATGGCTAGGGACAGGACTAGCAGGTACCCTCACCCTAATTTCCAACAGCCCTCTACAGGGATCTAAGGGCAGAGCTAGCTAGCAAAACAGAAATGTAGTCTGCAGAATCAATCCCAGCATCATGTATGGGTTTGGTGCTGAGAGACAGTAACTTAGACCAATCTGCACATGGGAGCATCTGTATATGCTAAGGACATAAGTGACCAAATCCAACAACCATTTTTGATTGTTTAAAGAAAAATGGATACTTTAAATGTTTTAAGAAGAAACATCACCAGCATCAAAAAGCCCACCAGCACCATAAGCAATCCCACGAAGGTCAGAAACAAGACTGGTGCTTGCTGTCTCCAATACTGTAAACTGGTTTACTGGTTTTACAGATATTAACCAACAAAATTAGGCCAAAACATAAGATGGCATGACCATTTTAAAAGGAACAGCAAATTCTATCTGAAGATGATATAATTTTACACTGGAAAACCCAAAGGAATCCCTAGGAAAACAAATACAAGCCATGAATAATTAGTAAATTAGCATATTATAAAACCAAAGAGGAATCAACAGCCTCTGTGTGTATATGTGACTGTAAACAAAAAGAAGTTTAAAGAGGATAATGAAATAAATACCTCTGGAAATAAAGAACAGTGAGGAGGGTCACTAATCCTGCCACAGTTTAAAACTTAAAATGCTTTATGTAAATAAAACAACATGATCCTGGTATACAAACAGAACAATAGAATACGACTTTAAAAGTACAGAACTTACCCACATGCCTTTGGAAATTAGTGAGTAATAAAAATGGTAATAAAAATGGAGCTTCAGATCAGTGGGAAAAATAATTTTAAGCAAATGGTATTATGACAAATAGCCATGTGGAAAAAGACAAAATTGGATCCATTCCTCATACTGTACATTAAGATTCGTGGCAAATCACTCCTGGGAGGTAGGGTGAGGTCATGTAAGTCAGTAGCTATAGGGAAGACACATGGTAACTTGGGTGAAGGGGTAAAAAAAAAAAAGATCCCAAATGAAAGATCTTAACAGAAGATGAAACCTCACAAGTCTCAGAAGACATTACAGGTGAATTCCTTCATAATCTGGGAACCAGGAAAAAATTTTAAACCATGATGAACGGGAAAACTAGCAGCAAAAATATGAATAATTAGCTCACAAGAAAAAAAAAACCAAAAACAAACCGATGACCTGATATACTATACCACTGGTTTATTATTCACTATGTTGTTGGTGTTGAATTAGTTCTGACTTACAGCGACCCTGTATAGGGCTTCTGAGGAGCAGCTAGTGGGTTTGAACTGCCGACCTATGGTTAGCAGTCCAGTGCTGATCGCACAGTGCCAAACCAGAAGTCCACTCTTCACAATAGCAATCTTAAATTCTGGATACAAGTAACACGTGCACAAAACTGCTGTAGCACTATTTATAAAAGGCAAAGATTAGTAACAACACAGATTTCCTTCCATACAGTAGAGGAGAGTGCTGTTAATAACAAAAAAAGGCAAAGGGAGGGAATGGGGAAATAAAGAGCATAACGTATGCTAGCTATTATATAAGAAGGAACATGTGTGTGTGCATTTGCTTGTACTTTCAGAGAGAAGTGAAAGGATAAAACAAAAATATAAACGGTCAGCTAAATGGGAAGGGAAGGGATAGGGAAAGGATGCAGACAGACTGAACCTGTCTGAAGTAGCCCTTTCCTTATAGTTCTGTTTTTTACTTTGAAACCATATATACAAGGTGGACTCAAGAACTCATGGACAAATGGAATGAAAAGATAACGGAATTTTTCCACAAACTTTTTGAACCTCCCTCATATTTTAAACACAAAGCAAAACAAACCAATCCCTAAAAATTAGGGGGATAAAAAGGGAAGTGAATCAAACAGTATACAGCAAGTTGACAAACAGAATCAGATTTTTCTTTTCAAATGATTTTCATATAGTATTTCAATTAGATATCCTAGTTGATGTATCATGATGTTAGAAAGAACCACCGAGAAATCTTTAGTCTTCGTTAAGCAATATGTTAGCATTGTTATTTCGAAATAATTAATATGCATTTTAAAGCAAATAATGTAATTAGGAACCAAAATTTTCACTTTAACCAAAAACACCCACAAATATAAAAATGAAAGTTAAGCAAAAATGCCAATCTAGACAACACAAACAACATGTATAAAGGCAAACAATCATCCAAGAACTGCAGCCAGCTACTTTAGTCACAGTGCTAGTGGCTGCATATGACAATGTGAAAATGCTGAAATGACCAATATTTTGTGTGTGTGTATATATTTATAAAAGGACCTCAAAAAATAGTGGCAAAATTTCATTTTTCCATGAATTTTTTGAAAGACTCTCAAGAGTGTGTATATGTGTGTGTATATTGCTGTAGTAAGTGCTGTCGAGTTGGTTCTGATTAATAGCAACTCTGTATAAGGTTCCCAAGGAGCAGCTGGTGAGTTTGAATCATTGACTATGCGATTCAATGCGTATTCTACAGCGCTACACCAGGACTCCATATATAGTAGAGGGCTTTATGATGGGGATGGGCATCCATCCAGTGGCTACCTTGTTGTGGGGAACGGAGTGTAATATATATACAAAAAAGTAGCTATGGGGTTATCTCCACCCCTATCATAAAGCCCTCAGTGGGTGAAATCACTGGATAATCTATTTTGCAAAGTTTTGCTAAGCAATTTGTAATGCTGTTGACTCCTCTATTAAGGCACCAGTCAGTCTATCTTCAGAATCACTCTACCCAGCACCTTCCCCTTCAATTACATCTGAATTCCTGGTTCAAAAGGAATTGCAAAAAGTATTAAAGATTTATAATGACAATGTTCTAGACAATTTGTGCTTCATAGACAATCCAGTCTTAATGCTTCTCAGAGGGTAGAATTGTAGGGGATGCGCGGGAGGTTTTGGGAGTAGTGGTACAAGACAGAGGTGATTTCACTTGTGTGCCATGGAGTCATTTGTAACTCACAGTGACCATGTATAAGATTTTTGAGGCAGTAAATCTTTACAGGAGTAGATAAAGCCTCATCTTTCTCCCTTGGACAAGAGGAGGGCTGATAAAATGCCCAGTTGCTAACCAGAAAGGCTGGTTGCTAACCCAAAAGTCAGTGGTTTGACCTCACCAGCCGTTCTGAGGAAGAAAGATGTGGTAATCAGCTTCCAAACAGATTTACAGTTTGGAAACCCTGTGAAGTTTTACTCTGCCCTGTGGGTAGCTATGAATGGGAATCAACTTAACAGCAGTGGTTGGTTTTTTAGTTTTTTAACAAGAGTACCTCTTAAAACACAATGAAGGCCTTGACAATGAAATTTTTATACTCATCTTATTTTAGTAACCCTAACTTTTCTTTCTTACATCTTACAATGGTGTTCGTTGTTGTTTTTTTGTTGTTGTTGTTTTAGATGGCTATTCATATGAAAAAGAAGCAATTGAAAACTGGATTGGTAAAAAGAAACGCACAAGCCCCATGACAAACCTTATTCTCCCTTCAATGGTACTGACACCAAACAGGACCCTGAAAATGGCTATCAACCGATGGCTGGAGACAAATCAAAAATAAAATTGTGTTTCTACTACACTGTATATAGTGTTTGTATTTTTCCATGATTTCATTTGAACAATTTAAAGGTAAGTATTAGACATTATTAAGACACAAGAGGAGAAAGGAAATTTTCTTCAGTTTAGTTAACTGTGCAAGTTACTATCAATTTTCATTCTTTAAAATATATGGACTAAATTGTATTTTATAAAAGCCTTTTTTTGTACTTGTAAAAAATTCTTAAGTTGTATACAAATATAGAAATAAAGTTTTACTTGGACTTTAGATTGTAGTGCCCAAGCTTATTCTCATTTGACATGTCATGTCCCATGACAACCAAAGATTGTAATGGTCTTACCATGTAACAGACATGTAGTGAAGTCATTTCCTAACTCCTTGGAATCCTTCTCAAGAAAATTTAATTTGTAACAAAATAATTATAGAGACAGGGTTGCTATGAATAGCAATAACAAGTCTAGGTACAAGTTAGCTGGAATAAATGACCATGAAAAAGTCAGGCTGACTTTGCTCCCTTTAGAAGTCTTAAAGTTCTCACCCTGTTATCCAAAGCTGGAGACTGTGCACACAGACATTCACATACAGTAGCCTAATACAGCATCCTGACAAACAGTCACTTGAAAAAAAAGTCAAGGACAGGAAACTGAGGTGCTACAGATTGCTAACACACTCTCTCTCTCCTCCTCCTACCAGTAATTTGTTTACCAAAGCAGATGCTATTAGTGTAATAGCTTGTTAGAACTAAAGGAACCAAACCTCACAGTATCTGGGTCATCCATGGTCTAATGCACCTTCTAGCACAGAATGGGTGATAGCACATTTGTTGAATATGTGTCATGTGGCACTGTGGGTTAATGCGCTGCTCTGCAAAGTCAGTTTGAACCACAAGGTCGGCGATTCAAGCTCATCAGTCATTCCTTGGAAACCCTATACAGGGTCACTATGGGTTGGAACTGACTCAACAGCACTTAACAAATAAACCCAAATGTTGTTGTTAGTGCTGTTGAGTTAGTACCAACTCATAGTGACCTTGTATAGGATTGAAGAGCGGCTGCTGAGCTTAAACCACTGACCTTGTGGTTCAAAGTCATCTTGCAGTCCAGAGCATTAATCCACAGCGCCACATCAGGACTCCAAATCGTCAGTACTGACTCATGGCGACCCTATGCACAACAACAACAAAAAAACACTGCCTGGTCCTGGGTCAACCTCACAATTGCTGTCACGCTTGAGCACACTGATGCTGCAACTTTGCCAGTTCATCTCACTGAAGGTCCTCCTTATTGTTAACTTCCTTAGAAATTAGAGGGAACTATAAATGTACATATTCATATTATTTAGTCAGTATTTTCCTATGTTTTACAAACTTCGAGCAGAAAGGAGAAAGCACACCTACCACAAAAATCTCCAAACAAAATTGTTAACAAGATTAAAAATATATATATCTTACCTTTACTGAGAATATATCAAAATAATTTAGCACACAGTAGTAAAAGTCACACTAGTTGCATTTGAGGAAAAGTCATCCAATGACAAGAATTACCTATTAGCCACCATTTTTTTCTTTCCTGCCAAGTTAAAAAAAAAAAAAAAAAAAGAGAAAAGATTTTACCATTTAATTTAAATACATACCTTAAAGAAGGATTGAAGCAGCAATAACCTGAAGGAATATCAGGGAAAAAGATATCTGGTGATATAATGGTTTAGTGCCCAGCTGCCAACCAAAAAGTACGAAGTTCAAACCCACCAGCTGCTCCCCAGGAGAAAGCTGTGAGAGTCTGCGTCTGTAAAGGTTACAACCTTAGAAGCCCGGTGGGGCAGTTTTGAGTCTGGATGAGCCAAGTTTTTTGTTTTGTTTTTAGTATCAAGGACTACACTTAGGCCTAAGGTTCTAAATCATATTTTTATTACAATATAATGTAGCTTCTTATTTTCCTAATTTAAAAAACAAAAATCCCACTACTGCTGACTTGATTCTGACTCGTGGCAAACCCACGTGTGACAGAGCATATAGTGCGCCCCTTTACAAAGGCAGACCTGCCAGGCGTTCACACCGTAGCGCTGCTGGCTGGGTTCAAAGTGCCCATCTTTACATTAGGCACCAAGTGCAAGTCTTTGAATTATGTGTATATAGAGACAAACACTTTCAGCTTGAACATAAATCTGCTAGAGAATGTTGTTGTTGTGAGGTGCTGTCAAGTCGATTCCGAACCATAGTGACCCTGTATAGGGTTTCCGAGGAGCAGCTGCTGGTGAATTTGAACCACCAACCTTGCAGTTCAAATGGCTTTGCAGTCTGGTATATTAACCCACAGCGCCACACCAGGATGCCTAGAGAATAACCTGTCATATACACAGTTGGGCATATTGCCAAAATGGAGAGTTGTAAAAAAACAGACTCTAAAATGTATTTGAACAGATAAAGGAAAACTATATGGTATTAAATATTATTTTCCCTCATGAATAACTTGTTTTAGACAAAAAGACTAATTCTGACCCTTGAATATTTTGGAATTTCTAGATACTGTCACCCTTATTCTGAAATTATTATATAATAAAATGAAATATGCTATGCCTATGGTAGTATTATTGTTACAAAAATAATGCATTTCAGTATTTAGGCTAACAGGATCACCTAGAATTCAAGCAAAACAGATAGTTGTATACCAATATTCTCTATTTTACCCATTGTTTTATTTAATGCAAAATGAGTTCTATTAATAGTCTTTATTCCATATGGAAAAGTACAGTAGTTGTGCAGAAACAAAACTACGTCAAAGAATAAGACTTTCACAAATACTAAAGAAAATAATAAATAAGCCATAATAGTTATATGTAGAACTCATTAAAAACTTATAAAAAATGATAAAGCTATTTGTACAAAGTACTCTGTACACAGGAACAAATGTTGAAGAATGACACCAGAAAATTACTATTCATACAAAACACTAAGGGTGCTCCCAGGAGCTGCATTATGACGACTCATTTTTAAAACAGTCTGTAAATATAGAACTTCCTTCTCCACAATTCTAGAAAATAAATCTCACATCCCAACATATAAAACAAGTACACTCCCATCTCTCTTAAACTAGCATCTTAACATTCTCCAATAACAAACCAGTTTCATATAAAAATACCTTTAAACCAAGGTTCATTCCTGTACCTTATCTTTACAAGTGAATAATAATACATCAGTTTGGACTTATGCTGCACCTCAGAGGTGTTCATATAAAAGCAATAAAGTGCCGTTACTGGTATACTGTTAACATGCCATAATAATGTGTCATTCAGTGCAATAACCTGATGGATGAAGCTTACAAACAACATGCAAATATATGATGATTTTTCTTTTAAGATTAACTAGTTTGAAACAGTAATATTTACAAGTTGGGAAAAAAACTTGATTATTTAATATGTACAACATGTGGCTACAAAGTCATGAGATTATACAACAAAACCAAAGCAACAACCAACCAGCCCTAAAGTATCCGAATAAAATACCATCCTTAAAGACCTTGGAAGTCTTGTTCCAGGAGTGTTACTACAAAAAGCGAGTTTGGAACCAGTTGACAACTAACTTACAGGTGCCATTAAGAAATGCTGCTCTTAGTATTTGGGCACAGATCCAACCTGACCACTAATCTTGATTCCAAATGTCTTATCCTATTTCCAATGATCCAAAACACCTTGAAGGATGAATGTACTTCATAAAAGGTGCTATAAAAATATTTTGAATAAGAACCTTAACACTGAAATAAGTGTTTAGTCCACATAGGAGAACTGCTACGGGAGGGAATAATATTTGGGGGGTTTCTGTATTTTGCTTTAGAAATTCAAAACAAAACAAAACAGAGCTATATTACTTTCATAGTCACACCTATATTCACCTAGAAACCAGGTCTTAATTCAAAATATGTATTTATATTTAATTGCTTTTTTTGACTCAATGGAACTATAACCTGAAATTTCGACCTTTTCCAGAATGTATCATTTGGATATTATAGTGAAACGTATCATTCTTTAGCAACAGACATTTATATTCTCTAAGTAAATATTGTGAGTTTTACCAAACAGCAAAGTGAAGAGAAAGTGATAAAAACCAAATCGTTTCTTAAGAGAAAAGCATGCGTTAATATCTTCTTGGCTTTCTTTAATTTTTAACTTGATAGGCATAGCTAGTTAACTGTACTTGATAATAATTTGTATCATTCTGGTCAGCGTTCTCATGAATGGTGACTTGGAGCTATTTATTATTAAAGACACTTATCCCAAGTTTTCACAATATCAATGGCATCAGATTCCCAGCCCACAAAGGGGGAAAAAATATGGCTAAAAATCATTTTCCTGATTTAAAAAAAAAAAAAAAACACACAAAAAAATTTAGTGATGATTTACCACCAGGAGCCAACACACTGTTTTCCAAATGTGGTAAATAGGTCTCTGTTAAGGCTCACACATTTGACTCTATGAATGATCGCTTTGGTTTCGCTGACGTGAGGTGACTCCTGTGGGCTTCACTGCTGCTGTGAGGCTGTTGTCTGGAGATGCCTTCCTGATATGGATGAGAAACAGTCTTATTGGCCCTGCTCTCAGGACAGTGAGCTGGAATTTGGCACTTCTTTTCATCTAGTTCCTTCATCTGTGCCCCATTGTGGACACTTCCACCCAGGGTAGAAACAGAACTGATTTTGGCTTGGCTGTTATATCCTCCTCCTGGTTTGAAAGAGGGCTTCTCAGAGTTTGAGGGCTGCAGACCAGCTGCAGAAGATGTGTTTGTCAGTAGCCCCTCTGCGACCTGACAGTGCCAGGTGCGGTTGGGAGGATTGCTTTGCTGCTGGAACCTTGCCGTCTTATCCATGATGCCCATGAAAGGAGTACTGCGTGGTCTGTGCTCACCTGTACCGCTCTGAACCTGGTTAACAGCCTTGTCTTTCACTCGAGCATCTGGTCCCTGAACCTTGAAGCCATCTGAAAAGCTGCTGCTTGATGTCAAACTACTGGTTGAACTTGACATCTTTATGCTGCTAGATGGAGAACCTGAAGAGATGGAGCTTGCGAGGGAAGCTGGGTGTCGTGTGTCACTGCAGCTAACTGGCCCACCTTGGTTTGGAGGGGGTACATCCATGGCCACAGAGGCATGCAACAGAAGTCTCTCTGCCGTTTTTATCTTGCTTGGCAAAGGGTACGCGGTGCCACTGTCACTGCGCTGCAGCTGGACATTGTGACCAGGACCTAGCCGGTCTCCAAAAGGGCCAGTGCTAGCTCCCGGGGCACAAGTACCTGTTCCCTCCAAATGCTGGTTTCGGTTTCCAGCAGAAGTGACAGAGATTCTACTTGGCATGGGACTCGGGGGAGGATTCTGAGGAGAGACCTGAATTTTTGTGCCACCGTTTCTCACGCCAGACTGTCCAGAACCCAGGTGCTGGCTGGTTTTCACTATCTGTGCCTGCTTGGTGGGCTGTGTAACCAACCCTGGCTGGGCTCCAGGCTCCCTTGGGGGCTTGCTGGGTCCTGACCTATTCTGTGGTGATGCTGGCCTTATTCTAGACTGTAGGCCTTCCTGAAGGTTTCGGATATATGGGGAAGGGGCTGATGGGGACGGCTGAGGCCTTGGAGTCAGGGAAATGGCTTCTTCCTGTGGACAAATTACGTCCTCTTCGGCCTCTTCTAGCTGAAAGTGATCATCTAATCCGGAGACTGAGGTGTCCTCTTCATTCTCTGAATCAGTGGGCAGGGCTGGTGGTGGGCACTGCGGCTTGAGCTGCTGGCTCCTCGGGAGTTGCTTGCATTCCTCTTCTACACGGGCCAGAAGCCTCTTGATTTCCTGATTGGTGGGACAGAGTTTCACAGCTTCCCGCAGGTCAGCCAGAGCAGCCGCAAACTGCCTTTATATTAAAACAAAGAATAATTACAAGCCATGTATGGACATGCTCTGGTTATAACTGTTCATAAAATAACTGTGCTAAAAGGAAAGAAAAGGTAGCGGAAAGCCAGGACCCATTTAACTAGAGTCCTTCAGCTAAGTGTCAGTCTAAATTCTAACCCAGATCTGCGTAACTTGGCTCTGATCCTTGCTGCTCCTTAAAGAGAGCACGGGGCTCTGTATGTGCTTGTACGACTGGACCTCTGAATCCTCCTTCTGTTATCTTCACCGTCCCCTGGCAACATGTACCTTTAGCTAAAGATTCTTATACAACTATTTCCTCTCCCCCCTCCCCATCCCACTTCTCTGAATGGCTCTAGCTGGCAGTTTCACTAATAACACAGAGTAATGCAGGCACTTCCTGTTGCAATACGTCCCGACTTAGAGTGGGGAAGAGGAACAGTTATCACATACCTGCTGTTTCTCTTAGCTCTTGCCCTGGCATAAAAGGCTTCATAGGACTTGGGTTTCAATTCAAGAGCCTTGGAAGCAAATTCTTCTGCCATGCCAAAGTCCTGGTGTTGATATTGAAATACATGAGTTAAAATAAACACTGAAACCTGATTATAGATAGCTCTTTAACAGGAATTTTGTTCTAAAGGTAGTAGACACTTGGGATGTAACTGGAGAGGGATTAAGGGGCAAGTTCAGTATTTCAAGAGTTTTTGTTTCAAGTTTAGCGATAATTGCGTTCTGTTAAGATTTTTAAGAGAAGGATCTAGTGAAGAATCAATACTGGGTGATTCAGGAGAAAAAAGAAGGACAATGATCAAAGCAAGCCACAAGAATGCAAGAGGCGGCAGAAGGCAGCCCACCGTGAGGATGAATCTCAGAGAATACCACAGGAAGGCAGGCTATGCGGGACAATGCCGGCAGATCAATGATTGGGTGGTGGGAGGATGAAGTAAGAGGACGTGGAGGAAGTGGAGAGGAGAGACGAAAGGAAGAGAGGGAAGAAGATAGGAGTCTGCAGCACCTACAGTAACTAGTTAATGGCATATCCGCTGAGCAGACACAGGACAGGTGGACAGACATCTGTGCTGAGCTTTATGATGCCCTTGCCTTCTGACTCTGGGAAGAGGCATCTCATGACAATGCTGGCAATATCCGATTAGGAAGAGGTAGAGAAACAATCTGCTTTTCATCACCGAGGCAAGGCAGACACTGAGGCAAGCACATTCATTCAGCATCTTGACGGGGGAGTGGACAGTCATGGAACGACACTCATCCAAGCGAAGCCACTTCCCATGTGCCACGCTCATATAAATGTACAAACAACACAGATAAGGGGTCACAAGATTTGGTGTGTGGACGGCTGGCACCGACCACTGAGAAAGCATTCTATTGCTAACAGACTGGAAATAAAATGACAGAGCACTGCTTACGTTTGTTTTTCTTCGGCAGCGAGACAAATTAAGATAGAGGGAAACTCTTAATTCATTGAATGGTCTCATGTCCTCTCCGAATCCTTCTCGAGGAAACTTCCTTAAGGCATACTGGTACCTCTGGGTGGCTTCTTTCATCTTCCCTTTCTAAGATTTAAAAATCAAACATCCTTTTTTCAGAGGCTCTGGGATGAGTAAAGAGTCTTGGTGCAGTGTTGTGGGCTTAGCACTGGACTGCTTTTTTTTAATATATAAATGGTTGATTGTGAATTATGTGATAGCTTACATGAGAGAACATTAGCTTTACATTCATCCTATCGTATATAATTTTATTGCCATGGTCACAATCCCCTCCGTGCATCATCAACCCACCAAAGGGTATACCGGCAAACCTGACCCCTGGCCGTCAGCACACAGCCCCTCTCCCTCTCTGGATCTAAAGTCCCCAGCCGTTCCATCTCTCCACGTCATCATCTCTGCCTCCATCTCTGGTGTCACTGCTTCTCTGGATAGGGTCCCGCACTCTCTGATCTTCTCCCATGATGGTCCCAGGGACCTCCGCTCCTGGACTGCAGAGTCAACCACTCCCCTCCTTTTGCTACAAAATGTCTGCCTTTACACGTCCAGCCCTCGCAGTCAGTCCCAATAGTAATTATTCACTATTGTGCCACATGAGTGCTATCCCCATCTCCTTTCATCAGCCCCGACAAGATAGATTGGATACTACTCAGAAGAGATTCTACCTTTCTCCATGCCCTCTGGATCTAGGTTCCCTCTTGAAAGCTTGTAAGCCAATGGCTTCTTGCCTTTGTAGCCCCCATTTTGGGTAGCCAATGTCCAAGTTGCCCATCTCTGTCTACCCTGTATATTGAGGGGGTGGGATTGATCCTCACTGTAAAGATTTGGACTGCTAACTTTTAGAGTTGGTAGTTCAAACCCACCAGCCACTCCTTGTAAACTCTATACAGGGTGGCTATAAATTGGAACTAACTCAATGACATTTCACAACAATAGGATGAGTAGGCTTCCATGCCCTGAGAAGCCTGGGAGGGTGTCCTCTGCCCACCACAAAGCCATTACAGCATATGGAATGTATCCAAATGAATAAATGCCAACCCAGGAACTGTACACTAACCAGTCTGACCACATTCAGCACCACTGTCCTCATATGGTTACACACAGGAACAAGTGGGATTGCTTTAGGGAGACACATCTGTCTGTACACTGCCAAGCCAGTAGTTTTCCATGTGAATGGATCAATTTATCCTCTCTAAGAGGTTCTATATTTTTGAAAATTATTTTATGAGTAAGCACTCATCTAAAGATAATTTAATGCTAAGTGTAACAGAAATCAGATTTAAAAAGGATGCCGTTCCTAAGACAAGTAGAGTCTTGTGGATAAACCTAGAGCTTGCTGAAGAAAAATGATTTTTCTTTTAAGAGGACCTAAAGTGCTGGCTCTAAAAATCAGAACAGCACCACATGCCATTTTCAAGGCTAAAGAAATCCATTTGCTCAGTCAGTTCTCTCTCACAGCAGGAAGGAATTCTGTTGAAAATGGCTTGATATTTCTGACATAATTGCCTACCAAAATTCATATTAAACCACTTCAAAGACACAACAACATGCATTCTGTACTCAATTTCAAACTGATTCCCAACCAGGAGCCCTACTGAGTCATGCTATATGCCTATTTATTTGTTATTAAAAAAGAAAAGGAAAAAGGAGGGGAGGGCCTAAAGAAAGCAGGTTAAGCAGCTTCACAGAAAAAAAGGACTCAAGTGGTCAACATTTCGTTTTGGGGTTTCCCTCATGTAATGGAGTTTAAATTCTGTCTAACCACTGACCTGGAAGGACTGTGACAGACTATGACCCACAGCACAGGTCACATATGGCCCACTGGCTGTTTTAATCAACAACGTCTCCCTGGCGCATCGCCACACCCATTCATGGACATGGGTATTACTATCTATGGCTGCTTTTGTGCTACAGTGGCAGGGCTGAGCAGTTGTGACTGACTCTGTGCCTAAGATATTTACTATCAGGTCGTTCGCAGAAAGTCTGCTGACCCCTGATCTAAGTGATGTCTAGTTTTGGAAAATTTAGTCAGTTTTATTGGTATGTTAAAAAAAAAAAAATCATAATCCCATTTCCCAAGGAAAATGAAAGAAATAAAAGCAGGACTAGCTCAGTCTCCTAAATAAACCGAGTATTGCACATGACAACTATGTGAAAACATGTCAGACGTTCACAAATATTAAAAATAACAATGAAGACTTGTTTTTTGCTTCTGGAAACACCTCCTGGGTGTTCTCTTTCCCAGGTGTCTTATCACCACATGCCACAGAGCTGTCCTCTGAATGTCGTCAGAGGGAACATGAAAAACTAAGAAGTCCACATGATACACCAATTAAACTAGAGGCGACTTAGCCCTGATGACATGGGCTTCATTCATTAGGCCACAATTACAGCCTCAAGGATTCTGTCAGAACTAATGGTCCTCAAACAAAGAGAAGTGCTTTTTACCTTTATAATTCTGCCAGTATGATAGCAAATAACCCCGGCCAGAGGCCAGGTTAGCATCTCCTGAAACTTCTCTGAAAATTAAGGAACATGTAGCTCTGTGCAGCAGCTGTGTCTTGTGTATGCCATGCTAACACTCTGCTGTGGTCAGACAGAGCCAAAGAAAAGAATGAAACCACTTACTTTGTACATCACATTTCCTTCTTCCATTAATTTTTGTAAAAGTATAATCAAAATATCAGGTTTGGAAGTAGCCATTGCCCAAGCAGCATTTCCTGCAAAACAAACATGCATTGGGGTACTTCAGTGGTCTTGGTAGGAAGGTGTTCCATTCTCCTGGGGCACCACCCACGCTAACCATCACAAACAGGAGGTAGCCCAGCTGGAGGCAACCATAGTTTTTGCAGTTCTCTAGTTTCCAGAAAGTATAATGGGGGGCAAAGGGGCAGGACACCTGTGAGAAGGTTTAGTTTCTCATCCGTCTTATGCTGAACCAGACACTTAGGAAGGGAACAGTGTCTGGCATAGATTCAGGGCTGTCCTTCAAGTGAAAAGTCTTGGGAGCCTAAGGCATCACAGCAGTCATGACCCATCCCTGCTGATAGGGGTTCTGGGAGGAATCATTTAAATCCAACTTCAGGATCGTCTCATTAACTTCTGGTAGTACCCATCTCCACAGATAGCTAACGAGTTCTGTGTTCTTAGTATCTTCTTGCATTCTACCATTAAAAATCTACCCTTGAGATTTCTCAGCTCTAGTCCTTCTGCTTTCTTCCCACTTTTCAGGCTCTAGGCTTCCTCCTCACATCTATGTTCATGTCCTTGTTC
The DNA here is from genome assembly GCF_000296735.1 of Chrysochloris asiatica. NCBI lineage: Eukaryota > Metazoa > Chordata > Mammalia > Afrosoricida > Chrysochloridae > Chrysochloris > Chrysochloris asiatica. The sequence continues at coordinate 3,587,665 of NW_006408699.1, forward strand.
AGCCTACATCCTGACCTCTTCATCTGGGACACCACGTGGATAATGATTAAGACCTGGATTCAGAAGCCAAGCTGCTCTGGCTAAAACTCTGTCACGTACTAACTTCATGAAGATGGGGAAAGCATTTAACTTCCATTATCTGTAAAATACATTATCAACACTACTACTTTCAGGGGTGGGAACAGCATCAAAGAAGCTGAGATGTGAAAATGATCAAAATAGTTTCACACATTATAAAGGATGATCTGATATCATCCTCTTCATCCTACTTTCTTTCCCAGAACCACTGTTGGTCAAATGTCTTGTATTTCAAAGTTCAACACATTCTGAGTAGTGTTTTATGCTTTAACCAGTCATACAGAAGGAGAGTCTCCATACTCAAAACCCACACATGTATTACCTTCAAGTAATACCATCTTGTAAAATCACATATTTCAGTAAACTGCTGGGGCGGATATTTGCCTACCCAGCTTGGAAAGATTACTCTAGACAGTGGATTTCAACCTTAGGGGTTCATTAGAATCACCTCATAAGCTTTAAAAACAACTGATGCTTGGGTCCCAACCCCACAGAGATTAGTTTAATTTCTCTGGGGTGTGTATCTGGGCCTTCCTAACACCTTGAAACTCTAGACTCTCTTCAACATTAGCCTATGCTTTCTACCCAGATGGAAACCCTAGGAACTGTCAGTGTACTTGGCTGCTAACCAAAAGGCTGGCAGTTTTAGCCAACACAGAGGCACCTTGGAAGAAAGGCTTGATGAACTATTTACAAAAAAAACAAACACACACACATACACGAAACAGTTATTGAAAATCCTGTGGAACAAAGTTCTATGGCAACACACATGGGGTGGCCATGAGGTGGAATGGACTTGATAGCAGCTGGTGACTGGCTCTACTCACACTGCCATTAATACTATGAGTCATGAAAACAGGTAAATTGGCGGTGGCAAACTAAGCAGCCGTAATAACATACAAGGTTACACACTGAGATCATAACCACAATGTCAGCAGTTCAAACCCACCAGCTGTCCCTGAGGAGAAATATGAGGCTGTTAGCTCCTGTAAAGATTTATAGTCTCGGAAAATGAAAAGGGCAGTTCTACCCTGTCCTACAGGGTTGCTAATGACTTGAAATCTACTCAATAGCAATGGGTTTTTTTGGTTTGGAGGTTAAATGAGCCTGAGAAAGAAAGAAAAAATAAATTCAAACAGCTGACATTTGCTTCTTAATCTGGGGCAGGTAAGTGTTTAGCTCTCTAGTATACTGAAAAATCTAAAGCTAACGTCATACCCCACTGAACAAAGGTGACATTCACTGACCTAATTTGGCTCCTTTTCTCAGCAGTGCTACCACTACAGATGTGTTTCGACAGCCAATGGCTCTGTCCAGAGGCCGCATGCCGCTGTGGTCCACGTGTTCAATCACAGCGCCCTTCTCCACCAGGTACAGCACCTACAGGGAAGACAGAGGCCTGAGGAGCAGCTTGGGCAGGAGCATAGCTGGGGCCCACCTCAGCCTCCCATCCAAGGGCTGCTGGCCAGCTCTCCTCCTGCAGCCACGGGTGATGCTGGAATGGAAATTAAGTTGACATGACACAGGGAAGAGCTGTGTCCCATAGCTAAACCCCACTGTGTTACGGAGTCTGAGACAAAACAGAGGAAGGCAGGCAGGCTCTCAGCACTCACGTGCCACGGTGTGGGTATGCACACCTGCCGGACCTGTCCATCTGTCTGTCTCTCCATCAATACCAAGGCCACAGAGATGAGAAAAGTCATCTATTCATCTCCAGTCAATTAGGTGGTAGATTCTGTAAAAGGCCCCAATGTATTGGCAGGAGATTGGGCACTTCAGAAACACTCAGATCAATAAAGACTGGGCAGAGCAAGCGGAACCAGAGATTAGCGGCTTGGACCAGAAGGAAGTGAACGTAATTCATTTCCCAAGCTTACAAAAAAAAAAAAAAAAAAAACCTAACAAAACCACCCCTGAATACTGGGACTGTGAGGATGGCTAGCTGTCCCCTGGACAATGACCTTGTTGAGCACTTAGTTTTCACTCTACCTGCAGACACAGTAAGTTTGTATATGCATAAGGTAGGACATGCTTTCTATTAGTCCATCAGCAATTCCTAAGTGATAGCAGAAAGCTAGATTCCTTCACTTTTCCCTAATATTGACAAACTATGGGATTTGGTATAAGCAGGAAAATAAAAATTTGTGTATATGTGAGATCTGAATTAAACATCTGTTTCTGCAAATGGACATGAAGTACAAAGGAGCACCATTAAACTGCCTTTTACCAGGGAACAGAAGTGTAGGCAACAGGTCTGTCAAGGGGCAAAGCTTCCAGCAAGCACAGTATTTGCTTCTTCAGCTGTTCTACATATTAGACTTACAAACTATAAAACAATGCTAACTCTACCGACTAATTAAAGGCTTTCCACTGTGTGTATCATGACAAGCTATGGATAAAATGGTGAAGAATGGGATTTCCAGAGCACTTAAACTGTGCTTATGAGGAACCTGTACATAGACCAAGAGGCAGTTGTTAGACCAGAACAAGGAGATACTGATTGGTTTAAAATCGGGGAAGGTGTGTGTCAGGGTTGTTAGTATTTTTTTTTTTTTTTTGCTATATTTATTCAATCTGTATGCTGAGCAAATAATCTGAGAAGATAGATTATATGAAGAAGAATGTGGCATCAGGATTGGAAGAAGACTCATGAACAATCTGCGATACACAGATGATTCAACCTTGCTTGCTAGAAGTAAAGAGGACTGAAAATACTTACTGATGAAGATCAAAGACAACAACCTTCAATATAAATTGTAACTCAATGTAAAGAAAACAAAAATCCTCACCACTGGACCAAAAAATAATAATATGTAAATGGAGAAAGATTGAGCTGTCAAGGACTTCATTTTGCTTGGATCAACCACTAACACTCATGGACGCAGCAATCAAGAAATCAAACGATGCACTGCATTAGGAAAATATGCTGTACAACATCTCTTTAAAGTGTTCAAGAACAAAATTGTCAGTTTGGGGATTAGGGTGAGCCTGACGCAAGCTATAGTATTTTCAATAGCCTCAAAGGCATGTGAAAAGCTGGATGGTGAATAAGGAAGACCACAGGAGAACTGATGCATTTGAGTTATGGTGTTGGAGAAGAATATTAAACACGGACTGCCAGAAGACCAACAAATCTGTATTGGGAGAAGTACAGCCAGAATGCTGCTTAGAAGTCAGGATGGCCAGACTTCATCCTTATTTGGACATGTTATCAAGAGGGACCTGGGAGTCCTGGTGTGGTGCTGTAGGATAAGCACTGGACTGCTAACCAAAAGACTGGTGGCTCAAACCTACTAGCACTCCTTAGAAACTCTATACAGGGTTGCTATGAGTCAGAACCAACTTGATGGCGCTTAGCAACAACATCAGGAGGGACCAGTCCCCGGAGAAGGGCATCATGCTTGGTAAAGTGAAGTGTCAGTAAAAAAGAGGAAGACCTCCCAACGGGATTGACTGGCCCAGTAGCAGCAGCAATGGACTCAAACATAACAACAATTGTGAGGACGGTGCAGGACCAGGCAGGGTTTTGTTCTGTTATGCAGAGGGTTGCTATGAGTCACAACCAACTCAACAGCAACTAACAACAACTCAAGTGACTATTTCTCTGAGAGATACAGACAGTCCCCAAAGCATTTTATACTATGTATAGACAACTGGTACTGTGGGTTAAGCATTGGGTTGGTAACCACCAAGGTCAGCACTGTGGAGAACATTGAGACTGTTTGCTCCCATAAAGACTGGCAGTCTCGCAAGCACTAAGGCACAGTTCTCGCTGTCGTACAGGGTAACTGTGAGTCAGCATCAACTCGACAGCAGTGGGCAGGCAGATAACGCTGCACTGCTTACAAAGAAAGACAACTGTTTGATTATTTCTCACATGTAAGAGTGACTTAAAATGATCTATACAGAGAGTAGATTTATATGGATTACTACAAGAAAATAAAGCCACAGATAAGTATGTCTCAGTAGCACATGCAGTTTATAGTCATGACTTTCTGCTAAAATCTTTCCTACTGCCCTGTAACAGGGTATATGTCACAGAATTAAAGGAAAAGGAGTAAACTCTCACAACACACAAGTACATACTGAGCACACTTAGACGCAGCCTGACACACACTCTGGGCACTGTCAAGTCCTGGTGCATTCTGGGCACGCAGCTGGGGGACAGTGAGCATCTGTTGGTACTTACTGTCTCGGCATCCCCATAGAAGGCTGCCAGGTCCAAAGGGGTGCGGCCGTTCTTGTCTGTCTGGTCTATTGTGGCTCCTTCTTCAACAAGATGCTGGACCGCTGCTCTGTGACCTTTCAGACAAGCCCAGCTTAGTGCAGACAGGCCTTCTTTGTCCAGAGAAGAAAGGTCAGCACCTGAAAGAAAAGCCTGGTCACAAACCGCAAACCTAATTAAGAAAAAGCCAAGAAGCAAACCATGTCAGAGTCACAAATACCTGGCTTTAACAGTGTATCAATTCAGTGCTGTACAATTTGAAGCCAACTGATAAAAAAGAAGGATGAGGAGGGACTAGTCCTTGGAGGAGGAGAAGCACATCATGTTTGTTTGGTAAAGTAGAGGATCACTGAAAATTTGGAACCCCCACCCCCCAATGAGATGGATGGATGGACTGGTTGCAACAGGGTCCAACATGGCCATGGCTGAGGCTGCCGGAGAGCAGTCATACACAGGATTGCTATGAGCTGGAACTGACTCAACAGCATCTAACAACAACACAATGTTGATGCTGAGTCAGAGGTATGCGGTAGCATGACAGATAGGTAATAAATAGGTAAAAGAGTTAATAACCTCTCTACTGTTGTGCAAGTTCAAAAATTTCCATGACAAAAAGATTCCTAAAACGTGACTGAGAAAATACTGAATGGGCCTGTCAAAACTTTTCTTCATCCATCCAACAGAAATACAGCCAGGGCCCTGTGTGCTGGCTACCTTTTGAAAGGAGAAATTCCACAGTGCTCAAGTGCCCTTCACATGCGGCCACCATGAGGGGCGTCCGTCCCTGCTTGTCACTCAAGTTCACATCACAGCCACATTCCAGCAGCAGCCTCACAATCTGAAAGAAACATTCAGAGTCATCACTTCCCACTGTCTTCCCAACTGCGTGCTCTGCGCCCACCCAGACAGACCCTCTGGTTTAAGAATTCCTTTCAGCTTTGTAATCCACGGTGGGGGCTTGTAATACCTTTAGATTATATTCTTCTGAACAGCATCTCTTCCCATATATCAGCTCTTTATTTTAGAATGCCTAGTTGATTACTGGAGTCCTGGTGTGGGTCTGTAGAATCAGCACTGGACTGCTAACCACAAGGTTGGTGGTTCAAATCCACCAACCAGTCCTTTGAAACCTTGTATAGGGTCAGAACCGACCTGACAGTACTTAACAACAACACAGTTGACTACTATGTTGTGGAGTGCTAGTGTGGCAAGGTAGGATAAGCACTGCTGCTAACGGCAAGGTTTGCAGTTCAAACCCATCAGTGGCTCTGTAGGAGAATGAGGAGGCTTTCTGTGCCCATAAAGATTTATAGCCTTGGGAACCGTATACAGGGTTGCTAAGAGTTGGAATAGACTCGATGGTGTTGAGTTTTGCTTTTTTTTTTTTGAGAGCTGATTACTAAGAGTTAGATGTTGGGCTGCTGACAAACAAGGCTGGGGGTTCGAATCCATCAGCTACTCTGCAGAAGGAAGCCGAGGCTGCAGTCTTGGCCACCCAAAGGAGCAATTCTACTGTGTCCTATGGGGGCACCGTGAGTTACATCAATTAGGAGGCAGTGGGTTTCATTTGGGGGTTTAGTTCATCACTAAGTCTACAAAATTTGGACACAGCTGGCAGGAGAAGGAATTTGGGGAGCGCATGGCAACCACAACAAAGCCAATGACAGTGTATCTCGCCTGGAGGGACGTGGGACTCAAACTCAGGGTGTGGGTGGATGAGGGTCAGGCTGAAGCTAAGTTAACCAAGAACAAAGAGCATGGGATGGGGTACTGTACCCCCAAGCAACCTGTTCCAACGGGATTCAGAGCGCAGTCAGTGCATGACCTGAGCTTTACACTGGCCAGTTTCAGCAGAGTGTCCTAAATTAAGGAAATTCCTAGCCTCAGGGCCATGCTTCAAACAGAACATAGTGCTAAAACTGGGGTTGGGTAGGGACAGAGAGATACCTCATATAATCACCAGTCCAAGGACAACTGGAGGCCTGGTGTGGCCCTGTAGGATCAGCACTGGACTGCTCAGCACGTTACTCCTCAAAAATCCTATACAGGAGTCACTAAGAGTTTGAACCGACTTGATGGCACTTAACAACAATGACAACAATGACAACTGCTTTCTTCCAAGACAGTCCACAGGTTTTTTTCTATCACAAAATGTGTTCCATTGCCTGTAAGAATGTTGTTTTTGTCATGTGCTGTGGAGTTGGTTCCGACCCATAGTGACCCTGTACAGGTTTCTGAGGCTGTAAATCTTTACAGGAACAGAAAGCATCTTTCTTCCACGGAACAGCTGGTAGTTTTGAACTGCTGACCCTGAGGTTAGCAGCCCGATTCGTAACCACTACACTACCAGAATAGAAGGGGGTATATTCCCATAGCTTTTTGCCCACGTTGTTGTTGCTAAGTGCCTTTGAGTCAATTTCAACCCATAGCGACCCTGTATAGGGTTTCCAAGGAGCAGCTGGTGAGTTTGAACTGCCGACTTTGCAGTTCAAACAGCTTTGCAGTCTGGTTCATTAACCCACAGCGCCACACTATGACTCTTTTGCCATATAAGCACTAGCAAATGCTCTCTCTCCAAACTTCCCGAGATTTAGGAAACAGCAAACAGGAAAGAGATTAGCCAGGGACTCAAGGTAGAAGCTATGAACAAGGCCACAGCAAATGTATAGTACAAACCTTTCTCTGGAACCATGGTCTTGGAAAAGGGAAGGAGAATGAAAATCCAAAATCTTGGTGGGGAGCCCTTATATCTCCCATCAGCGGAGATAGGAGGAAAGGGGAGAAACAATGCAACTACGGGAACTTTTGTCTAGAAAACTCTTCCTAGAGCTGATGCTGTAAGACCCATTTATCTATGCTTACAGCCTGTGATAACCCAGTGTCAGGAGTGGGGTAGGTGTCCAGGGACTATTTACAAAGTGAAGGAATGAGTGATTCAATGAATAGCTACTTTTAAAAGACTGACCCCTGCACCGTCAGTTAAAAGCAGCAGGTCATTCACAATAAAAGAATACCATCCTGAATCACAGCACTAGGTCAGAGAGAAAAAGGTTTCAGCTTGCAAAGAAGTTCCAACAGAACTGCTCTTCTTCCAAGTAAGCTGGATAATAGCAAATCTGTTATCATGATGGGGTCCACTCACTCACTTCTCCTTGCCAGTCACGCAGGGGCCTCCCAAGCTAAAAGGAATCAGCTGTGCACCACTGGTCTGCTAACCAGTCTTATTTCTCAGTCTATATGTTGCCTGGGTGCTCTCCTGTCAAATGTGTGCCGTTATGCAGTAGGATGGATGGTAGAGCAGATGCCACGATGTGTAAGATGACAGTCAGAGCTAAGGGATCTGAGATCTGGCCCCTTGTGATCTCAGGGGAAATGGGCTGTAGTGAAGTCTATCCCCACACTCACTGTTTCTGAGGTAATCACAGACCCACACAGTACCTGCCAGTGCCCCTGCCGTGCTGCACAAAACAAAGGTGGGACCCCTCGCCTGTTGGTCCTAGATACGACAGCTCCATGCTCCAGCAGCAGTTCACAGACCTCCAGCTTCCCTCTTCCTGCAGCCGCAGTGAGAGCTAAAGGAAAGTTGGGAGAGAGCAAGGAATTTCTGTTAGTATGTGGTGGATTAAAGATGGCCACAAATTCGTTGAAGCACCTCCTACTGAGAGGGAAAAGTCTATGCATTCTCCCCTCTTAAGCCTGGGAGTGGGGGTAGGGGGTCTGTGACATCTTTGCCCAATCGAACCCAACAGATATGATGCTAATCTACCTTCTGAGTCCTGTTCCTAACACATAGGCAACTTTCACTTCATTGGTACATTCTCTCTTGGGTCTCAGATGCCATGTTGTGAGGAAGCCCAAGCAGTCCAGGAAAAAGAATTAAATCCTGCCTGTGGTACGGCTGACAATCCAGAAAAACTCCCAAGTGACAGCCAGCATTAGATTTCCAATGATGTATTTGACCCATTTTTGGAAATAGATTCTTTTACTTTGGTCACAAGACTCTTGGTGTGGTGCTGTGGGTTAATGCCATGAACTGCAAAGTTATTTTTGCACAATAAGGTCAGCAGTTCAAACTCACCAGCCGTTCCTTGGAAGCCCTATACAGGGTCGCTATGGGTCAGAACCAACTCGACAATACTTAACAACCACCACCTTAAGTCACACCAGCTTGAACTGTGTCAACAGAGGTGAGCAATCCCCACCAAGCCCTGCCCAAATCACACACTTATGAGCAACTAAATTTGGGGTTTTCTCTTTCCCTACAGCAGTAAATGAGAATACATCACACAGAAAAAGATGGCGATTAGTATTACTGGTCTCTTAAGCTAAAGTTACTAATTTCATTAAATAACGAATATCTTTACTAAGACAGTTAAGCATGTATCATATTATCCCGGCCTTTATGAAGCTTAGAATCTCTTAAAAGGAGTCCAGATATAGAATTAGGAACATCAAAAATGCCTCCCCATTCTGAGTGGTTAGGTGCCATGAGTTGATTCCAACTCACAGAGACCCTATGCAGAACAGAATACAACACTAAGCAGTCTGCACCATCCTCACAATGACTTATGTTTGAGACCATGTGTCAATTCATCTCGTTGAGGTTCTTCCTCTTTTTCACTGACCCTCCACTTTACCAGGGACCGGTCTCTCCTGATAATATGTCCAAGGTATGAGAGACGAAATCTCACCATTATTTGCTTATAAAGAGCATTCTGGCTTGTACTTCTTCCAAGACAGATTTGTTTGTACTTCTGGAAGTCCATGATACTTTCAATATTCTTTGCCAACACCACAATTCAAATGCGTTGACTCTTCTATGGTCTTCCTTATTCATTATCCCACGTTCAGGTAAATATGAGGTGACTGAAAATATCATGGCTTGAGTCAAGTGTACCTTACTTCTCCAAAATGACATCTTTTCTCTTTTAACAGAATTATTTTACAGCAGATTATTTGCCTGATGCAATACATCAGCTGCCTTCATGAGCAACTGATTGTGAATTGAAGCAAATGAAATCTCTGACTTCAAGATTTACTCCATTGATCATTCGGTTCTGAGGATTTTCTTTTCTTTACATTGAGGTGTAATCTACACTGATGGCTGTAGTCTTTAATCTTCATCAGTAAAGCCAAATGCCTTTCCATAGTCAGTGAAGCACAAGTAAACTTCTTTCTGGTATTCTCTGCTTTCATTTAAGTTCAACTGACCGTCAGCAACGATATCCTTAGTTTCACATCCTCTTCTGAATCTAGTTTGAATTTCTGGAAGCTCCCTCTCAGTGTATTGCTGCAACTATTTTTTAATATCTCCAGCAAAATTTTATACACATGTGATATGAATGATAGTTTGATGGTATTCATATTCTATTGGGTTACCTTTCTTTAGGATGGGCATAAATAGGGATCTTTTCCAACCAGCTGACCAGGTAGCCACCTTCAAAATTTCTTGCCATAGATGAGTGAGCAGCTCCAGCGTTTGTTGAAATATTTCAATTTGTAGTCCATCAATTCCTGTAGCCATGTTTTTCATATGCATCTCCTGAAGTGCTTGAACATCAACCAATTCTTTTTGGTACAGTGATTCTTCTTTGGATGCTTTTGGCATCATTCAATATTTTGCCCATTGTTGTTGTCATTAAGTGCTGTCACGTCGGTTCCCTACAATATTGCAACCTGAGGCTTATATTGTTTCTTCAGTTCTTTCAGCTTCAAAAATACTAAACGACTGGCCACCCTGACTGCTTCCTATCACAAACATCACTGTACTTCAAGATGGGTCTTGGAATTGAAGTTGTCATTCCAGCATAGTAACCCATATGATCGTCTGATTCAAAATGGCCAGTACTAGTCCTGATGTGGTACTGTAGGATAAGCACTAGACGATAAGGTTGGTTTGAACTGCAAGGGCAGTTCAAATTCATTGGCCACTCCTTAGAAACCCTACACAGGGTCACTATGATTTAAAACCAACTCGATGGCACGTAGCAACAACAGTCTGTTTTAGCTCACTAATTAATGCCCTATGGTTTCGATTCTTAAGCATTCCATTGCATTTTTTATGACTTCCAATTTTTCTAGATTCATACCTCATACCTTCCACATTCTGATTATGAATAGATGTTTTCAGAGGTTTCTTCTCATAAGCAAATGCAAGTCCTGAAAGCTTTACTCCATCCATGTCACTAAAACTGACTCTATTTTGAAAAGGAAGCAGCTCTTCCCCTGTTGTATTTTAAGGAGCTCATCTTCTACACTAAAACATACAATGTTTTACTTCTATTTGTAAGGTTTTTAATGACTATAGCTCCAGAGATGGGAGTTCTGGTGTGGCATTGTGGGTTACTGTGTTGGACAGCAAAGTTGGTTTGAATCACAAGGTCAGTGGTCCAAGCTCCCCACTGTTCCTTGGAAACCCTATAGAGGGTCACTATGTTCAGAACCAACTTGCCAGCACTTAACAACAGGCTACAGAAATAGTCCATCTTTCCCTCTTTGACGGATGAGTGGTGGCCCTCACGAGTTAGTGACAGAGACAAGCCCAGGCCAGGCTGACAAGCTCTTCAGTGGGAGAAGAGGACAGCCAAGTTAAGCAGCCTAGGAAAGTACAATGCTAGAACAGTCACAAGGAGAGGAATCTAGTGTAATGCTCTACTTCTAGTCCCAGTGTCTGCTTAGGACAACTGTTTTAAATACAGCATGTACAAATTTCTAGCTTTCAGGGTACATCAACTGTTCCCACAAATCAGGAAGCACGACAGATACCACAGAACAAAAATGGGCCCAGGACCAGGTCCATTATTAAAGGTGAAATCCAAATGCCAATGAGCACACAAAAAATATCCCACCTCATTAGTAACCCAAGTGATTAAGACATGGATGTGGGAAGCTCGTACCCTGCGGGTGGGAAGGAAAACTGGGTCACCCTACTCGGTAAGATAGTCTGGCACTGTTTAGTGAAGGTGAAGCCACATGTCTACAACCCCATAATGCCACTTGTAGGCACATACCCCAGAGCAATATAGGGGCACACTACTGTACAGGTCTCTTGGTACACTGCTTAAACGTACCAAGAGACATGTATAATAATGCTCACAGAAGCACTATTCATAGTAGTCTAAAACTGGAAGCAACCTACATGCCTATCAACAAGATAATGTATCAAAGTTGTGTGATAGACAACAATAGAATACTATAAAACAAGAAACAGAAATGCTACACACTAAATACAGCAAAATGGGACACGCTCACAAACTCAGAGCTTGTATTAAAAACGAAGCACAGGAGTGGGTGGAGTGCGACCAAACGCACTGCCATTGAATCAGCCCTGCACAGGGTTCCTCTATCATTGTAAATCTCTACAGGAACACACAGCCTCATCTTTCTCTTCATCAGCAGAGGATGGTAGGTTTGAACTGCCGACCTTGTGATTAACAGTCTAGTGGTTATCCTACAGCACCACCAGGGTAAGCCAGGGGCTTCTAAAGGTTCATGGACAAATGGAAATGAAAGGTAATGGAATTTTTCTATGAATGTTTTGAAGGTCCCCTGTTGTAGTCATCCTAGGGCTGCATGGGAGAGAGGGTGGGGCGCGGAGCAGCTGGCATCCCTGGCCTGCCCTCAGCCCTGTCTCCTGGGGGCCTCAAGTGCAGCCGTGGGACGTGGCAGTCGAGATCAAGGGAGCAGAGAGTGCTTGGAAGTGTGTTTCCATGTACACATCTAGGTATGTCTGTCCTCAAGACCTTATCTGGACAGATAGCTGCAACTACTCCAACTTTCAAGGAGCTCTGGTAGTGTAGTGGTTACGAATCGGGCTGCTAACCTCAAGGTCAGCAGTTCAAAACTACCAGCTATTCCATGGGAGAAAGATGAGGCTTTCTGCTCCTGTAGAGATTTACAGCCTTGGAAACCCTGTGCAGGGTCACTGAGTCGGAGCCGTCTACACGGTACTTAACAACAACAACTCCAACTTCCAATTAACCTAATGATGGTTTAACCCCTAGGAACCAGACACGCTCCTGACATCTGGGCTATAGCTCCTTGATGTCCTTGGCTTAAACAATGAGCCAAGTCTCAATGCTGTGTCCTGAGGGACAGTGCAGTGCAGCTGGTGACTTCGCCTCTTCACAAGTCATGAAGACACCACGTCTCCCTTGAGCTTTGATTTCTCACTCAAGGATCAGGGACCATCCCAACTGGAAATATGAGGGTGGGTCAGACAATCCTACTGCTGAAGACCTAAGGATGCAGAGCTTGAGCCAGGAAAGTGGTAAGACATGCAAGAATTCAACTGAGCTGCTTGTCCTCAGCTCCTCTGGGGTAGAAAGGGCACAACAGTTTGTAGGGTCAAAGAGAAGAATCCATTTCATATATAAGCTTTAGCACGTCCTCTAGCTCCAAGAAAATGACATATGTATAAATAGCCAGGCAGCTCAAGGCCAGAGGCAAGATGTTTTCCTTTGCCCTAGCCTAAGAACAAAGACCACCAGTCCTGACCAATTAAACTGTAACATCTCATAGTTTGCCAATTGTTAACCAATCCAAAGATTGTAAAGCTGAGAAACCCGAGCTTGTTTGAAAACTCTATAAAAACCCTGCAGACAAAGAGCTCTATCCCTAATCCGCTGCTTCGGATACAGGTGGAGTCCTGGCTCGAGCTTGAATAAACAACCCTTGTGCACTTGCATCGGTGTCGGCTCCTTGGTGGTCTTTGGGGACCCCGAATTCTGGGCATAACAAGTTCAGAGAATAGGAGCATCAGCCTGGCCAATTCCGACTGTTGTTCACATGATGATTCATCTAGGTGACGGTCTGCTTCTTTTCAGGAAGCAGGACACCACATTTCCCTGGAAAAGAACGTTGGAAGAGGCTCTATCCTGACAGACTGCTTCAAGACTCTTGATTTACTTGTACAGCCTGGTGTTCGGGGAGGGTCAGAGGAAGTCACAAATCAAGAACTTGGACCCTCAGTTCTCCCAGGCCTCACTGTGGGCATGAGTCTGCTAGTTTCCAAGATTTCGCAATATATAAAGCAGCTAGATGAGGAGGAGCAAATTCTAATCACATGTTCTCCTCCAAAGCCTTTATAAAGGCTCACACTGAAATGTGTGTTCAGTAGAGACAACTAGCAGGAGGAGAGTCTGAACCATGGTTCTCAGATGTGAGGAATGCCCCAGTACTCTGGGGTTGGGGACACAGGATGCTGCTGGGGTCGGAGACCTAACATTGCTTGAGAGACCTGGAAACGCAGTAGTCAGGTGTGACCCTGGGCATCAGTGTCCTTGCCTGGAAAGCTAAGGGGCTGTACCAGGTCCGATTTATGAAAAGTCCAAAGCTTCAGTAAGTATTTAATTCTAATTTTGGTCTTTAAATATACTCAAACTATTTTAAAGTACATAAGAAACACCACAGCACCCCATCACATTTGTTAGTAAAATGTAATTTTCTGAGCTCCATCAACACATTATCCATCAGTAGTAACTTGTCATTGGGCATTCTTCAAAATAATGCTCATCTGTCTAATCAAAGAATTTCACACAACTATAAGAAGAGCCTCCTGGTACGGCACTAGAGGATAAGCACTGGACTGCTAATTACAAGGTCAGTGGTTCAAACCCACCCGTTGTTCCTCAGAAACCCTACAGTGGGTCACTATGAGTAGGACCCGACTCAACAGCACTTAACAAGAGCCCATTTAAAATCTGCTATCACTGACCTTGATTGCAGGTGTAATTCATGTCGTTTATCAAATACAAAAAATTAATTCGTGTTAACAGAAAGGTACCTATAATACCAGTTTTCTAGACTGGGGGTCCACCACATCCAAAATATTTGACAGCAAGGTGATTTCCTCCACTATGAGGGTCCAGGTCCCATTACGGTTTGTGCCTTTGTGGTTTCTGATACACTGAGGCCTCACAGCACATTTATCTACATCATCTGGATTGCTCTGCATAGGCCTCCTCTGAGCAGTTCATGAGATGAAAAGTCTGAGCATTGGGCTGCTACTGCTACCAGAACGTGCTCTTCCTTTGAAGCTTTAGCACTCTACCAGGTCGAGTCCTCCTCTTTTCCTGCTCCTCTGATTGTAGCTGATAACAAGGAACGAACAAAACACATACATGTACACACATGCTCCATCAATGTAGCTACAGGACACCATGGGAAGGGATCAACACATGGGACCTACCATGGGATGAGGGCTGAAACAGATGGCCCATAACATTTTGTTCTCTTTTATTTGGTAAAGGAGTTCTGTTGTATTTTATGCAGGGGCCTTCAACCAGGATTTCTGTGGCAGCTGCGACTAAATTTTTGCAACAGCAACACACTAGAATGACGCTCCAGAACTAAAAATAAGGGCTATGTTTTATGGACACAGCAGAGAAGCCAGAAGTTGGAGCAGCTGACACATGGGCGTCAGCACCACCCCAGGCTTGACAACAGTCGGGGTCCAGTTTCCTCCTTTTCCTTCAAAGCTTGACTTTTGGTCTATATTGATTCTCTTTTTATGTAGTTGACCACCTTTGAGCACTTAGAGCTAAAAGAATCTCACCCAGATGTGCTGAAGCTTAAAAATGGTCACATTCTGCATACAAACTGTGAATCAGGTTCTTATTTGCAAACAGTGCTGTCAAACAGAAGAGGACTTGTGTTTTTTTTTTATTTAAAACTCGTTGCATTTTTTACCCCATCACTGCTAATTCTGGTTGCTGGGGTGTATCTCAAGTTTCAGCGGCCACGGGACTTAAGACCATATTTGGCAACAAGCAAGCCTAAAGAACAGTCAATGACATGTTTAAGTAAACAAAACCATGGCAGGGCTACACTCAGGAATTCCAACTATTCTGAGGAAAAGGACAACCTCTGGGCTGAAGGACAGCTTCTAATTAAGGGTCAACTCACTCTGTCTGATCAGAAAAGAAACAGGCAGAGGCCAGGATGGGAGAAGAGTCCCTGGGAGTCACATAATGCCTTCTTTCCTGGCCAATGAAGCTCAGAGGAAGGGGACTACTGACTTAGTCTGAAATGGGAACTCTATTTCAGTCTGAGCACAGAGCATGCTTAAGGCTCAAACTACAATGAATTTCTTTGACTTGCAAAATCCTTAAAGAGAAGGTGTTATTGTAATTTAATTCCCATGAAAGCACATATCTGTTCTTGAGGATCCTGGAATACTGTTCAGAAGAGCTCTATAAAGGCAGGTGTTATGAAAAGGCTGATTAATATTGAACACATACTGAATTTATTGAAAACATCAATAAGATAAATTTTTGTATCATAAAGTGGGTTGTTACAGTTATCCTTTGCATATTAAAGTCCTGTGGGCAAAGTATCTGACTTACAAACTGTTCACTGGCCAGCAGCAGTCATCCCAAAAACAGGGCTGTTTACCTGTCACTCAGTGATGCTGGGTGTGTAGGATGGCACGGCTTAAGGGATGATAATGATGGGTCGTGAGGCAAGACCAATTGCTAGAAAAGGACTTTCTGTTTGGTAAGGAAAACCCTGAAGGAGAGTCACAACTATTGGCTGAAACATAACAATCATCATAAAGAGGCAGGCCCAGCACTGGTTCCTTCTATTGTGCATGAGGTCACCGTGATCAGAGTCCATTCAACAGCAACACAACAACATCCCACTGTCATTCTGTACCCAACTAGAAACTGAGCGCACAGAGTGAGCGGGGGCAATTCCCACTTCCACCCCACTGCAGTTTCAGACATTACACACAGATGACCCAAACCCAACAGGGCAGAGAAGCAATACCACCTGGGCATGCAGAATGGCACATTTCCTTCTAAGACTTCGAAGTGGGCCGAGTGGCTTGGCTTTGTGCGTAGAGTTGGGATATTTGTGCAATTTATTTCACATTTTATGGGAATTGTCCTTCTTTTCAAAAAAGTGTGTAGAAAATGAAAATGCCAGTATGAGTAGCAGGCAGTATTGTTGTTGTTATGTGCCGTGGAGTCGGTTCCGACCCATAGTGACCCTGTACAGGGTTTCCGAGGCTGTAAATCTTTATGGGAGCAGAAAGCCTCATCTTTCTCCTGAGGAACAGCTGGTAGTTTCGAACTGCTGACTGTTGAGATTAGCAGCCCGATTTGTAACCACTACGCTACCAGAGTAAGCAGTATAGGTCTCAAGAATGTAAGCTAATTGTGACGGAAATGGAAACATCATTAGATGTGACATAGGCAGTGATGTCTGAACCCCACTGGGAGACTCACTGGACTCAACACACTCCACGAGGAAGGAAAGTGTGAAGAGTTGTTGCTGTTCTTAAGAGCTGCTGAGTCAGTTCTGATTCATAGTGATCCTGAACAGGGTTCCAAGGAGCAGCTGGTGGGTTTGAACCATCAACCTTGCATTTGGCAGCCTAGTGCTTATCCTGCAGCATTACACCAGGACTCAATGTAAAGAGTGATGGTAGTGGTGGTGGTGTGCCATGGAGTTGGTTCCAACTCACAGAGACCCTGTATAGAGGTTTCCAAAGCTGTAAATTTTTACAGGAGCAGAAAGCCTCATCTTTCTCCCGCAGAACAGCTGGTGATTTCAAACTGCTGACCCTGTGATTAGCAGGCTGACTCATAACCACTACACTACCAGAGCTCTTTTGAAGTAAAGAGTACACATATAAAATGTTGGGAATTTGTCAGGCCATTTTATCTAAAAAATAAAAATGTAATTACAGATTTTCTTAAAATTCAGAAGAAAATAGAAATTTAATTAAAATTTATAAATAAATGAAATTAAAATTTTATAAATAAAAATTTAATTTCTAAAAATTAAAATTTCTTAAAAATACATTTTCACTTTCTAGCAAATGACCTTTTAAGAAGTTCTGGAGAGAAGCTGGGCATTGTCTTGTCTGCCTGTCATGTTGTTATTTGCTTTTGAGTTGGTTCCGACCCATAGCAACCCTGTACAGAGTTTTCGAGAAGCGGCTGGTGAGCTTGAACTGCCAACCTTGTGGTCCAAACCGACTTTGCAGTCCAGTGCATTAACCTACAGCGCCACATACTGAGCTGTCATACTGAGGTCTAAAGAGGCTAGCCCCGAAGTCCTCAACTGGGTCAAAGGAGCACATAGTTGTACAACGTATCAAAAAGGCCACAACCCTCCCTCCACCTTCCCGGAACAGGGTTAAGAATGATAAAGGCCAAATCTCATAATTTTGCTTTGTTAGGCATTTCCTTCTGTTACTGAAGGAGGGGAGGATTTCCGTTAAGCCAGAAAAACATACAAACAGCCAAACAGTCTTTAACTCCATAAAAATTACAGGATAAAGAAAAAACCAATATGATCGCTCTTGCTAAAAATGTTCTGAGATGAACGCCAACCGGCTCTGAAGTCCAGAACAAGCTAGCTCCCAGCTTCTCCCAAGCCTGTTCTGGAAGGGATGCACTCCGTGACCTTGTGAATGGGAATCAAGGCTGCCCAGAGACTTTCTGAATTCAACAAGCCTTTGTTGGTAACACCCCACTGACCCTTCCCTATTGTTCTCCACTTGGCACGAGTTACTTCCCTGAAGGCCTAGAGCAGCTCAGGCTCTCAGGCTCAGGGCCAGATGGCTGGGTTCAGAGAGAGGGAAGCTGTGCTAAAGGGCAAAGCAGGGCTTCAGACGAAACTGTGCCTCCCCGCCACCTACTTCCCACCTCTCGAGGCTGAAATGAGGAAGAAACCAAATCTGGAAAGCAGAAGGCTCCAAACTTGATTTTCTGTCTTTGTGTATGGATTAAAGATCGAACACAAACATCAAACTGCAAAAGCTTTCTTTAGTCTTTACACTAAAATGTGTAGCTGCCAGTACACTTCATGACATTACCAAAATTCTTTTCCACCCTTCACCTATGGTGTCACCTTCATCAAAGTAACTGCAAGGTTCTACCACTTAGATATTCATTCAAATACTCTCAAGATCTATAACATATTACAATAATAACTAATATTAACAATCAAGATGATCATCACAGCTCTGATGGCATAGTCCATTTTTTGGGCACTTCCCTACTGAACCCTGTGGGTAGATTTTCATTGAATCTTTACAAGAATCTTTTAAGTGAGGTGTGATGTTACATTCATTTTATTAAAATGAAGGAATTGCTTTAAATCTCCATGTGGGAGCCAGGAATTTATCTCAAGCAGCCTAACAAACCTAGAGTAAAAGTCTCAACCACAATTTCTGGTGTGGCACTGTGGGTTAATGTGCTGGACTGCAAGGTTGGTTTTATCTACAAGGTCAGTGGTTTAAGTTCACCAGCCACTCCTCAGAAACCACATCCCAAGTCGCTATGGGTTGGAACTGACTCAACGGCACTTCACAACAACAACAAAAATATACTTTAATGATCCAAGACGACACTTACAAGGTGCTTCCTATATGGTGCTTACCAAGTGCCAGGCACTGCTCTAAGCATTGCATATCCATAAACTCATTTAATACACAACTCATGTTGGTGAATCTGTTCCCCTATTTTACAGAGGGAGAAAATTAGGCCCAGATCATTAAATAATGCACCCAAGGTCCCCCAGGCTAGGGCCTGGAAACTGAGTTCTTAACTCATACACTGCCTTCAGGAGGCCTTGATAATATTCAACTAAGTCTTTTATGGAGTCCTGGTATAGTGCTGGAGGATAAGCACTAACCTGATAACCTCAAGGTGGACAGTTCAAATTTATAAGCCGTTCCTCGGAATCCCTACACAGGATTGCTGTGAGTCGGAACCAACTTGACTGCAATTAACAACAAGCAGCATTTTATTAAGCTTCCTTCCCTGGGGAACTGTTAAGTTTTCTCTCGTAGGCAATACAATAAAATGACTGCAGTAAGGAGCTCTGGTAGCGTAGTGGTTACGAATCGGGCTGCGAACCTTAAGGTCAGCGGTTCGAAACTACCAGCCGCTCCGCGGGAGAAAGATGAGGCTTTCTACTCCCGTAAAGATTTACACCCTCGGAAACCCTGTACAGGTTCGCTATGGGTCGGACCCGACTCGATGGCACTTAACAACAACAACAACCCTTTTATGGTTGGCCACAAAGGTTAAATGTGAACATCTGGGATCCTATCTGTCCTGTTCCAAGCTAAACTTTGGCCCTATTCTTACATATATTATTTCAAATAAGCTTTTCTAATCCTTTGAGGAATAATGTGTGCTATAAATAATGTAAATTCAATTTAAAAACAATTTCCTAAAACACGAACAACATAAATTCTATTTCATACAGAAGAGCAGAGCTTTAAACAGCTGTCATTTTTACAGCATGCCAACAATGTTGGCATTTCTTATAGTTTCTCTCCCACACTCGGTTATTTAAAGTATGTGTCATGGTCTGCTCTTCATTCTGTCCTTACAGGCTGGGAGGGTGCAGTCATGTTCAGGACACCACACAAAGCATCCGTGTAAAGAGTGGGCATTTTCACAAAACTACTTGACACAATCTCACATTCAGCCTCAAAAAATTACAAAAAAACAAAAAGAGGGGAGTAGTTAATTAAAGTCCAGAAACAGAGAACCCTAGGGCCATCAAGGGAGAAGAACATGAGCGGAATGTAGGACCCTATCCAAAGAAGCAGCGACATCAGAGATGGAGGCAGAGATGAGTACACGGAGAGAGAACTCTGGACTCATGGAAAGAAGGGGACTAGGTGCTGGTGGCCAGGAGGCAGGCTTGCAGAATGTGCCCTTTGGTTATTTTAATTGTTATATATTCCTGAGTATTCCTGTATACATCCCCTCAAAAAAAGGGGGGGCGGGGAATGGAAGCAAATACTGTTGAATGATGATATACAGAGGAGACTAAAATCACTGCAATGAAACAATGGTGTAAAACCGATGTTCTCCCATGTAAACTATCACTCAGTTCACATTAAAAACAAATGAACAAGAAAAAGTTACAAAGATACAAATGCCCTTTCAATTTTAGTTCCATAGAATCCTTATAGGACTGTAAGTTCTAACAGCAGCACTTGCAGGTAAGTAAAGATGCTTGAAGCTACCAAAATATAGCAGGATAAATAACGTCTACTGAAGACAGACGCTAAGGAACAGGAAGAAATACTCACTAGAAAAGATGGATTCCACGTACTGCAAAAACATGATGGAAGTAGTGAAAAGACTTCCAAAAAATGGTCAAGCTACCAATTCATTCTGGGGGTTTTCAACACGCTCTAGGCCTTGCTCCTCAGCCCTGCCCTGAAGGGCAGACATACACAGGTCTGCTGATTTCTGCTGCCTTTTTGGAAGAGGAGTGGTCTATAGAATGTACCCATTTTAGGGGAGATCCCAGGGGTCTGCTAGAGCAGGAAGGACAGGGTATGGAAAATTCTAGCACATCTCGGTTCTCATCCCCCAATGCCTCCCATTATCCTTCCAGAGCCTCAGCTATCACCACCACCGCCCCCCAGTGTTTTATGTTACTCCACCTCTCCTTCCAGAGCCTGGACTACCACCCTCACTCCCCAGTGTCCTAGGTTACCCCACTTCTCCTCTACCCTTGCAAAACCCTGGGTTTCCCCACTCCTGCATGTTATGTTCTAGGGTCCTGGATTACCTCGCTTTCATGCTTTTCCCCAAGGAAACTCAAGAACATCTCGCTTTGTTTAGACTGGCAGAAACTTGGATTTCCATGCACCTTCTTAAAACAAACACTGGCAAAGGAAGGAATACCTTGGCGAGGGGTTTCCAACAATAGTGTTGATGAGATGCTTAAGTTCTACAAAGATTCCAGTACCTTAGGCCTACAATGGAAAATCACTTAGCTTTCTCTTGGGGTACACTTAGAACATTCCATCCATTGTTCAACTTAACACATTCTCCACATGCCCTAGCAAGCAATGGCCAAACCCTTTTCCTTCCAGTTTCTCACCTCTAATCCTGCCTTCAGAAATACATGCATCTGGGAATGTTAAACTCAATCCAATGACTTTTAAATTAAAATGCTTACCAAATACGAGCCTGTGCTCCCTCCAACACTCTTAATGATTAAAGGGCCATTTTTTAAAGCAAAAATAAGACAACTTTCTGCTCCCTGGGAGGGGGAGGGGTATGCCCTTGGATAAACCTAACTCTACTATTAAAACATCAAGTATGAAATACAACTCACTAGTCCCCTAGGTTCCTGGCTCAACATGGAAACAGGTACAAGAACTCCTTCTCCAAGCTCACAGTCCCCTCAGGGGACACAGCTATCCCAGTGACTCAAGTTCCAGAATTATACTAGTTCCATCTAGAATTTGAGAGTTGAGAACCGGGATTAGTCTACACGCTGAGCTAAGTGGCTTCAACATGGTACA
Source organism: Chrysochloris asiatica (assembly GCF_000296735.1). Lineage (NCBI taxonomy): Eukaryota > Metazoa > Chordata > Mammalia > Afrosoricida > Chrysochloridae > Chrysochloris > Chrysochloris asiatica. The sequence continues at coordinate 3,609,264 of NW_006408699.1, forward strand.
AAAAGGGAAGTGGTGTGCATGAAATACTCTACTCAATCCACAGTGAAGAAAATCCAGCTCTTCTTAAAAACAGAGGTAAATAAAGTGCTTTTTAACAGCTCTGACAATAACTATTTACAATGACAACTCTTTCGGAAAGTATTAGCCAATTAAATTAATACTGACTTGACATAAAAGAACATGGTAATGGGGGATTTCAGTTAGACCTTTAGCTAACTCTGAAGGTGCACCTTCACTTTTTGTACCATGTGGACCCCAAAGAAGGGCACACTCTGAGCTAAAGCACAAATTAGGAGACCGGACTCTACTGCTTGTCTAACAAACAAAACAATTAAAACGTTGACTTGAATTGATTCTGACTCATGTGACCCCGAATAGGGTTTCCAGTGCCTGTGACTGTTTGAAAGCATATTGCCAGGCCTTTCTTCTGTGGTGTCTCTGGGGCATTTATACCAACAACCTTTTGGTTAGCAGCTGAGCACTAACCTGTTTGTTCCAACTATACTCTCCTCACAATAAAAGACTGTTTTCCCAAATTACTCTGCAAAATGAATGGCATCTGTTTGAAAATATTATGTCTGCAGTTTCCTTAAAGCCACTTGTCTACTTGATCCATATCTATGTGACAAGCACTGGACTACACCTGCTCTGTCCAATCCAGTGGCCACTAGTCACAATTAGATATTTATATTTAAATTAAGATAAAATCATATTGAAAGTTCAGTTTCTGACTATTGCGTTCAGGTGCTCAGTAGTCACAGGTGGCAGAAGGTAGCTAACACATGGACAGCATGATTGGTAAAGTGGAGTGTCAGCGAAAAAGAGGAAGACCCCAATGAGATGGATTGGCATAGTGGCAACAGCAACGAGGCACAAGTGCAGCTACAACTGTGAGATTGGTGCAGGATTGGGGAGAGTTTTGTTTTGTTGTATATAAGGTGGCAATGAGTCAGTACCACCTCAATGGCACCTAACACCACCAATAACCAAACAAGTAACAACAATATAACTGGTCAGTGCTATGAAAGGTATCCTGGGGGTACAATGGTTACGCACTTGGCTGCTAACCAAAAGACTGGCAGTTCAAACCCACCGAGCCGTTCTGCAGGTACAAGCCCTGGCGGTCTGCTTCCATACCTATTATAATCTAGAAAACGCCACAGGGTCAAACTGACTCAAAGGTCCCCAACAACAAAGTGCTATACATGAAATTGCAAACTGACCTAAAGGGAGTCAAGAGGTGGGGAGGTTTTGCTGACCAGGCAGGCAAGTGCTGAAACAGACAGGCCTCTAGTCCCCTTTGAAGTGGGCAATTCTAACTAGAAGCACAGAGAACAGGCTCGAAGACTTGAGAGCTGCCTGCAGTTTGGAAACATAGTTCCTCTAATAATTCACAATAACATGAACTCACTAAGTGAAGCATCTCTGACCACTTAAGTTTGGGCTGATTCACATCAAACACTGACATGAAAACAGTAACTTCGTTTAAGCTGGGACTCGGAGCCAGAACTTACTTACTGTCACGACTGTGGAATGCCTGACACAGAGCAAACACAGCATCTGCTGGGCTGCCTGAAACCCTCAGGATGACAGTGGCTGACCACGTCAGTCTCGAAGGCAGTACTGGTATCCACCGTGCACTTACAACTCCCTTCTTCCAACCAGCAACATACAGGAAATCTGTACATTTTGGAACTGTACAAAGCAGACACTCATCATACATTTAGTAGCCCTCTTGGGGTCCAACACTGTGAGGGAGAAAAGAGACAGGCAGGTAGCTGTGCTCCAAAGAGAACACTGGCTTCTGCTCTGAGGTTAGCCACAAAGAGACCCTGACTTGGTGTAAGCTCATCAGCTGATACTTTAAGGCCAGGTGGTTTGAAGCTCAATCAATACAAAACAGTTACACCACAGTTGAGAGAGAAATAAGGCACTGCATAATCCACACAAAGCTCCCAGTTGTTCTGGCATCTTCCCACACCCCAGGCAGAAGAAGAGAGGCAAGGCCCACTCTGGAGTGCTTTGTACACAAAGCACCATTGTCCACACCCAGGAATGAGGACCAAAGAAAACCGGGAGGCAAAACAACTTCTGGAAAACAATGAAAAACAGTGATGTCCATCCAGCAGCCTACACAGGCTGGGGAACTCGGCTGTGCTGCCTGAGAGTAAGATGAGGCTTCGTGAGAATAACTCCTTCGATCATAACCCTAGCAGCTCAGCAGGCTGCTTGTCTGCCCTGTGGACTAACACGCCCACATCCGGGTCAGGTTCACTGGCCAGGACCACCTGTGGACTCTGACCGTGCATGGCTGAATTCCAAACGCAGAACTCACAGTGTGGACAAGGCAGTTTGCATTTGTGGAAACCCCCAGACTTCCAGATTTTCTCTCAGTTTTAAAAACTTCCCCTAAGATTTTGAGGTATCCTTTGATGACCAAGAGCTGGAAAGGAGGCAGGTGTAGGGTTGTAGATAGTGGTGGTCAGTTTTGAAGAACACAGGCGAAAAAGGTACTAGATCCAAAAATGTCCATAGGTAACAAGATTGGTTTTAGTGGCAGTCAGAAAGAGCCGCCCTCGCTCTCTAGAGCAGAGTTAGGAACTAACTGGCCTTTTCTTGGTTTAAAAACAAAATCCTAAGAACTCCTGGCTGAGGTAATCCACCAGCATGCCTTCTGAGGACTGGTTTTTCAGGGGCTGAAGTGGTCTGAAGGTTACTCATGAGTCTCTAGAAGGGTCCAGCTGAACTACTGCTTATCTGTTAATGAAGACTCATGGGAGTCCAGGCACTCAGCTGCTAGCCCACCAGCTCGGTCTGTGAGAGAAAGATGAGGCAGTCTGCTTCTGGAAATATTGCTGTTGTTAAGTGCTGTGGAGTTGGTGCCAACTTCTAGCTAAAGATTACAGCCTTGGAAACCCTACAGGGAAGTTTTACTCCACCTTATAGGGTTTTCATGACCCCGAGTCAACTGAATGGTAGCAGGTGGTAGTAGTTAATAGGAACTCTGTAGTTTAGCTCACAGGTCCGCTGGGCAGCTGGCTCAAGGAGAAAGAATGCTGAAGTTCAGGATTAGTTAACCTGAGACAAAAGAGAGCTCACACTCAATCCTCAAGGGCAGCTCTGCCCTGGATTTCTTTCTCCCAGAAAACAAAATGACCTGGACTATATTACGCGAAATCAGTTGCCCTCCAGTTGACATACTCATCATGGCCCTATGTGTGTCAGGGTAAAATAGTTCTCCAGAGCGTTTGCAATGACTGATTTTTATAAAATACGTCTCCAGGCTTTTCTTCCAACACACCTCTTGGTAGACTCAAACCTCCAACACTTTGGTTAGCAGCCAAGTGAGTCAAACATTTGTATCACCCTGGGACTTTCAAAGGTTAAGGATTCTCACTGAACATGTCAAGAATGGCCAACAGACGCATCATTCACATCAGCGGAGTACTCAACAAACTTTAGACACCTGAGTGCTCAAAAACACTTTATATAGACGTTTCTCTGCAAAGGTTCTCTATTTTACCTGTAGCCAGCAATCACCAGAAATGATCTAGGATGCACAACAGAAATATAGAGTCTCAGTAAAGTTCTGAAAACGTCTCAGACATTACCAAACAGCATGAGGGACTGAGTTACTTGCTCAGGGCCATAGTCTCGGGGGACACCACCATCAGCTGACATATCATAGTTCACAAAAGCATTTTTCTACATACTACTTCGGTGAGTTGCAACTGGGATTTACAAAGTGGCCATCAAAGGTGCAGCTATTGCTCTCTCCAAGTCCAGAGGAATAAGAGTGACGAAAATTGAAGCTATTTAGAAACAGTCCAGTGGACTAGTGGACCACATAAACATCAGTTTCTATGACCCTGATACCAGAAGAACTATATGGTGCTAGGCTATCATTACCAACTGCTCTGAAAGAGATCTCATTAGAAGGTCCTAGACAGACTCAGAGAAAATGTGGAACAAAACTCAAAATCACAAAAGACTTACTGGTCACACAGAGGTTGGTAGAGCCCTGACATTATTGACCCTTGGTCACCCTCCAGGTCTGTAACTAAACTGGCCTCTGGAGCCCAATATTCAGCCAAGCAATAGATAGGTATGTATATAGGGGAGAACAACAACACTAGTGAGGTACACACACCATAAAATGGTCAACCACTGTAGATCAAAACAGCAGCATTTGCTCAAAGACAAAGTTCACAAAGGGTGGAAAATAAGAAGAATGTACACGAGGACACAGCAAATGGGATCTAAGTGATGTCACACTGAGGGGTCTACAATCACGAGATGAAATGAAGTACATAATCTATTGAATATAAAACTGATGGTCGGCTCTGTAAACCTTCACTCAATTCATAATAAAGAGTTTTGTTTTGTTTTTTAAATCTTTGAAGAAAAATAGAGCCTCGGGTTTGTACAAGACCTCATATTTGTCCCGGATCACTCTTATTGGCGGGTACTAAGGACCCAACTGCTTTTTCTCATTTAGCCTTCACAAACAGGTGCTATTAACTCAGTTCACAGAGGCAGAAAATGGGCTTCATGTAACTCATGGAAGGACCCTACAATAGGTAATGAGAGAGCAAGGTTGGAACCTTCTCATTGTCAGCAAAGGCATGTTCTTATCTACTTAGCTACATACGTCTGACCATAGCCCACTGTGGAATCTGGTGGAAACTTTTCTTCTCCAGATTACAGAGCAGCCTGTACTACTCAAGAGGGGAGGGGAGGGGCTCTATGATGAATTAAGGGAACTATTTAAAGCAGCAACTTGCAGCCCAAGCACAATCTCGCTCCATTTGGGATCCTGTACTTCTTTGTACTGAGGCCCCCTCATATGTCAATGAATGATGGAGAGCCACACACACAGCCGTAGCTTCAGAAGGCCTGGTCCAGAAAGCCTCAGATGCTGCTCCTAAGTGAAGGTTAATTAGCTAACAAACACAATACACCACCATTTGGCTTGTTGGGAAATAATTTGCAAGTGAAATTGGCAAAAGACAAATGGAAATTGCTTATGCCATACATACATAGAACATAGGCTGGAAATGCATATTTAAATACTCTTGGGTACATCCATTTGAAAACAATAGCTTAACTAACTAATGATAATTTACATTCTTGTATTTTAATATCAATTGTCAAATAGAAATTAATAGTATCTATGTTAACCTGACAAGTAATGAACTCAAATCTTTATTGAAAATTAACTCCCCTTAGGGTTCCTCCCACCTTTTAAACATCCCCTCTACCCTAACAATGGGAATGCACTTTGAATCTGAAATCTCTGTATCTGTCTTCACTATTTTCAGGAGCTTAGTGGATCACAGGCTTAAGGTTTGAGCCGCTAACTGAAAGGTCGGGCAGTCGTTTAAACACACCAGCTCTACTGGAGAAAGATGAGACTGTCTGCTTCCAAAAAGCTACACAGTCTTGGAAACCCTCTGGATCAGTTCCAAAGTTTCTATAGGAATAGACTACACAGTTGTAGCTTTGGTTTGATTTGAGCCCTACCAGGCAGACTACTGCCTTCTTGACTCAGTCACTTTTTATTTACCTGAAAATGGGGTGGGGAGGTGGGGGGTGGGAAGACATACTGCCCTGCTCCCTTTCCAAGGCTCACAGGAAGAACAGTAAGTTGCTTAGGCTCTGTGAGGACTTTGCAAACCACAAAGTGCCACTTTATTTAGGCATTTCCATCTGGATTCATTAGATACACAGTAACTGCTACTGTATTCCACAGTGATTCAAATTTCCTGTGCTCTTGGCAAAGTTTTGCTACTCATTTGGAAAGTTTAAAAAAATCTAAACTTCAAATGTCTTGGGATAAAATAAAAATAAGACTACATACATCACAAGTCCTCCTTAAAATAATTAGGGCAAAACAAGGGTTAAAACATCAAGAAAACTGCCCTAGATTACAAGCAGTGGGACCGTAATTACCTGTTTCTCCCCACAATGTGTCAGTGCTGTTGACTTCTATTTCATGTTCCTCTTCCATTTCCAGCAAGCACTGGACCACCTGTCAGAAGTGGCAAGGTAATTTAATGAGTTCTCATGGCAATATGAGCTTATTATATCCCATGTTATCAAAGGGGAAGGTGTGTGTTTTTTTTAACCATTATTATCTCATGCTGCATAAGGAGAGAAAATATAATGAAAACCATTTTCAAGCATAATTCATATGCTATTCACATGTTCACTCTGAGAAGGATTTTTATATATGTATATATAAAATCATAATCTCAGTGAATTTCAGCAACACTGTACAGGATTACCAGGTACTCAGAATTCTAATGAATTCCAACATGACCCAAATATGCCAGCCTCATCAACAAAGGACACAGTGGATCATACAAAGTGCAGCTTCTGCATAAATCAACAGAAGATGGTGCATCCATTTCTCACAAGGGAGAAAAACAAGGTGAAGAATTTTCTTTCCCACAAGATAAAAGAAAGTCTTGTCAAAATAAAAAAAATGAACAGATATCACTATTCTCTTCCTTATATCTTCCTCATCAAGTGTGGAGGCAAGAGCAATACCTCTTAAGGGCAATGGAAGCATCTGAGCCGGGCCCTGAATCAAAACCCGACATTCCCCTGGAGTGAAGCCAACTTTGACTCATCCTTGAAACTCATATCCATTCCCTCCCTTTAGTAGTATGAATGATGGACCACCGATATATCTAACTATAGCATAGTGGTTACGAATCAGGCTGTGAACCGCCGCAAGGTCAGCAGTTTGAAACTACCAGCTGTTCTGTGGGAAAAGGAGGAAGCTTTCTGCTCCCGTAAAGATTTACAGTCTCGGAAATCCTGTACAGGGTTGCTATGAGTCGGAACCGACTCCACAGCACATAACAACAACAAACCCCAGAAACTGCTAACAATGTGCAGACCGGATTACTTTAAGGATTTTTACGGCGGGGAGATTATTTTGGATTATCCAGGTGAGCTTGATGTGATCACAATAATCCTTACAAAAAGGACCTGGGAGGAGTCAAGGTTAGAGGAAGGAGGAGATGGGCTGATGGACGCAAACACTGAAGTGAAATGAAGAAATGAAGAAATGGGAAATGAAGAAGGGTCATGAACCAAGGGAAGCAGGTGGCATCTCAAAGCTGGAAAACTCAAAGAAATGGAATCTCCCCAGGAGTCTCCAGGAATGCTAGCTTGTTGACACCTCAATTTTGACCTCCAAAACTGTCAAGAGAATGTTTTTGGTATTTTAAACTCTAAGTTTGCAGGAATTTGTTACAGCAGCAACAGGAAGCCCTTCAAGTCTTTCATGACCAGTGATTCGTGGCTCTTTGCTCAGTCTTCCGCCCAGCCAGCCTGCAGACAGGGGTGAACAGAAGTGGTTTCCGCTGTCCTTGCTGATGACAATCTTCTACAGTATGAACCCTCTCAAAGCTAGATGACAGTTTAAAAAGAAACACGTACACTTTCAGAGATGTCCAGTAACAACACACTCCAGGAGTATATTTGCACGTGTTTTTAATGGTTTAAACGCCAAAAATTAGCTAGCAAGCTGTGTGTGAGTTGGAGGGAATTGGGGGGATGTGCCTGACCTTGCTGTTCCTTGGCCAAAAATCAGCCAACCAGTTTTGCAACCAAGTTTGCTTTAATTCATTATTGGGAACGAATCTTATCAAACACTGACATCTCTTATTACTTGAGGATAGCACAGAGTGAAAAATGCATGGAATAAAGTGGGTAAAATGTTATTTACTTCAGAGATAAAGCTAAGCCACGCAGGTCAGGAGTTGACAATTAAATCTTCAAGTTGAAGCATACTGACATCTACCAGAAATAAATGCTCTATTTAAATACTGCATGAAGTTCTCCTTCCGTCTAGGAACTGCAAATGACAAGCATTTTTACATGCTATCAAAGCATTAAAGTTCTATTTTTAACAAATCCTTCACACACTTAAGAACAATTTTAGGACTAGGATTCCATGTGATTATTTTTAAAAGATCGCCAAGACAAAAGAATGAATCAAAGGGTAAAAAAATGTAACGCAGCAGGGTTAGAGGGTAAAAGTAGGATAGGGGAGGAAGAAACAAAAGCAAGGAAGAGTAGAAAAAGGAGACTATGGAAAGTCTACTTACTTGTCTTCAGTAGAAGGCCATTGTGTGTGGTCAAACCAATTGCTATGTCTTGAAATCCTCACTTTCATTCCTTCTGTACTTCACAGGCTCACAACTCAGAAAAAGATAATTGGCAAACACAGCCTCGAGTTTCCTAAGGGACCCTGACCGCACCCACTCACCGAGCTGTGGCCCATGCTGGAGGCCGCCGTCAGCGCCTGCTGCAGGGCTTGGCTCTTCCTCAGTGTGCCTGGCTGTTGGGGAGCCTCTGACCACTGGCAGGACAGTAGGTACTGGAGAATGTCGCCATGGCCCCTCAGTGCACTGTGCACTAGTGCACACTGGCCTTTCTTATCCAAGTGGTCCACCTGGGGGCAAGAACAGGGGGAGGCCAGTTGGTCAGTTTAGCATCAACTCTCCTCTACGAATACAGAGGCTGGACCACAAACTTTGAATGCAAATCCCATCCTACCACAAACACTCAAACTCGTCATTCTGTAGCTCTGTCTCTTCTTCAAGAACTCCTTCTCTGTAATAATGTACAGTTACAGGTCTCAAGTTCCTTTTGTAGAACTAGCAAGCACACGAAAACCATTCACATTCCATATGTCCCCTCCAGCAAACCCAGGAGCTCCCAAGTTCTCTAGTAAACACAGACCAAAAACCACAGATAAAGCCCCATGTGTCTCAACTTGGGTTGTTCAAGCAGAACAATCAGAATCTACTGTGACAAGCTATGATTTAGGAAAATAATGTAGTTCTTTTGCCATGGAACTAGGGGAGCAAGAGGAAGGGAGGGGCCTGGAACACATAGGCTTGCATCGGGAAGTATCTGATGGGAGGTCACATGCAGACAGGCAAAAGAAAGAAAGCACAGAAAGCAGGCTCACAAAACCAGAGAAGGCCAATCACCAACAGAGGAGGAGTATCTACATGGAACTATGTACTTCCAAATTTCCAAACAAGTGCCAGACAAACCTCTGTTCCCTGTCTACACCTACGAGGAGGAAATGAAGGCCCAGATTTGCCACACTTAGAAATTCTGGGGACGCTTTGTACTCCACTCCCACCCAGAGGTTATATAAGGGCCACCCCTTGACATGCCTCCCCACCTCCTACAGAGCTCTCAGCAGTGAAAGGGAGGGGGCTTAGCCTCAAACAAAGCTACAGGACTGTACGGCATGGTGTTCACATATGCAATGTGAACACTAGGAAGGCTTAAAGGCAGATTTCCCCTTGTCCTTGAGCCATTGGGGCTTCTTTAAAAGCATACAGCAAACTTAAAGAATAAAAAAAAACACACAATGACAAGATTTTCATTTGATACCTTATTTTTTAAAGGATTGTACTAGATAGTATTTCTAAAAACACATAGCGCTTACTGTGAGCTTGGTACTGTCCTTGGTTAGTCTATTTTAAGACAGATAGCCCTAGAGACTCTTATTTAAAAATATATATTTACTCAAATCCACCAGCGACTCCTGAGAATCCCTCACTATACAGGGGTTGCTATGGGTCGGAACAGACTTGATGGCATTAACAACAACAGGTGTTATTTATGTGTTAATGTTAATATACTGAGTTTTGTTAAGATTTTGACCACAGCCCTAAGGTAGACATTGTCATTAAGCCCATTTTACAGATGAGAAATCCGAGACACACAAGTTCACCAACTTGACCAACATCCTAGTTGTGGAGTTTAAGTGGAGAAACAAAGATTCCAATCCAGGCAGTCCAGCTTCTGTGTCATTAAGCTCATGGACAGTACTTCTAAGGAACAATGGATTCACTTTAGTGTTCTACAAAGGACACCAACTTGGAAACATAGCTTTCTGAAGCCGTGAGGCTAGATGAAACTATTGGCCAAAGATAATTTTTAAACCTTAAATCAAAATATTCTTTGCATTCTTCCTAAAACCCAACAGCAGTTTAGCTTAACTAGTAAAGAATGCCTACCTTGAGTAGTATGCTCTTTAAAGAACTATAGGCCTGTGCAGGTTGTGAAACTCAAATTACAGACAACACCTACTTGCCGCTAACGTTGCATACACTTTCCCTCACTTTGACCACCCGGTCTGTGACCTACAAATCCTTAAAAACACAGTTAGGAAAGAAATCTCACTCACAACCGCGTGACTGCCAGTTATCTATTAGATAAGGCAGCTCAAAACACTGGGTACAAACCTTAGTGGACAGTGAATGTATGTACATGGGGGAGGAAGAGGTCAGAAAAGGAGGGTGAGAAGTTACAAAATTGAAGAATGTCATCAGCGTCACTGAATGTACATGTAGAAACCTGAACTGGTGCATGTTTTGCTGTGTATGTTTACATATTCACATACTGTGGTACTACAGGATATAAAGCTCTGGACCGCAAGGTGGGCTGTTCAAACTCACCAGCTGCTCCTCGGAAACCCTACACAGGGTCGCTATGGGTCAGAATGGACTTGATGGCATTTAACAACAACAAATATGCATTATATATACTAAAGGACATGAACTGGGTGGAAGGGAAAAGGGGACAGTTATTCTTAGTGAGCATGGAGCTGCTGTTTGAGGTGATGAGAAAGCTGGTGGTGATGTCGCGCAACACTGTAAACATCACTCAAGGCAGGTAAGAATTTGTTTTAAAAAAGTTAAAACAGAAAATTTTATGTATTATTGTTGTTGTTACATGCCGTCGAGTCGGTTCCGACTCATAGCGACCCTGTATAGGGTTTCCGAGGAGCAGCTGGTGAGCTTGAACCGCTGACCTTGCGGTTCAAACGGCTTTGCAGTCTGGCGCATTAACCCAGAGAGCCATACCAGGGCTCCAGATACAGATATGTAAATATAACATAAGGAGTCCTGGTGTGGCTCTTTGGGTTAATGCACCAGACTGCAAAGCTGTTTGAACCGCAAGGTCAGCGGTTCAGCTCAGCAGCTGCTCCTCACAAACTCTATATAGGGTCGCTATGGGTTGGAACCGACTCAACGGCACATAACAACAACAACAACAACGTATCTATGTCTGTCTGTCTGTCCGTCTGTCTATCTACAGTTTTACCACGGTAAGAAAAGTTTTTCAGAAATTTTAAAAAAGGACATCAACTAAAACAGGATAAAAAAGGTCAGGGAGGAAAAAAACTGTAAACCTTTACCACCAACTGGCATGCTAAGTTCCTCACACATCTGACCCCCACCCCCAGCCCCAGGAGTCTCCCTGGTATTCTGCCCAAAACCCACCCCACCCCATTGCAGTTAATAACAGCTGAAGAACAAAGAAACTGCCCAACCTCTCAAGGCTGCAAGCGTTGGAGCAACCACTGGAAGTAACATCACCTACAGCTCTGTCCTTTGTGTGTTTATGCTCACCTCAGTTTGACACAGTGGACCAGGAAGAAAACAATTATAAGAAAGAGTTTAGGAGACACTGCATTTTGGTTAAGGGTGATGGGAAAATCTGGAGATATATAATGAGAATACAACGTGATGATTAAAAATGTACAAGTGAAGAATATTGAGACAGTATACATACGTGTGTTTATGTGTGTGTGCTTATGAATAAAGAAAAGATCATAGAAGAATTGACGCATTTGAATCATGGTGCTCGAGGAGAATATTCAATGTACCACGGACTGCCAAAAGAACAAACCAATCTGTGTTGGAAAAAGTACAGCCAGAATACTCCTTAGAAGCCAGAGTGGCAAGACGTCATCTTCATGCTTCAGACATATTACCAGGAGGGACGAGCCCCTAGATAAGGATATCATATTTGTTAAAGTGGAGGGTCAAAGAAAAACGCTAAGACCCCCAACAAGATGGATTGGCACAGTGAAGCAGCAATGGGTTCAAGCGTAGTAGTAATTGTGAGGTTGGCACCAGATCAGGCAGTGTTTTGTTTTGCTGTACATAATGTTACTATAAATTGGTACCAACCTGAGGGCACCTAACAATAATAACAACATATTAAGTGATGTTGAGTCAGAACCACATAGCAGTTTCAATGCGCGGCTCGTGGGTTTGAACTACCAACTCTGAGATTAGTAGTCCAGTGCCACACCAGTGTATATAAGTTGTTGTTATCGTTAAGTGCTGTTAAGTCAGTTCCGACCCATAGCGACCCTGTTTACAGTTTCTGAGGAGCGGCTAGTGAGCTTGAACAGACGACTCTGAGGTTCAATCCTTCTTTGCAGTCCAGCACGTGATCCCATGGCACCAATCCGTATATTTATATATATGTGTATATATGTATGTATATTCAGGAGCTCTGGTAGCGTAGTGGTTACGAATTGGGCTGTGAACCGCAAGGTCAGCCATTCAAAACTATCAGCTGCTCTACGTTAAGTCCCGTAAAGATTTATAGCCTCGGAAACTCAATTCAGCATAGCTACGGGTCAGAACCAACTCAATGGCATTTAACAACAAACAATGATATATGTATATACGTATGTTTATATATATATATACACACACACACATACATATATGTTTACATCCTCCGAAACCCTATACAGGGTCACTATGAGTAGGAACTGACTGCATGGCACACAACCACCAATATTACAATACATATATACATGAGGGGGCTTGAAATAGTGTGTGGAAAATGGAATTAAAATATAATGGAATTTTCCCACACACTTTTTGAAGCCCACAGCGTTAAGAAATGACAAGAAGTCTAGCAATGATCTGAAAGCATTCCTCCCAGCCCATGCCCCACCCTGCCCAAGCAGAGAAGGCTGCTGCTTACCCTTGCCCCCTTTGTGGCCAGTAGATACACCAGCTTCATGTGGCCGGCAGCTGCCGCATAGCAGAGAGCCGTCATACCATTCTCCGACATTCCGTCCAGGAAGGCACCAAATTCCAGGAGCAGAGTGACAACTTCCTCGTGTCCAAGGTGAGACTGGACACAGAGGATCGGGGCGTTGTTTAGCACTTCCGTTCTGTAGTTCACATTGGCTCCTCCCAAGATCAGGAGCCGGCTCACCTGTGGGACAACAGCCCCCAGCCAGATTAATTTCTCAGGTAAATGTCAGTCTCCACAACATTTCTGGGCAAGGGACAGTGTCTTTCCATTGTCCATACCGTCAACTGAATCCAGTGTGTCAGAATCATGAAGAGGGCTGGTTAAGACCTATGGTTGTTGGGCCCCACCCTCTGAGTTTCTGATTCAGTGGCATCAGAAAATGGACATTTTTAACAATCCCCCAGGCGATGCTGACTGCTGCTTTGAAAATCACGGTTTAGTTTAACAAAGAGGTCACTGTGATTTCAGTGGTAGTAGCCTTGCCTTTCAAGATACAAACAATACTCTTTTCTTTACAAAGAAGTCTTCCTAACAGAACGCAGAGCATGAAAACCTCCATGTGCCCCCTGGATTGTCAACAGCACAATCCTGCCAGAAAATAATCTACTCTCCTTGGAAATCCTATACAGGGTCACTATGAGTCAGAACCACTAGAAGGCACTTAATAACAACAACAACTATTAATTACCCACAAAATGCTCTGGTCCCAGCAATCAAGGAAAGTAGTTTTGTATCTACAGATTTAAAATAAAGGCACTGGGCACCTCATACAAATTTTAGCTAGGCCAACACCATCTTCAAATCTCCAGATCGTCAAAAAAACCCCACAAAAATACCATGTCTCCCACACCACAGGTGTATGTGGTGTTTCCTCAAACTGCTTCTTAAATGGTCATGAACAGCCATCAGACCTCCCAACACAACCCTCTTGTTGCGAGCTGCTTCTTGTTGTTGTTGTTAGGTACCATGGAGTTGGTTCCGACTACAGTGATCCTGCACAGGGTTTCCTAGGCTGAAAATCTTTACGGGAGCAGAAAGCCACCTCGTTCTCCCACGGAACACCTGGTAGTTTTGAATTGCTGACCTTGAGGTTAGCAGTCTGATTCGTAACCACTACACTACCAGAGCTCCTTTTGCGAGCTGCTTATTGGGTATGAAAACCACAAGACACACTATTTGACTAGAACCACACAAAGATCATAAAAAGACACAGAAGCAAAGCTAGGGATATTATAATATGCAGGCTATTCCAATGATGTGTGTCCCTAAGAGAAGCTGACAGAATATTTACAATCTGATATCAGTTCCAGCTGCCCTCAAGTCAATTCTGACTCTTTGTAATCCCACAGCACACAGCAGAACCGCGAACAGGGCTTCTGAATGGAAGCAGAGGGCCACATCTTTCTCCCACAGAGTGGCTGAACTACTAATTAGCAGCTGAGTGCTTATCTACTGCGCCACCAGGGCTTCTTAGAAGCCACTGTTGTGTGGTTGTTAAGTGCTTTTGAGACAGTTACAACTAATAGCAACCCTGTTTCCAAGGAGCAGCTGGCGAATTTAAAGCACTGACCTTGTAGTTCAAACCAACTTTGTAGTCTAGTGCACTAGCCCACAGTGCCACACCAGGACTCCTAGAAGTCATTGTTGTTGTTGTTAAGTGCCACTGAGTCAGTTCCAACCCACAGCGATCATGTATAGGGTTTTTAAGGAGCAACTGACTGGTGAGCTTGAACCTCCAACCTTGAGGTTCAAACTGACTTTGCAGTCGAGTCATTAACCCGCAGTGCCACACATGTGGATGATTTACACAATGAGGACTCATGAGACATTAAGGTGAAATCTGAGACTTGAACCCCATGTGACCCAGCTCTCCTGCTTCCTCTCCGAAAGTCTCTTCTGCCGTTTCCCTGGACTCACCTTGCATCAGCCACCTGGCGCTGCTGCCTGTGCCACAACATGCCAAGCAGGCTCAGCTCTGGAATGTTCTCTCCACAGACACTAAACCCCAGAGCACCTCTTCCTATGGTCCTCTGCTTCCAGACCACATCACAGAGAGAAGTGCCCCCGCCCCGCCCATAAAGTACCTCCTCCCTCTGCCAGGCTCTGCAAAAGCATTCACACACACAAATCCTAGTCACTCTTATCCCCTCTCACATCCCGTCTTCTCTTTGTTCTCCACAGAGAACTAGAGCTCTTTCCAGGGCAGGGATGACTCTACTGTTCAATCCCGTACCTCTCATCAGGACTGTTACTGACATTTCAGAACAGGCAGATCCCCACAGTGCTGAGGTGGTCCTGACTTCTCCCCCCAGGTCATCTGCACCCATGAGAGGGCCCAGCAGCAGCCCAGCCTACTGCTGTCAACCAGCAGGTATGGATGGAAAGGTAGAGAACACACTGACCAGACAGTGTGTCCCTGTTCCAACATTGTGATGTTTAATGTCTGACTGAATCCTTCCCAGCCTGCTCCACAGATAGACAATGGTTCCCTATAACAATTACCAGAATTTAACGATTTAAACATATTTATAAAAAAAATAGCACTGTGCTGATAAAATATCTGAGGTTTTACCAAAACCTAGGGAACTGATCTAAGTTTATCCACTGAGGGGCACATGAGACCCTGGCACAAGGGGACAGGCAGGAAGACTTGTCAATTCCCGGGAAGGCTTTGATGGCCATGTACCCTCTTCCTTCCCGCCTCCAGTTCCCCTTGGAGTCCATGAGCTTAACAGAAAGGGAAAAAGGGAGATTAAAGACTGTTTTCAATTAATTAGTCTCTTAACTATCATGCTGTACCCAATCTCTCTGTGATTTGGTAACAACAGGGGCAGATGTACTTTCAATACTGTCTTGCTTAATACCTTCTAAGCCTTTAGCTAGAAGGCATATACTTAGCTGCAGAAGTTCCTAAAAACATTTATCATCAATTCACACTTCATCTGCTTCCTGGGGGAAAAATTTTCCTTTGTTGGTGCCATGTGGCAGGTATTTTTACTACTTAACGTCCTACCAGCTTGTGAATCTTCCTGTAACCCATAGCTCTCACCCGTGCTGCAATTGAAATCATCTGGGGAAATGAAACGCTTCCAAGGGCTAAGCCCCACCCTTGGATACGCCGATTTAACTGGGGCTGAAGCTCGGCACCCAGAGTTCCCAAGGTGATTCTAGTTGGCAGCCAACGCTGTAAACACATCAGGTGATAAATGCAGCTGTAGAGAGCATGGGCTTGCTCAGGGCCAGGTGCACTTCCAGCTGTGTGATTCACAGGTAAGCTTTGTAACTGCCTAAAGTCTCCGCTTCCTCATCTGAAAACTGTGGCCATGGCAAGGGTTGCTGTGATGATTTAAAATGAAAAGTGCATATACATCAAAAGCGGTTAGCACAGTGTCCAGAATCCAGCCAGTGCTGAATACACATTAACTGTTAATGGCTACACTCTTTCACAGGAGCCCTGGAAGGCACCGGCCAGGTTTCCCTCTACATCATCCTGTGCTCTGCCTGGTGCTGGTCACCAGCACAGAGCAGTCCTGGGTTCTCAAGCTTGCGGGAGCCACCTGCAGCCTTCATGGTAGGCAGCTCTGCTCCCCAACCAGCAGCAAGCACATTCAGGTGCTCAGCACAGAGTTAGTATCCAGAGAAGAGGCAAAGCACTAATAAAAGTAACTTGTCTAGACCATAAGATAAATGCCAAGTATTTTCCGAACAACCTTAGCATACACCACATTTCACTGAGTATCCAGTGACTCGTGGGTTCTTCTCATATCTCCATTTTACAGGTGAGACAACCAAGGCTCAGGGGAGTAAGGAAAAGATGTGCTCCTGGCACAAAGCTAATGACCATCACAGCAGTCTGCGACAGAAGCAGTAGCTCTGGTTAAGACGGCAGTGTCACCGGAAGGGACTCTGCATGATTGAGCCATGATTCCTACCACTCAGAAATTTTCTGATCATCACCACCACAGAAGCCTTCCTTTGAGTACACTTGAAAATGCTGGACTTAATGAATGCCAGGAAACAACAGAAGAGAGGGTAAGGAAGTAGAGGGGTGGGGGACAGAGGTGGAAGGGCAATGCCATCGTGAGGGGCCCTGGCTGGCATGACATACAGAGGACACTCAGAATTCTCAGAACATTTACCGAGGCTCACTACAGCATACCCATCATAAAGCACGTGAGAGTATAAGTAAAAGTACATTGATTTATGAAACAAAAAAATCAAAAATATGAAGCTATTGTTTTGATGTATCTTCAATCTAGGGTTTTACACCTCGGAAGCTTTCATTTCCATCTTCCTAACCCATCCCTGGAGTCCTGATGTGGCACTGGAGGATAATGCACTGGACCACAAGATCAGTTTGAGATTCAAGGTTGGTGGTTCAAACCCACCAACTACTCCTTGGAAACTGTATACAGGCAGCTATGATTTGGAACCAACTCAATGGTACTTAGCAACAACAACAACAACAATCCTTCGCTGGGACTTCTAGTATAGGATCAGCACTGGACTGTAAACAACGAGGTAGGCAGTTCAAACCTACCAGCTGCTCCTCGGAAACCTTTATTTAGGGTCACTATGAGTTGAAACCAATTCGATGTCAGTTAACAACGACACAACCCTTCCCTGTGGAGTCCTTGGTGTGGTGCAGTAGAATAAACATTGAACTGCAAGGTTGTTTGAACCGCAAGGTTGGCAGTTAAAACTCACCAGCTGCTCCTCACAAAACCCTATACAGGGTCGCTATGAGTCAGAACTCGTCCCTGAAGAACTCTAAACACTTTGATTTTTACCAGATCAAAATGGCAGTTTGGGCATTCTTGAGGGACTCAAACTGTTCCTTTAAATATTCTTTAAATTTGGGGAACAAAAAGAAGTCTGGAGAGGCAAGATCAGGGCTGGAGGGTGGATGGGGTAAGGTTTTCCAATGAAATTCTCACAGGACAGCTCTTGCCACCCTTGAGGAATGAGCAGGTGCATTGTTGTGATGGAAAAATCTTTCCTGACCTTTTTCTTACCAATGCAGCTTACAATTTTCTTAAAACTTCTTCCTAATGAGCCCCTGTGATCATCCTGTGCCCTTCAAGAAAAATCAACGAAGATTATCCCTTTGGGAACTTTTTGGAATCCCTAACAACAGACCCCATGACCTTCTGAGCTGACATCTCTGCCTTGAATTTAATTGGCCCAGCAGATGGCCTTGGAAGCCACTGTTTTGATTAGGCGTTTTTCTTGAAGGCACCCTAACTAAATTGTTGTCGTGTACCTTTCAGTTGATTCCAACTCATGGTGACCCTGTATAAGGTTTCCAAGGAGAATCTGGTGGGTTTGAACCACTGACCTTTGATAGTAGTCCAATGTTGATCCTACAGCACAGCACCAGAGCCCCAAAACAAGTGAGGGAACTTGTCTACAGACATCCGCCGGTGGCTGAGACTTGCTTAAATGCGTTTGTTTGGAATAAGCTTGTGCATGTTATGAACTGGAACACTAGCAGCAAAACTTTTTGACTTGCTGGCTGTTGTTAAATGTTGTCAAGCCAGTCCCTGTATAGGGTTTGAACCACCCACCTTGTGGTCAGCAGCCCCGTGCTTATCTTACAGAGGCACGCTAGGACTCCTTACCCTTGTATTACTTAATTATTACCTTATTGGAACATGACTGGAACCCCAGCCAAAAGAAAGCAGGCTGAAGTCCAAGTTGAGCTTCCATTCCCCTCCCTGCCTGCCTGCCTGCCTGCCTGCCTGCCTTCAGCCTGAGAGATGCAACACAAGCTGAATTCTCCTGGGGACAGAGCCTCGGGTAGCCTGTGGTTGGCAGCAGTCCGGGAAGATGATGTGAACAAAACAACTAACTAGATGAGGCCCTGGAGGCCCTGGTGGCCAGGACCCTAGCGTGTCAGCCAGGGCCTGGCTGGCATAAGCTGGCATCGTAAAGCGAGACCAAGTTGTTAGAATTCACTGGGTTGCCACTGAAATTAAAAGCCATCTACCAAGTAATCATTCCTGAGCAAGTAAAATCACTTTAATATAACAAAGTGGCAAACTGCCAATTATTGCTCAATATGACATTCATTCCTGTATGACAACATTTAATATTCTGTTTAAAAAAAAAAAAAAAAAAGCTCCTTTAATTGCCTGCATAATTTTAAATTAGTGTAATTAGTTCAAGGTTCTGTGAAAACCTTTTTTTCTCGCAAACATAAAAGAAACGGAAGGATAATGGAAAAATTCTATAGCCAAGTGATATAATTTTGGGGATGGGGTAGATGTATGTGACATTAAATTTCAATGAAACAAAGTAAAGATGAATAACTCCTAAAAGATTTCAAGTACGTTACAGAGGAAAATTTATAATCCCAGGAGGGTCAAACTCATTACATTATTACACGCAACCTTTTAATTTACTGTCTTAAAAACCCTTATTCAGTAGAGGATGACGTTTTCCATTTACTTTTCTCCACATTAACTTCTGTGTCCATAACTCATTCAAGCAGTAAAAACAGATATTGCCATTTTATTCTTACTTTCTTCTCCCATGTCATCATTACAGAATTTTATTAAGTATGGAGAAGCCAAAGATAAACTTTTGGCTGAAATGAAAGATGGAGCGATGTTATTTCAGTATCTTAATTCTAATTTCTTTAAAATCTAAGTGAAATGACATTCTCAACTTCATCATTAACTAAAATCTAAACTTAGGAAATGGTTTTCACTACCTTTCCATTAGAAAAATTTCACCTAAAAAAGTAAGCATTCCCTGTGTCAGTGGTAGGCTTTTGGAGCTAGTTCTCATTAAACTACAAAAGAAATGGTTTTTGGTGTTCCCTGTCTGTACAAATTTACAAAATGTTTAGAAACTTTAATATAAAACTTCAAAAATCTAACACAAATATATTATTTTTATATTTGAAATATAAACATATTAGAAAACACACACACACAAACCAAAACCCACTGCCATTGAATCAGCTCCTACTCACAGCAGTCCACAGGGCAGAGTGGACTACCAACAGTTTCCCAGATGGGGATCTTGATAGAAGCACTGGGTTACATCTTTTTTCTGTGGCGGGGCTGGGAGGTTTGAACTGCAAAACTTCTGCTTCGCAGCCAAGTTCTTAAGCACTGTACCACCTGGACTTCTAGTATTTATATTTACGTTAAATATAAACAAAATATATATTTTAAGTTAAATATCTACATATAAGTTGACCATAAATATATTAAAGCACTAGACCACAAGGTCTGTTTGAACCACAAGGTTGGGAGTTCAAACTCAACAGCTGCTCCTTGGAAACCCTATATAGGGTCGCTATGAGTTGGAACCAACACCATAATACTCAGCCACGCTCTCTCTCTCTCTCTTTCTCTCTCTCTCTCTCTGTCTACACACACACACACACACACAATATATTAAAAATTGCACATTGGTTTCTGTGGAGACAGAAGCACTCAAACCTACAAGGCTAGAGAGTTGGGGGAATTATGCAAAGCAGTGGGTATTTAGTACAGAACCCAACAGGTTCAGGTGTGTAGTTCCACAGAGGAGCCAGCTCAGGGAACCCTCTGCCCAGGGAGCCTTCTTCCACCCTGACAAAGGCCATGTACATCTGGAGAGGAGTTACCGTTATCTTTGCAGAGACCATCTGCACCCGGCTGGGCCATGATCTTTCTCTAATTCTCATTAAGGCCCTGGACAACAGTGACTCAACTCTGAACTTGGGGCCCTGATAAGTCCTTCCTGAGGCCCAGTACGTCTGTCTGCTCCTTTACACCTCTAAACAGATCAAGAGGTCAGAGGTTGAAGACAGGAGCCAGCTCACACATCAGACCAGAGCCAGGAAGGGCTCTGCAAGACCCAGAAACCCAGACAGACACGGCTGGTGTGGGTGAGACAAGTGGACAGTAGGGGGAGAGGAGCAGAAGGTCCTGAGCAAGTGTCCCTCACAGCTCCATTTCTGGGTACATGCCTTCTCCTGCTCCCTCACCTTCAATGAACAAAGTAAGAAGTAGTAACCAGGTGCTTTCCACAGTCCTTCCCCGGATGGCTTTCTTGAGCTGGTCAGTTTTATAGAAATGATTTGACAGAACCACCTGGTATACTGGAAACTGGTGCCAGAGGCTGAGCAGGCCAGACACTACACAAAGCTTTGTGGTCTTAGCAGTTCCTCGGACTTTCTATGCTAGAAGCTTAGACTGCATTAAGTGGGAAGAACATTCTGTCTTAAAAGCTCAGCAGAATGCTGTGACATGATTGTCACAGACCAGTGCAGAGGAGGTTCAACAGCTCTTAGCTCCAGGTGGGCAGATGCTAATATTCTTTCCATACTCGTAAATAAAACATGTGCCCAAGAGCTTTTCAGTGTCCTCCTCTGTGTGCTCATCTCTTTGTGTCACTTGCCAATGTTTTGTTTTCTGTGATCCATAAAGAGATGGTCAGATGACTGATTGAACCAGGACACTTAACAATCAATTTTCCCTGGAAATCTCTCTCCGACCTTTGTTTTCCTTTGTGAATTGCTTCCTTGTTATAGCTGCTTTGCAACAGTAACCAAGTGCTCACAAAATAGTTTCCAATTACCCACATATTCCTGCCTAAGCAAAAGCTACACTTTACACTTGTGGAAGAGAACCCATAATAATCTTAGATTCAAGACTGGGTAACGGGCATCATGAAGATGCCCTGGACAGCTGCCCACATTGCTCAGTGCAGGGAAGCAGCAGAGGTAGGGGTTTACCTTCACGTTGGGAGTGTAGAGGTTCCTGAGAGAGGCAAGGGCAGCAGACAGCCCCTCAGTGCTGTAACCGATCCACAGTGCTTGAAGATGACTGGACGAGATTCCTGTCTTCTTACTGAGGCCCTGAAAACAACCAGACAAATGTCTTCAGTGTCTCCATTCCCAACCACAGCATCACTGAAAGTGAGCAAGCCCGGGAGCGGGAAACTCTGCACTAACTCCACAGTAAAAGCTGTGACTCACACCAGAACACCTGGAGTCGTGAGCATTGAAAAACCCTGCCTCAAGAGACTACCTATGGAATGGGAGGAAGTATTTCAGGGCTGTATGTCTGAAAGGAGTTTAATATCCAGGATGGATACAAAACTCCTACTACCCAGCAACAAAAAGACAAAATGGGCAAAGACTTGAACAGACATTTCTCTAAAGAAGAAATACAAGTGGCCAACAAACACATGAAATGATGCCCAATGTCATTATTGCACTAAGGAAATGTAAATCAAAATACACCCACTAGGATGCCTATTATCAGAAAACAATGAGTGTTGAAGTGGATGTGGAGAAATGCGAATCCTTATGTCTTGTTGGTGGGAATGTAAAATGGTGCACCACTATGAAAACAGTATGATGATTCCTCCAAAAAGTGAAACATGGAATTACTGTAAGACCCAGCAATTCCACTTATAACTATACACGCAAGAGACTTAAACCCAGGTTCTCAAACAAATATTTATACGCTAACATTAACTGCACCATTAATCACAATGGCCAATAGGTAGAAACAACCCAAGTGTCTAGCAACAGATGAATGGATTAAGCAAAATATAGTACCTACAGGGAAGCTCCGAAAAGTTCATGGAAAAGTGGCATTAAAAGAGGTTTCAATTCTGGTTGGCAATTTCCCACAATCTTTTGAAGTCCCCTCATTTGTACAATGACTATTACTCAACCATTGAGAAATGAAGTCCTGATACATGCTACAACATGGATGAACCTTTAAAACACTGTGCTGAGTGAAATAAATCAGGCACAAAAGGACATATGATGTAAGCCCACGTAAATGAAATTAGTTAGAATGAATGAATGCACGCAGACAATATTTCATCAGTGGTTTGCAGGGGTAGGTGAAAGGAGTCCTAGGGGTGCAGTGGGAGAAGGATGAGGCTGTTTGCTCCTGTAATGAAGTACAGTTCTCAGAAACCCTAAGGAACACACATCGCTCTGAGTTGGAATCAATTAGAAGGCAGCAGGTAGGGGTAAGCAGTAGGGAGGGGGACAGGGAGACTCGAAGCTTAAGGGACACTAAACTTCTGTTAAGGGTGATGTATAAGTTTGTCATCCTGTGGTGGCTTGCGTGTTGCTGTGATGCTGAAAACTATGCCATCGGTACTTTAAATACCAGCAGGGTACATCCATGGTGAACAGTTTTAGCTTCCAGGCTAAAACAGTCTAGGAAGGAGAGGCGGGCTACTTGTAAATGTTTAGTCACAGAAAACCTTATGAATAACAGCAGAATGCTGTCATGTAGCACCAGAAACTAAACACTGAAATGAGATGGATTGGCACAATGGCAGCAGCTACGGGTTCAATGACTGTGAGGATGGCACAGAACCGGACAGTGTTTCGTTCTGTTGTGCATAAGGTCACTATGAGTCAGAACTGACTCGATGTCACCTAACAACAACGACATTAAGCTTGAGGATGGTGGCTGAACATGATACGTAATGTCACTGAACTTGTACATACTTATGAAGACTGTTGAAAGGTCAAATATTTTGTTACATGTATATCTGTCACAATAAAAAAAAAGCAAAGGAGATTAAAAGAAACTTACAGGAGATTTGAAGGAGGGAAAAGTAAAATGTAACCATAGCATTTATATGTACAACTGAATAAACTATAAAGAAATGCGAGGAAGTGATTATGACAGAAGTCAGAATAGTAGTTACTACTTTCAGGGAGGACCGGATGGAATTTATGGGGTACTTTTGGAATAAAGGTGACAAAATTTTCAAAAAGTTTCAAAACCAAACAAACAAACAAAAAAAGACAGAGAAAGAAACCAAACTGACAACAATGATGAAGCAAGCCTTCTGGTTACATGTGTGCATCTCACCTTGAAAATGTGTGCCTTGAGGATGTGGTGGCCGAGTTCCATGGTCTGCTGACGGTTGAGCTTGCCCTCCTGTCTAGAGAACATGAATGCCAGCAGAGCATGCCCATTCCTAAAACAAGAAACACAGAGGTTCTTCACAGAACTTCCTAATCCACCGCACCCAGGCTCTAGATCTCAACTCTCAGATGACAGCCTCCCCTCACTTCATGGCAACTGCTCTGCCACCTTGCAGGGCTCCGGGCCCTGGTCCTTCCTGGTTACCTGTGCAGAGGAGGCTGGTCCCAACCTGAACTGGACCAATCCACCAGTCAGGGCTGCCCTCCCAGCCTCCGGCGAAGGTATTCTAAGTCTCCCAAGCTTTGAGACCACATGAACTGTGTCTGTGATAGTCACACCAAGCTGAATACTGCTCTGGCCTTTCCAGGGTGACGATCACACTCCCCATGGTGGCAGACCGATGGTTTTCCAGTATGCTCAGCTAAGCACACAGTTTCTCTGCTCTCTAAAGAGAAAATTCCCCCTGCAATGCCTATGCCCATGTCTACACACCTCTACCTCTCACTTTCTCCTTCCTTTCCCTCTTGCCTCCTTCGAAGTCCACCTGCATTCATGTGTCTGTTCATTTTGTCAAGCTCAGGTATATTAAGCATAAATTAATTGCCAGCCCCAATGCCTAATTGTATCATTAAGTATTATGATTCCTATTGTATATGAATAGATCAAGTGATTTACTCAAAAAAACAAATGGCTGATAAATAATGGTGGAGAGATTTGAACTGCAGTCAGCTGGATGTGACAGCACATGCTCCTCATCACTCAGTGTAACAACAGGATGCGTTCATTCACTCATTCAAAATCCCCCTTTCAACCCTCCCCATGCTTGGTACTGGAGGTTTTGTGGAGAATGATCCCAGATGCTTCCCCTGAGGAGCTCTAAGAGTTTGGAGGAGACACACAGGAAAAAGACAAACACAGCTAGAATGATGCTATGGACAGAGTTAGTGAGAATAGGGAAGGGGTAAGTCACCTGTGCATCCCAACCCCTCACACTGCCAATTTCCCCTTTTCTGTGGATTAGGTGTTTACCCACACTGTTTGTCTCAATGATGTTTCCAACAATCTCCCAATCTCTTGCTCTACTGAGGTCCTAGTGACACTACAGTATGAGCACTGGACGGCTAACTGCCAAGGTGGCAGTTCAAACTCACCAGCTGTTCCAATACAAGGGAACTGTGAGTTGGAACCAACTCAATGGCACACAAGTTCCTTTCCCAAAACAGTCTTCCAAGCCCCCAAGAAAACCAGTTCTTTTTCCTCTAACTATATACTAGCTTGGAATCCTGGTATTGCACTGTAGGGTAAGGAATGGACTGCTAGGTTGGTTGGAACCTCAAAGTTGGTGGCTCAAATCCACCAGCAGTTCCTTGGAAACCCTATACAGGGTTGCTGGGAGTCCGAATCGACTCAATAGCACGTAACTACAACACTACCGTATCCAACGTCTACCACCACCACTGGCATCAATGATGTCAAAAATCTCTCTACAACTGCCAACTGTGCTTGTTATCCTTAGACATACCTCCCACTGTCCAGTGAAACCTACTGGTGCAGTGGGTTAAGTGTCAGCCTGTTAATCAAAAGGTCAGCAGTTCCTAGCCACTAGCTGCACTGCAGGAAAAAAGATGAGGCAGTCTGCATCCATACGATTTAGACATGGAAACCCTTTGGAGCAGTTCTACTCTGTCTTATTCGGTTGCTATGAGTCAGAATCACTCATCAGCAGTGGATTTGGTTTGGGTTGTCCACTGCCCACCTGGGAGACTCTTACTACCCATCCCTCAAGGTCAAACTGAAGCCCATTCCTTTCTTATAAAACCTACCCAACATCACCTTTTTCCTTTTAAAATCAATGTCATGTCTAATTTCAGAGGCTTAACACAATGGAATCACATTTGAGGCTCTTCTTCTTCCTTGACTCTGCCCACAAGGACAAGTGATGTTCATCTACCTCAATCAGAAGGGCCTGGCTCCACCCCATCATCCTCATACTCAAGTTCTGGCTCCTGTCTGTGACAGTCCTCCCCACACTCCTGTGCATGCACACTCCATGCTCTAGAACCATCGGTCTCCAGAGATGACAGCTAAAAGGCCACTCCCCAGAACATCCTTCTGCTTGCTGTTACTGCTCTTCTGTTCCTATGGCAACCACTCAAAGCTAGATTTGTTGTTTGTGGCCTGTCACTTCTGACACAATGATTACAGTGTGTCCTATATGCAGTGGCCTTGCTCTACCTACTGAAATCCCAACCATGCACTTAAGTCAATGGGATGGGAGATTATTCTAGATGGAATGAGTCTATGGTACCTAGGTAATACAAATGGTTTGGGCTCAACTACTAACATACAGTTCAGAGGTCAGAAGATACCTTAAAGGTGACACAAAAAACCAAGGCCCAGTGATATGCTTCCACAAGATTGGTGGTGGGGGTGGTTGTGTGCCATTCAGTCAGTTCCCACTCATAACGACCCTGTATAGGGTTTCCAGGGCTGTAAATCTTTATGGGAGCAGAAAGTCTCATCTTTCTCCCACAGAGTGGCTTGTAGATGAAGAGCAAACTGCTGACCTTGTGGCTTCCAACCCAACTCACAGCCCACTGTGCTATCAGGGCTGCTCCTTACCTGTAAGATTATCACTAAGGAAATGCTAAGGAGCAGTTCTACCTGTAACACATAGGGTTGCTAGGAGTCGGAATCGACTCAACAGTGATAGATAGGTATGGTCTGTGTGTGTATGTGCCACCATCACAAATCGATGCACCCAGAAAGTGATCTCAGCATCACCTAAGCATTATAGACAGATAACTAAGATACGTGTCTCATGATGGAGGTACTCAGCACCACCACTTAAAGACTGAAACCATTCACCCAGTCGGCAAAAGCTGATGTGATCAAGCCTCTAGATTTAATAGTTAACATGGACGAATCAAGGTGTCAGAGAAACACATTAAAAAACACTACAAGGATGCAATCAACAGAATTCAGACTAAGGAAAATAATACAGAGCCAACTCCGTAGTTTACATAGAAAAAAACACAAAAACAAACCAAAAAACCCCCCTGTAAGATGGGAACCTAAAGAATAAAAAACAATTGAATGCATTTTATGGACCTTCTGTGGATCCTGATTTGAACATACTCTAAAAATATGGAAGAATCTAAAAAAATTTTGAGCACAGCTAAATATTGATGTTATTGTTAAATTGTTTTAGGTATGGCAATGGTACTGTGATTACGAAATGTCCCCTTTTTTCAAGATGCATATAATCAATTATTCAGGGGAAAACGTTATGTTGTTTATAATTTTATGTTTTCTGTTGTTAAATGATGTCGAGTCATAGTGACCATGTATAGGGTTTCCAAGGAGCAGCTCGTAAGCTTGAACCACGGATCTTGTAGTTCACAGTCCAGTGCTGATCCTACAGTGCCACAATTTTAAGACTTTAGGAAAAGACATAAAGTAACATGTAGCAAATATTGTAAAATGTGAATAATGCTAACGTCTGGGTGACATGAATGATGACTGAAGACACTAATTCCCTCATCTCACTCCTGGAATTCTAACTTAAGTCAATCCAGAGTAGGGAGACCAGGACTAAGGGAAAGAAGAGAAGATCTTCAACACTGGTTTAATACCCACCTACTGAGGCGGCATTCTTTCTCATCTTACAGATAGGGAATCTAAGGCTTGGAGAATTAAAATAATTTGCACACTGAATCAGAATGTGAATCCAGTCTTGATACTACTGTCCCATGGCCCCTAAGACAACAGCAGTGAAACCTATGAGGTGTTAAGCCAATGCTCATAGGAAGGAAGGCAGTGTGTGGCTGACAAGTGCTTGTTCCCCTCTTCATTTCTGGATTTCACCATCTGGTCAGGTGATCAGTCCAAGATAGGATTTAGCAGCATTCTAGTCCTACTACCTACTGACCCACAGGGAGCATCAGCTATGGAAGGAAGCAAAGATGCAGGCCAAGGGCAGTGTGGACAGAGGCAGACCGCTCAATGAGACCTTCTCTGACAAGATACGCACCTCCAATTCTTCAGTCTCTAGCTGTATCTACTACCAAGTCACACAATGAACAGTTTATCCGCCTCCTATTAAAGTCCTGGTGTGACACTCTGGGATAAAGCACTGGACTGCAATGTCGGTTTTAACCACAAGGTCAGCAGTTCAAACTCAACAGATGCTCCTTGGAGACTCTCTGTGAGTTGGAGCCGAATCAACGGCACTTAACCCCAACCACCTTATAATAAAAGCAGCCCAGAGGGTTGAGGAGAAAGCTCACTCTGGCCTGGCTCTGCTGCAAATCCACAGCATTAACATCTGACATTCTGGACGCAGCTGACCCAGCTCCCTCTTGTCAAGGAGCATTTGGTATTGGAACTTACAACCTCCATGTCTAAAGTCTGCTATTCTAAGGTGAACCACAAATACAAAATGAGGCAGTCAGACTGCATCACTCTGGTCCCTCTCTGGGTCTCCAAATACATCTGATCCCTGGCTGGGGGATCTACAAGACAAAGTCACTACTCGCTCTAGAGGTGGTGGTGGTGGGGCATGATGGAGAGTCCAAGACAGCCCACAGGCCCACAAGCGAAGAAACTGTGCTCAGCTGCTGGAGAATCCTGCTGCCCCCATGGCAGCATCACACTTTTCAAATCTGACCTTCATTAAAATAAGAAGAGTGTGATGTGGGTCTAGAAAGAAGAGGACAGCAAAAAGGGGTCACATGGTACTCACTAGCTTCTCTTCCATCCTAATCTACTGAGGATTCCTAAAAAAGCTAAAGAGAAGAAACTTTTGTATATAAGAGAATTTTTTCCCCCTTTTGCCAAAAAGGGAGAAAATGAGGAAAAACAAAATAGCAAATCTGAGTGGTTCATCCTGGGCTGCCTTTTCTTGAAACTGTGACTTGCATGCTCTTCCCCGGTTGCAGTTCAGGCGCACTGAAGACAGCTGAGAGAAAGCAGCCTGTCATACCTGGGCTCACACAGGAAGGCTGTGTTCTCACCATCTGCTCTCCACACCAGCCACTCCCGGAAGGACGGATGACAGAACATGCGGGTTCTGTCTCGCCGCTTAATGAGGAAGCAGGAGAGAGAAGCCATTCTCTGCTGAAAGTCTTCCCACCCTTGCTCCCCTTGAATGTGGCCAGCATTAATGGCCTGGAAAATCTGCTCGTCCGTCATGGGGTGGAGAGAGGCCAGGGCTACGTTTAGAATTGGAAGTGCTCGTTCGAAGGCAGACTGGGTCATGAACTTCATGTTGCACTGCAGCAGGTACAGCTCAGACAAAGACACAGGGACGACCTTGTAGCTGGCACTTTTAATAACCAAGTGTCCCTTCTGGAAGAGGTCCAAGGTAAGCTTCAGGTACAGGTAGGAGCCGAGGCTCCGCAGCACCAAGTGGCTGCTCACTTTGCCTATGAGGGCGGCATCGGCCTTGCCGTTCAGAGAGATGTTACTGAGGATGTCCTGGCTGCTGTGGACCCTGTGCTGGACGTAGGCGTGCAGGTCACTGTGAATGTCTTTGTTGTCCGGGAAGTCATCTAAGGAAAGTCTGATGAAGGGCAGTGCATTTATGATTTCCTGAGAAAACACAAAAACGTATAGTATCACTCCACCGAGATTTCTCCTGGACTGGAACATTTCAAACCAGATTCACTAGTTTTTTTTCAAGGGGGATTTTCATGGATTACAGGGACTCATTGTTTTGTATTAGAACATGTAATAGGATAAGTTGAAGATAAAAAGCTTATGTGAAAGAAATCCTGATATGAGATTGAATCAGTAAAGGCTTTCCAGTGCCCTTATCTGAGCACTCAGAGCCCAGCTGGAAGTAAGAGCCCCAGACAGACAATGTCAATCTGTCGGTACCAGCAATGGACCAGCGAGACCCTGCCTCTGACCCCTTCACTGAGCGGTTGTTATACAGCAAGGACAAACACAGCCAGCACCAAACAGCTAAGAACGGGGTCGAGGTTGAGAAAGAGGCATCTCCCTTCAGATACCAGATACTGGGACTGTCTAACTGAATGAAGGAATTGAAACCAGCCCCTAAGCTGATTCACTGGCAACAATGTCCCTGCACTTTGGAACACTCATATTATGGCTTTAATTGATTTTTAAAAATGTTTTTTGTTGTGCATTAGATGAAGGTTTACAGTTTTATATTCAACAACTCAGACATGTTTTGTTCATCTCATTGACGGCAGTAGCCTCAGTGCAGTATCACTTACCCTGTTTGCCGCTTCTATTCCTCCTCTTTTCTTAATGCTGAACTTTGTCCTTGGGCAAAAATTTTTATCTCAAAAGGTTGATTGTTGTAAGGTGTGCATACCTCGCTAGTGTACTGTTGCCTTTGTAGATCCGTACATTGGCTGAACTTGAGCCACAGCGGTGGACAACAAAGGCCCGTAGTCTCGTCCACAAAGACCATGTTCTATATCCTACTTTAGTGTGTTGTTTTCTTTATTTTTAAAGCAAACTTTTAAACTGAAATCTTACATACAGAGGTACACAACCCTTAAATGTACAGTCTCATAGACTTTCATTAAGGCACACACCGTGTAACTAGTTACTAGTAACAAAAGATCACCAGTTCCTCAAAACCCTTTCCAGCTCTACACACCCAAAAGGTATAACAGTGAAGATGAGTATTGCTTTTCTGTTTGTTTGTTTTAAAGAAAACTTAACTATATCATTTCTCAAGTAAAGTAAGCACATATCCTCATTTAATGTAAAAAATATAGAAACAGGCTGAGGACAATTACTCCTATTTTACACAGATGGTAACTCAATGACTCAAAACTTAACACAGCTAGTCAGAAAAGCTTAGGACTCCTGTTTCACTGCTCTACTGTTTGTCAAGATCTATCTACTTCCTGTGTCAAAAAAATTACAGAACCACACATGAATCAGGTATCCATAAAACAAGCATCAAGTTCAACTGAGCTCTAATTCTACTTTTAATGGGGGGAGGGGGGAGACCCAGAAGCTATTTTTAAATGAACAGTATCATAAAAGGGCAAAACCAAAATCCAGTATCTAATGTCTTTACTAAAAAATGAAAGTGGTAGAAGAAAAGAGTTAATGGCTAATTTTAGGTCTCAAATGGGGTGGGAGGGGCAAGTGAAGAAAAAGAAAAAAAATCAGTCTTCATTCAGTTGCAAATGTTACCCCATGTTTAAGTCATGACAAAAATAGACTTTCTCTCTGAATAGGTCTTAAAATCTCTTGCCTTCATCCCTCACTCTTCCCTTCATCAGGAACAAAGCCCCATTCCAAGCCAATGCAAATAACTGCTATTAGGAATGGCTGTAAACTCTTAAGACCTTTTAACCAGACACCTCAAACAGTAGGCATTACTATTAGAGGAACTTAAATGGGTTTCACTTCAGAAACTCGATTTTTGGTAAGCTGAAACTAGATACTTCCATTGGAGAAGTTTAAGTACAGTTCAGTGCTAATAGGAAACTGACTTGACATCTTGATTAATATGTGTTGAGGAGAAAAAAGGTCAGAATTTCACCCGTTTGGGGCTCTGGAGACTAATTTTTCAAAGTCTTAATGTAGTTTCCAATTGAGCAGCTAAATGGCTTGCAACATTTTGAATTATTAGTATTAATCACTGAAAAATGTGGGTATGGAGACTGAGAAAGAAATCTGAAAATCCTTCTGTTACCTGAAAATTGGCTCTTACAGTCACAATCAACTTCAACCAGGCAGGAAATTTAGGAATAATTTTGGTAATAAATGAAGAGAGCGTATCCCCATAATCAGGTTTATGAAATTCAGCTTCATTTAAGCCATCTATCAAAATAATGTACTCTTCTTCAGGAATTTTCTGCTCTAAAGAAGAAAATAATTTTTTTAAATTAAGAAATTATACTTCTATAAGGTGGCACCACACAGTGTATTTTAATGCACAATTTAAAGTGTTAGGCAAAACTAAAAAGGTTTACATATGGCAGAAGAAATGGTTTTCACAGAAGCATATTTTTCTATTAAATTTATAATGAAAACTGGAGCACTCAGCCAAAAGAAAACCAATTCTCACAAAACACTTTTCAGAAACATATTGCACTGCACACATTAGCAGCATCTCATTCATGTATCTAATGCAGCTAGCTCTCTCTATACTGCTGTCATTGGAGTGAGCTACGTGGAGAGAATCACTCAAAACAGAGTAAGCCTGGAAAGGGCACCCAGTCCCCTCTCAGAACTCCCACGTGGATTCCAGGAAAGGAAATCTGATGTCGCCATTGGTTACCCAGCCAAGCTTCACCTGCTCCCACAACACGGCTCTTCCCACAAGCCCAAATTCAACCATCCGTCTACTTCTTAGTGCCAACTTTCTGCCTGGGGAACTGAGGAGAAGTGATGACAGACCTGTTTCCATTCTCTCTATTTCTAAATAGGTGTTTTGGCAAGTAAACTAGGTCAACTGTGAGGGGGCAAAGGGCAGGAACAGGGAAAAACACAGGGTCCATACTGTAATATTAGCATCCTTGGCTTTGCATAATATTCAGGGGCCAAGTTAAAACGGAAAGAAACCTCTAAAGCTGACTTTAGGTTTAAAGTCAACTGGTTTCAAGGTTTCCAGCAGGAGGCCTGAACAAAACAAATGGTAGCCACTTCCCCAATCAATCAATGTATCTCCCCACATCCTCTCCCTAAGCCCTTCCCTTACTTCTATCCCACAGTCTAACTGGCCACCCTGCTTGCTTCTGGGGACACTCAGGGGATTCTGGTTGGAAGGGTAGGGCTTTGGGTGACTTCTTGGAGGTACCGTGTCTCAGGTTTGTAAGTGGCTCCAGTACACCCCTCTTGAAAGCTGCCACGGGGTCCTGAACACAGGACCGCAGACTCAGCATGCTCTGAAGTTGGGGCTCTTTGATGAGGAGGTCTCTGTAGGCGGTCAGCTGATGGGAGCGGCAGAGCAATGCTGCGATGCTGTGCACAAACTCGGGCACCAGGCACGTGTATGTGTTGTCAGCCTGGCAGTAGTGGTAGGCCACGACCTGTGGGGGAAAAAGAGCTGTCAGCAGCCACGCGCCTCTCCAAGAGAAGCATGCATCTGCAGATCACAAGACACACTGCGTCTATTCCCCAAGACCAAGTCATTATTTAGCTCAAATAATTCATCTAAGTCTTCATTCAGTCATGTGGTTTGCTAATAAGTTCTTGGCAGACCTTTAATTGCCGCCCCTCATCAATCTTGATTACAAGTAAGATCAGCACAGGTATTCTATATTGAACATAAATGAATGAAGTCATTCATAAAACCTAAAGCCTAGCCTGACTTAAGGCAATTTCAAGCAATCCCACAAAAGGTGCCATGTTCACTATTTTTTTTTTTTTTTTTTTTTAAATAGCAGCACATCTTTGTGAAATTGTTTTGCAGCTCCCAAGGAGCAGGTGAACAAGTTAGTGGTTATGAAATTCAGGCTGTAAAGCCACAGCTGTTTCTTCCCTCTGCAGAAGGGACAGCCAGCCAGAGACAAGGCCTCAGTACCCCCAGCACACACACACACTAAAGTGTCATGAATCAGAAGTTCAATGGAGACAGGGTTTGATGTATGAATATCAGAAAGCACCACTTTTCTGCCTTTAATAAGAAGGCACAGATAGGATCAGGAAGGAATCTTTTCTGTTACTGGTGAATTAATGAGAGTATTACGAAAATGAGGAGTGTTTTCTCTGTTCAACTTGGAGTCAAGGGAAGTGTCAGATATGGAACTATCTTTGGAGCGGGAGGTTCACAGTAGACAGAACGGAAAGTCTGATACTTTTCCAAATGAGGATGAAAAGCGGACTATTTGAAGATGAAGTGATAAGGTCAAAAAGGGCAAAATGCATCTGTGTAGAGTGCTGCTTGGTTTTCAGAAGCATGTGAATCCCTGCCATGCCACTTAGCTCCACAAACCCTCCACTGCTGGGTGGTATCTTTACAGGAACCACTAGCTATGGTTCAGAGCTACAGATGCAAAGGTGAAATGCCTCAACGAGGTGATGAAGAAAGTCAATGAAAGATTCCCAGTCTGCAGTCTCTAAGTGGCCGTAAGAGCCGTTCTTAGGCCCATCGGAAACTGCCACATGACTCCTGCTTTAGATTAAATTTAGCATCAACACTCAGAGGAAAGCTGTCTGCTATTCAGCTTTCACCTGGATGGAGACTGGCAGGCACCTATGTGAGGACTCCTGCGCTTGTACAGACCACTGTACAATTAGCTGTCCATGAGACATCCGGCACCAGAGGTCAGCATGGTGCTTTACAAAGTCTGCAAAACCAGAAGTGAGACATAAACTGAAATTGTACTCACAAACAGCACATATGTATATTTAATATATAAAAAGAACGTAAAATACCAGAGTGTACTATAAAATATAGTTCTAGTCCCCGATAGTACAAATGGCTAATGTGCTCAGCCACTAACCAAAGGTTTAAGTCCACACAGAGAGACCTTGGAAGTAAAGTCTGGTGATCTTTTTCCAGAAAACTAGTCACCGAAAACCTTGCAGAGCACAGCCCTACTCTGACACAGATGGTTTGCATGTGTGCAATTATGGGTAAAAGGTACAAGGGGGCTTTAAAAAATCTCATGGGGAAATGGAATTGAAAGATAATGGAAATTTTCCATGAACTTCTTGACGCTGTCTTGTATTTCTTATTGTGGGTCACAGAAAGGAACTCAATAGTCAAGTAGCAGGGGTGACTCTGAAGTCTGCTGGATTCAACATTTCACATCATGCTGTGTGGGACTGCAGGATGAGCACTGGACTGCTAGATCAGTTTGAGCCTCAAGGTTGGGGGTTCAAACTCACCAGTTTGCTCCTCGGGAGCCCTACACAGGAGTTAGAAACAACTCAATGGCACTAACAATAACAACAAATCCCTGCATCACCAGCCATTCCTCAGAAACCCTATTCAGGGTGACTATGAGTTGGAACTGACTTCCATGGCACTTAACAACTGACTAGATGTGTGCTGTGAATCAGTGATGGGAGCATCAGGGCTGACCAGGCAAAGTGAGCAACAGCCATGATCTGGGAAGAAAAGAAAGGATCAGTTTCCATCATCAACCTCACCCACAAAGGGTTATCCTCACTAAGTTCCCTGAACCGTGGCCATCACTCTAGCTCCATTGCCTCAAAACCACCACTGCCCAAGAAGACCCAAGTGGCTAACTAGAACTGAGAGATGTAGCTGCCTAATGCTGGAAGGGCAATTTAAGAACCAGCGACAGACAAACATGAGCAGAGGAAAATTTCAGAAGGGCCTTGATGACCATGCAATTAGGATACAAAAGTAAGCCAAGTTTCTTTTACAACATCACAGGAAACCTCTGGCAGAAGACACAGGCAGCCAAGCGCCCCAAGCAATGGACTCCCTGGAAGAAGTCTGGGTCAAGTTCAAAGCTCCTAAACTTCTGGCTCTCATACCAAATTAAGGAGAACATATGCTTATAAGGATGGATTTGCTGTGAATGCACAACTTCTGCTGCTCAGAGAAGTTCTTTCAACCCAATGTTTGAGACACAAAGAAGATCCTACCCAGCATCTTATGATTGTTGTTGTTGTGTTGTTAGGTGCCATCAAGTCAGTACTGACTCATAGAGATCCTATGCACAGCAGAACGAAACACTGCCTGATCCTGGGGCAACCTCACCATTGTTGCCACACTTGAGTTCATCGATGCTGTCACTTGGCCAATCCATCTTGTTGGGGGTCTTCCTCTTTTTCTCTGACCCTCCACCTTACCAAGCATGATATCCTTCTCCAGCGACTGGTCCCTCCTGACAATATGTCCGAAGTATGAGAGACGAAGTTTGGCCATCCTGGCCTCCAAGGAGCACTCTGGCTTCAACACGGATCCCAGCATAGTAAACCATGTGGTTTTCAGATTTAAAATGGCCAATACTAGTCCATTTCAGCTCACTAATGCTTAAGATATCCATGTTTATGCATTCCATTTCATTTTTGACAACTTCCAATTTTCCCAGATTCATACTTGGTACATTCCGTGTTCCGATTTTCAATGGATGTTTACAGCTGTTTCTCTTCATTTTGTGTTCTTCCCCATCAGCAAATGAAGGTCCCGTGGACTTTTCTCCCATGGGCTTTACTCCATTCACTTCATCACGGTCCACTCTACTTTGAAGAAGCAGCTCTTCCCGGTAGCATTTTGAGTGCTTTCCAACCGGAGGGGTTCATTTTCCAGCACTATATCTGACAGTGTTTCTCTGCTATTCGTAAGGTTTTCAGTGACTAAATGTTCGCAAGTAGTTCATCACTCCTTCTTTCTAGTCTGGCTTCGTTTGGAAGCTCATCTGAAACCTGTTCACCACGGGTGACCCTGCTGGTATTTAAAATACCAGGAGCATAGCTTCCAGAATCACAGCAACTCACAAGCCACCACAGTACGATAAACTGACAGATGAGTGGTAAGGTAGATCTTTATTTTCATTAACATCTTTTATTTAGAGTAATGCGGTAAACTGTAATGTCTGTGTGGGCTGTTAAGGCTGGCAGTTCTAACTTACCAGCTGCTCCTTGGAAACCCTGTACAGGGTCGCTATGAGTCGGATCCTGACTCGATGGCACTTAGCAAGAAGAAACAACAGTCCTGTAGGATCAGGACTGGACTGAGAACACAATGTTAATGGTTCAAACCCACCAGATGCTTATACGGGGTTCACCATGAGTCAGAACCGACTCCATGGCACTTAATAACACATCACAACTTTGGAGGGCGCTGTGGCTCTGTAAGCACCAGATTGCAAGCCACAAGGTTGGTGATTTGAACCTACCAGTCACTCCGTGGGAGAAAGATGAGGCTTTTTGCTCCCACAAAGATTTAAAGCCTCGGAAACCCTATACAGTGTCGCTATGAGTCAGAATTGACTTAATGACATTCAACAACAACATCATCACAACTTTGGGGAGCACAGTGCCTCTGTATAATAAGCACTGGACTGCAAACCACAGTGATTTGAGTCTAACAGCCATTCTGTGAAGAGAAAGATGAGAATGTACAGCCTCAGAAACCCTATTCATTTAACTCCAAAGCATTTAACAATAACAATAATCACAACTTTGCTAAAAGCTATACCACTGCATTACCAGCTGTCATTTGTTTTAAGATCTTTTTATATTTCTCAAAAGCCAAACCAACAAATGTCTGTCTGTCTTTCTTTGGAAGGATCCCCCCCAAATCAAAAGCAGGTTACCTTAGAAGCGAGGTATTTCACTGCATCTTCTCTTGGTCTCTGGTTTTCAGGCGTACCAGATGCAGATCCAGAGGTTGTTTTAGCTGGGTGGGTACTACTTGAGGAAGAACTCGGTGAAAGTAGTGGAGTGAAAGGAAGATCTTGGGAGGGATCTAAAGCTGTAGGGAAAAACAGCAGTTTCATTACTTACAGCATCAGAATAAGGATTAAGGTGACATACTGAATGTATGTTTTGATTTCTTCCAGTATTGCCATAGGTAATGAGCATACATGCTACATGCATACATGCTACAGAATCCAAAAGGTCCAAATGAGGACACAAGTCCCGCTGTTTTCCCTGGATAATCGCTGTTTCCAACCTCCCTTTATGCAATACTTAATAAGTAAACAAACATTTTCTTGTTGTTCCTGAAAACAAACAGCAATTCAACAATTCCAATATGCACAATTCAGTGACGTGACTAATGTTTCAATGTAGTATTTTAAAAACTCAAAATGTTTCCCCAAAAGTTAAACACGGAATTATCATTATTATTAGGTGTCATTGAGTCAGTACCGACTCATAGCAACCCTAAACAGGACAGAATGAAACACTGTCTGACCCTGTGCCAACCTCACAATTGTGAGCCCACTGCTGCTGCCAGTGTGCCAATCCATCTCATTGGGGTCTTCCTTTTTTTCTCCAACCCTCCACTTTGGCAAACATGATATCCTTCTCCAGGGACTGGTCGCTCCTGGTAATATGTCTGAAGCATGAGAGACGGTCTGGTCACAAACTGGTTTTTCTAAGGAGTATTCTGACTATAATTCTTCCAACACAGCAATTCCATTCGCAGGCATACGAGGAGGCTTCAAAAAGTTCATGGAAAAATTCCATTCTCATTTAATTCAGATTTTCCACAAACTTTTTAAAGTCCCCGTAGTATGTCCGAGGGGTCCTGGTGTGGTACCCTAGGATAAGTACTGGACTGCTAGCTACAAGGTTGGTGTTTCAAATTCACCAGCTGCTCCTTAGAAATCATATACAGAGTCACTAGGAGTCAAAACCAACTCAACAACACTTAACAAGTGAACCCCAGAGACTCCAAAACAGAGATGCAAAAAGACACGTGTACACTAATGTTCACTGCAGTACCATTCACAATAGCCCAAAGGTGGAAGAAACCCAAATGCCCATCAATATATGTGTGGATAAAGGTACATACATACAATCAAATGGCACTTAGTCATCAAAATAAATCAACTAAAAAAATCAAAACCATTGCCAAAAAAAATCCATTAAGAACAAATAACATTTTAAATAAAAGCCAGGAGTGTCAGGGAGGGGATTACAGAGTGAGGCAGTAAGGTTGCTGTGTGCAGGTAGAGGGTTGGATCTACCAACTTAAATCAACAGTTTCTAGTTGGAGTTTTTTGATGTTTACAAGATTATATTCTCTGAATTTTAGATTCCTGCTTTCAAATTAACCTGAAATCTTCATTTTTATTAAAATTTCAACAATGTTTAAAGATCTACATAAAAACAAAAACAAAAAAACCTTTATCTACCAACACACCATCCCAGCTATTCAAGCTATTTTCAGTTGACCCAACTTCATTTCAGACCATTGTCTCTAAGCATTTACTCACATAGGTGTCACTGTGACACATATATAAGTTCATTTTCAACCTTTTCTATTTAGCATTATATTATAAAGAGGTTTCCATGTTATGGCATGAACTTCATATATAATATACTAATGGCTGTGTAATACGTCTGACCTATTAAAGTGCCAAAATGTTATTTAACACACTGAGGTAGGGTCAGACCATAGTTCCCAGAATGGGCACTTTTTCTTTTTTTTTTTTTTTTTTTAACTTTTTATTGTGAATTGATGAGGATACACAAACTAGATGAGTTTTCCATTTAACGATTCACACACATTTTGTTTCATGTCATTATTGTAATTCTCACAGTGTAACATTGCTTAAGCCACATCCTCTTTCTGTCTCCTATTTTCCATTCCTTTTTTCCTAACTGGATAAACACTTCTAAAATCAAAAGTCAGAAGTTTCATGGCTCATTATGTTTAAAGATCGTTGAGTTTGAGTGGGTTTGTTGTGTTAAATAGTCAACAGTCAAGCATTTGACCACTCTTTCCCCCTTTCTAATTGAGTCTTTATAATTTTGGTAACTTCGAAGACACGAAGAATGTAGATAGCAGGGTACAAAAGATTTCTGCATTGGGTTCCATTTGGCTTGTTCTATCAGGAGCCCAACTCTGGGTTTTTGAGCCCAAAGTCCACCAGGGCACTTGAGCAGGCCTTGGTGCCCCATTTCTGCCTATGCACAAAGGTCAGGGTCTAGACGCCAGGATGACAAGCTGGTCTTCCCTAGCTTATACTGGGTATGTTAGTGCTAAGACAGATGGAGGTATTAGAACAGTTCTTGAACATACGATTGCAGACCTGATCAAGAAGCTGGAACAATTAGGAAAAAAAAAAAAAAAGGCAATTTATGTCTACCCAAACAATCATTTTCCCCATCCATCATCTGTCACTATAATAAACTAGACAAGTGATTAAACAAGGACATACTTTTAGGTGATGAACTAGGGCTGTTGGATGCGATCTGTCTCATGCGACCTCCGTGGCAGCTAAGTGCCACCAACTTAGAAATGATTGCCGTCTTTCCAAATCCCACATTTCCAATGACAACAGCTCCTCTATTTTCTGCCAGTTCTGTGTTCCTTAAGTTTTCTTCAATCTGGTGAAAGAGCCAATCCCTCCCCACAAACACAGAGTCTGTCGTAATACTTGGTACTTCAAACAACAAGGGTTTCAACAAAATGTCTTGTGGCTTGTAGGGCGCAAACCGTGCTTAAAACAAAACAAAACAAAACAAAAAGATCATTATTGAAAAATAATGGCATAATTTTTATATATATAAAAAAAACCTCAGAATATATTGTCTCATGTGTTATATGTTCTTAGTAAAGCTTTTAGCTGCAACCCACAAGGAATCTGAAGCATTTCCATTCTGGTTCCATTAGTATTTCTGGTAGTACTTCATGTATCATACACATTGGTCTTACAAAAGTGTCCTAGAAAAATGACTTCCTAGTCTTTTCTTCATTACAAAATGGCCAATACCAGTCCATTTCAGCTCACTAATGCCTAAAATATTGATGTTTACGCATTCCATTTTATTTTCATTACATTGAGGTACAGGCATAGGTTGGAATAAGAGATGTCCAGGGGTCACACTATAATCTCGTTGTTTTACCATTTTTAAGACATGTTTTTTCCACTACTGTCTGAGTAAAATGGAAAAGTGTTTTCCTAGAGATAGGACCACAGTTCTCCTGGGGTGTAATGGTGCTTTGCCCATGTGATGAGGCAGCTGACCACACAATTGTGCATTCTGGATAGCCTCATGATGTGGCAATAGTCCAAGGAACTGAAATAAAGCCGATTCTATGTTGGTAATGGAAGTGGGGTGGCTCCATATGATAAGCATTGGACTGAGAACCACAAGGTCCGCAGTTTGAGTCCACCAGTCAGCTCAAGGGAGAAAGATGAGGCTTTTTGCTCCTGTGAAGATGTAAAGCCTTGAAAACTCTATACAGGCTCACTGAGTCAGAACCGACTGTAACATCGTAACAGCAACCAATTTTGGTATTTCTCTGTTCACTTCAAAATAACTTACTGCAGAATAATTTTCAATCACATCTACAGAAGGAATCCCCAAACTGTTAACGATGTCCCCTAGCATACCTTACAGAAAAAATTTAGCACACACACACACACATTTCACATTATTATTATTATTTTTTTAAAAAAAAGCTTGCTTAAATGCTGGTTAGCACACAGACATTCGCTGTTTTGTGAATGAGTTTTCATTATCACAAGAGATGTGAGAATAAATACCTTTAACTTCCTGTGCCCTACCTCCTGCTGTATTGTGCCATGGCAACCTAATGGACGTTCGAAGTGGAGCATTTCGCTGCCCATCTAAGTAGCTCAGATCTTCCAATTTGGTTGAGCTTGTCGCTGTAACATTAAACAAAAATTTAGTCTCTTCAAAGTTGAGTTTCATATCATACCCAAACTACTTTGCATTATAAATTACTAAAAAATTCAGTTCAAAACAATTTAAGCATTTTAAGTTTTTATTTGTTTGCCCCAGCTTATTTTCCCAGCATTATTATTCAGCAAAAAGGTGATTAAAAACAAGACTCCTGAAGTCTCCATCTAAAGTCATGTGGGTATGATTGCCATAATTCTCCACTATTCCTGGGAAGAGATAAGATAGACTGCACCATGAATTTTTATGAGGAACCTTGACAATCAAGTGTCACCCAGTGAAGTCTCAGTACCTACTGTTAATACATCTCATGGTGTTAGATGCCTCTCTGCTGCTCCTGGGAGCCCTCTGCTCTTGTTTAATTAATAAGAACTCCAACCTTGCTAATTAAACAAGCACTTTCTGTGTTTATCCCTCATCCCTCCACAGCTCATAAAATGCTAAAATAAGCCTCAGTAGCCACATGGACTTTTCCAGAAATAAAGATAGTTCTAAACTTCAAATGCTTTATGTGCATGCAGGTATGCATATAGGTTCCTGAACAGCATAAACAAGTTACCCTATTAACTTAAAAGCCGGTGTTTCAAGTCCACACAATGGCATCACAGTAAAAAAGGCCTGGATGTGCTTTTGTAAAGATGACAAGCAAGAAAGCCCGAAGGAGCAACCCACTCTATTTTTAGTATATAGATATATACAAGGGGGCTTCAAAGAGTTCATGGGAAAATTCCATTATCTTTCAATTCTATGTCCTACAAACTTTTGGATGCCCCCTCACATTGCTGAATCGTTTCTGACTCATAGTGATCCTGTATAGGGTTTCCGAGGAGCAGGTGGTGAGTTTTGAGGTTCAAACTGACCTTGTAGTCCAGTGCTTACCCTACAGTGTCATACCAGGACTACTTATACATAAATACATCTTTTTTTTTTACATTTAAAAAATAAATTAAACACATTTACCTCTGACAAAAATCAAGAAATTCAAAGCACACACATACCAGTACAAAAAAAAAATTAAGGGGCTATTTAAGAACACATACAAGTTGCTTTATAAAAATAACCAGTACAAAAGAATTTTGAGAATACTCAGCAAATGTTGGCAGCACATATGTACATGTTTTTGTCATCTTTTAGGGAAATCCTTTCTTATTTACATACATATCCTAGGTCTAGGTGAGAGTGGGGAGTGTCGCGACTCTGTAGGATCAGCCCTGGACTGTGAACCACAAGGTCAGTGGTCTGAGCCCACCAGCTGCTCTGTGAGAGGAAGATGAGGCTTTCTGCTCCATTAAAGATTTACAGCATTGGAAACCCTAGGCAGGGTTCACTATGAATCAGAACCGACCTGAGAGTACTTAAAAGCAATATCACGTGAGAGAAATCTAAATACAACTAACCTAATATGGTTTATAGACTAATGACCCTACATAAAATATTGCTGACCTTATTGTTGTTGTTAATGCCACTGAGTCGGTTCCGACTCTTATCGATCCTGAATCGGGTTTCAGAGGAACAGCTGAGACATATGATTATCTTCTAGGATAATAAAATATACCTGTAATTTGGAAACTAATGAGGAGGCTACACAGGGAGTTGTATTCAAAGACTTCAAGTGTTCTACGGACTGGAAAACACAGTGGGACCAAGTTGACAGAATCAGTCTAGGGCCATCTATCTTGTAGACACACTCTGGCTACCTTACAGACTCCAATGTAGTGCCCAGCACCATGTGTCCAATCTCAGCCTAAACGATTTCTCCTCCTGAGGCTGCACTACTTTTCTTTTCACT
Organism: Chrysochloris asiatica; assembly: GCF_000296735.1. Classification (NCBI taxonomy): domain Eukaryota; kingdom Metazoa; phylum Chordata; class Mammalia; order Afrosoricida; family Chrysochloridae; genus Chrysochloris; species Chrysochloris asiatica. The sequence continues at coordinate 3,652,152 of NW_006408699.1, forward strand.
TTTGGCACAACCTCTTGCACTGACTCCTAACCAAAGTGTGGGCAGTTCAAATCCAAATTCAGCAACTACCTGGGTAGTAGCTCTGCAACCTACTTCTGTGATAGGAATGCCTACCTCTTACTAGTCTCTCCAAAGGGCCTCAAATATGTGTCCTACTCACTTTCCAATCTGGCTCCTGACTTTACAGCAGCAAACCTTTATACCCTGTGTCCCTCAGGCGCATAGCCTCAGCCTGTTTACACACCAGGTATGCATTGATGTGAACACTCCAAGCACACAGCCAACTTCTATGCAAACCTTACTCATTAATAAGATCCAATTAATCCCTTATGCAAACCAAAACTCACTTCCATTAAGTTGATTCTGACTCATTCAACCCCATGTGTAAAAGAGTAGACTTGAGTGCTCTTGGCACAATCTTTTATTTTCTTCTCCCAATTTATTTGAACTATTTATTGTGAATTGAGTGAAGATTTACAGAGCAAATAATCATCGGTTTTACATTCAGCCAGTTATAAATTTCACTTCATTACAATAACCGCAATCCCCTCCATGAACCATCCATTAACAGTATTCACCTCTATTTCCTTTAACTTCTCCCTGTGTCTCCTGCTCCCTTCATCTTTCCTCTGACAACTTCCTTCTTGTTGTATATGGCTGGCCTTGTCACTTATGTTTACGTGAGTTTACCCTGGTGTGGCGCTGTAGGATAAGTACTGGGTTGAAATGTTAGTTTGAACCTTAAGGTCAGCAGTTCAAACCCATCCATCACTCCTCAGAAGCCCAATAACAGGGTCGCTAAGGAGCTCTGGTAGTATAGTGATTACGAATCAGGCTGCTAACCTCACGATCAGCAGTTCAAAGCTACCACCCGTTCTGCAAGAAAAAGATGAGGTTTTCTGCTCCCGTAAAGATGTACAGCTTCGAAAACCCTACTCAGGGTCACTATGAATCGGAACCGACTCAACGGCACTTAACAACATTTGAGTTATGGTGTTGGAGAATATAAAGGTTATCATGGGCTGTCAGAAGAGTAAACAAATCCATGCTGGAAGAAGTACAAAGAGAATGCTACATAAAAGCTAGGATTGCAATACACTGTCTCTCACACTTTGGATATATTATCAGGAGGGACCAGTCCCTGGAGGACATTATGTTTGGTAAAGTGAAGGGTCGGCATAGAAGAGGAACAAGATGGAATGGTACAGTGGCAGCAGCAATGGACCCAAGTGAGACAACAGTCAAGAGGTTGGTGTGGACCAGCTAGCATTTCATTCTGTTGTGCAGGTCGCTGAGTCGGAACCGACTCTCTGACATGGACCAACAACACCACCAGCCCCCTATTGGCTGTCATCTTTATGGAAACAGTTTGTCAGGCCTTTCTTCAATGGAGCCACTGGGTGGTTTCAAAGCATCAACCTTTAGGCTAGCAGTGGTACCTCCCAGGTTCTCCTTACTAGGTCCTTCACAACCAGAACATGTGAAACTCCCAACAGGGCAACCAGACCACACCCACAACCCCAACCTCTGGGCAACAACAGCATAGGCTTCATCCTGGCCCCCTTGTGAGAACAGCTACCTTGTCAGGGTCCCAGTTGGATAGGGCAGCCACAGCCATCACCCATCAGCCTACTCACTTCCAAGCTGGAACTGCCATGAACATTTGACTTGCTGCTTCAACCCAGAGAATACCAAGACACATTGTTGTTGTTTAGTGCTGTCTAGCTGGTTCTGATCCATAGCAACCCTGTATAGGGTTTCCAAGGAGGAGCTGGTGAGTTTGCACCATCGACCTTGCGGTTCAAACCTACTTTGCAGTCCAGCTCATTAACCCACGGCACCACATTAGAGCCTCAAAATGTGGCTTGAGGACTCCCCAAGACACATTGTTGTTGTTGTTATTGTGAAGTGTTGTCAAGACGGTTTTGACCCATAGCGACCCTGTATAGAGTTTCCGAGGAGGAGATGGTGAGCTTGAACCGCCGACCTTGCAGTTCAAACTATTTCCTCCCCTTTCTCCATTCTGTATACTACATTCTGTTTACAACTTTATGACAATCCAAAAGATTAAAAACATTCAACTATAAAGAGCATGTGAATAAAGGATCATACAAACACACACAAAGCCCCAGTTTGACTCAGATGCAGAGTAGACAGTGAGATTTCAAATGTCTGTGTTTTCAGCTTTCCGGTCACCATGGCGCCAGCACCAAAATATGCAACAAAGCCCCTCAGCAATTCCACAGCTCTGTCTGAGGCTCTATTTCAAACATGAGTAAGCTGAGCTAAAAGGGACCATCACTCAGCAGAGCTGCAAGCCACCAGCTGCCAACTACCTCTGTATTCAAAGGCATTTTCAGAGTCACTGGAGTTGGACCAGAGCAATGAAACTTCAACTGCTTAGCTCTGCGTCCAGGTATTCCCCACCTACTCAGGCAGGTGGGGGACCACATTCTGCTTTCTTATACTTGCTTACAGCAGATTCTCGGACATTACCAGGAAAAGAATCAGACTGTCAGTATTTAACAACAAATGACTTCCAAATCCTAAATGCTATTCAGAGCCGAGGAAAATCACAGGCAAAGCAGTAATTTCTTGCTGCAATCAACCTACTGCTAACATTTGTACAACTTAATTATACACTAACTGCACACACACATAGTGTCTAAGACTGTATCTAAGATGCTGCAAGAAAGTGGTTTGGGGGTAGGGTAGAGCAGGGGGAACCATCTCTAAGTGGAGTACAAAGAAAAATCAGCTGAAAATGTCGTTGACGTATGGACCCTTCTCTCAAAGGTAAATGCCGGTAAGTTCAGGGTAACCATCAGTCGAGAGTTTCAGGAAAAATGAAAAATAATTATTTGTAGTTTTCCTGGAAAATTAAACTCTGATCTGTGAACCATTAGCCAAGAATTTCAAAAGCAGTTAATATTGGTAGAATCCAACTCCTAGATTATCTATGACATAATTTTAAAGGATTTCCATCTTGCTGTTTTCATTTTTAAGGCGAAAGGAGCCCAAGTTACACATTTTGATGTAAGATGCAGTTAAAACCAAACCGCAGCATTCCAAACCAGTCCCACTCCAACAGATACCTTTATAGAGAGAGTCTCCGGACAGTGAAAACATCTCCAAAACTAACCGACTTAACTGTGACAAACACAATTCTCACTGGATCAGACCTAACTGTCAACACAGATGCTAGAGCTTTGTACCAGGCTCAAATACAGAAGGACTAACAACCTTAGGAATTTGTTACCCACTCCCTCTCAGGGTGAGGGTCTTATGGGCAGCTGTGAAACGTGGTCTCACAGTACCCTTTCCTTACTTTGCCTGCACACACCAAGTCCTACACCAAATGGCCATTTGCTTGTGTTAGCATATAAATACTATTTCTAAGAGATGCCAGTATATGGTTCTTTACATACTACTTGAATCCAACTGGTTTCCTTCTGAGGTTTTCTTACTGCCCTGTTTGTGAAAACATGCCTTCTAATCACTAGACAAACACTTCTGTGGTATGTAATCGATACGACCCAACTAGTATTTTTTTTTAATGATACCATAACAATCTTGCCATTCCCTTTTAGGTGAGGCTCAACTTTGTGGTATAGGAGGGTCAGCAATGAAGGGGCTGCCGAGTTCCCAGCTTGTTAACAGACACTATAAAAGTCAGACACCTGCCTCCCTATTTCCTTCCAAAATTATGCTTTTTGTTTAAAAAATATGCAACACAGAAGAAATGAGCAAACTCATTAGGCCAGGCAGTGCCTGCTCAGGCCCAGAGGTAAAACCCTCCCATTCCCCAGGAGGTCAAGCTCAAGAGCCTGAGTAGAGTCTAATGAATGAGCACAGCGGAAATCAGAAAGGCCTGCTCTGTAATCACCACCAGCTCCTGGAAAATCTCAGCTCACACCCACTGTCACTCCACATGGCGGGAGACCACATAAAAGGCCATCAGGCCGAATACATAACCCTGAATGGAGTGCTTTTAACACTCTAGAAAGTAATGTATTAATGTGCTTCCTAATTTTAAAGTAGTTTGATTATGTTGAATCAAGTTTGCCATTTGTTGAAGTCAATATAAAAGCTGTCCAGTTCTGGGATAATATACTCGTCATAGCTAGGTAAATAGGAATGAAAAAAGAGCCATTTGTACAGCATGCTATATCAAAGGGCAGATGCTGGTGGGAGAACACAGAACTTTATGGCAGAATCATCACTCAATATTCATAATGTTCTCCAGTACTTCTCTCTGGCAGACATTCAAAATTCCTCTTCTGGAACAAGGCCATCTACTTCCTTTGAAAGTGAATTAAGAGTTGTGTCTCAGAACTTTCCCATTAGGGCTATTTACTTATCAGCTGCTTCAGAGTTACACTGTAAAAAAACAAAACCAAAAACAAAACACCCAACCACCACCAGAGTGACCTACACATCCTGAAGGAACAGAGCAAATCACAGAAAAACTCCTTTGATGTAAGAAAAAACAATCTGGGTCCCTCTTCTTCTTTGTAAAGGAGAAGATGTAAGCACTTCACTGGTAACAAAGAATGACCACAACTAGTTCCCTTTCGAAACTGAACCTAAGTGCATGCAGTTAGGAAACTCACAACCTTATACCAGATGTGCAAGCTCAGTGGCAGAGAGTCCCCACCCAAACTACTCCCCTTGTGTGAGGATTACCCACTACACCACCTCTCAACAGTCAGCAGTCACAGACTTCCCTCTCAGTCCCAGCAGCTGCAACTTGCTAAGCTTGTCTGTCTTGGCCGTGCTCATTTCTTCATCTGTGTGCCCTCGCTGCCAGCTGTGAGCTCCATTACAACTGCACTGAAACTCAACTTCACTTCTGTGGGATGGGACTTCATCATACGAAAATAATTTTGGAGGTTGGGTTAGAAACTCTTAGAGCTAATATTAACAATCCCCATTTACTGAGATGGAATAAGAAGTCATAAATTAACTCACACTTAAAATACCAAAAACCAAAGGGAGAGCTTCTCTACTTCTTTCTTTCACATGCAATGAACCATTTAGTCCAAGTCACAGACTATGGAATTCCAGCAAAGAGGAGTCAGTGGAAGACCACTGAGTGCAGCCTTACATGTGTATAGATGGAAGTGGCTGAGTTCCACCTAGATGAGATTCCAGCTGACAACTTACCACGGGGAGATAGTGAACACAGGAACACCTTAAGACCAAGTGAGATAATTCTTCTAGGGAGAGGCAAGGCCTTACCTGCAACTGAGTTGGGTCGTGGCATTATTAGCGAGCTGGAGCTCTGAGAATAAGGGACTGGACCATCTCCAGCTGAGGCTTCAGCTTTGGGCAGTAAGCTCTCCACTGACCCAGTGGTCTCCTCTTCTGCCACTGGGGAGCAATTATCTGCCCTGCGATCATGAAGCACTCCTTTCTGAACCCCCAACCTCAGACTTCCATCTTTATTCCATTCCAAACTGGAGCCACTCCGGTCATCATTTTCCGATGAACTTGTAATCGTGGCTGAAATGAGAGAACAAAATACTTTGAAGGATACCAGGCAGAAAGAGGGCTGTTGAGAGGTACAGCATACACACCACCCTTCTCCATAATCAATGGAGAGAGTTTTCCTGTTCACACAGATTTGTATCAAAATGTCTATACACTATATCCTGGTACGTTAGAAGAATGTTGCTTATCACGGAAATAAACATCTAAATCATTCTACAGGAAAAGGGAAAAAAAATGATTAAAAAAATAATGAAAAAGCTGTTTAAAAGTATCTCAGAGTTAACAGTAAATCTATGTAATTTCGAGATAACCTATCCTCTTTTTAATAAAGACAAATTGTTCACAGAAGAATTCATATCTTGTAAAATTCCTCCGAGCCTTTAAATAGTCTTTCCAAACTAACAACAGTTTATTGGAGGTGAAGTAACACAATGATTAAATGCATAAAAAGCAGCACAGAAGAAAATCTATGATAGTAAAAATGCAATTATAAAGTCAAAGAGAGAATTTGATCCTTAGATTTAAACTTTCTAACAACTGTTTAAGGTGATCCAGAGATACTGACTTAATTTTATTCCTTCAATGGTACAGAATGGAAAACCTCTATGTAAACAATGCAGGTAAAGTACCAGCATGGAAAATATAGTACAGAAGGAAAATTTGACCTCAAAGAAAAAAAACCTGCACGGAAGAAAAAGGGATGAAAACCCTTTTTCAAACCATCTTCCGCAAAGAGCAGGAGAAACATACTGAAGCAAAGATGCAATCCTCACTATGCCTAGTTCCTATGTTGTTGTTGTTATGTGCCATGGAGTTGGTTCCAACTCATAGCGACCCTGTACATGGTTTCCAAGGCGGTAAATCTTTATGGGAGCAGAAAACCTCATCTTTCTCCCATGGAACAGCTGGTAGTTTTGAACTGATGACCCTGATGTTAGCAGCCCAATTCATAACCACTACACTACCAGAGCTCCTTCTGCCTAGTTCCTACAGCCACCTCTAATGTGAAGAACTGGAGTCACACATTATCCCCTTGAAACCACAAACCACTGAGTCACTCATACCACACTGCCGCTGACCTGACACTGGCTTGGAACACTGCCAGCTTCCCTGTCCAGAGATCCCTTTTTGTACTTTGTTTGGTTTTCAGCAGTCCAGACTTTTACCTTCAAGTCTGTTAAATGGGAGTACTTAGTTCAGCTGCCTGTGGTGGGTTAGTGTTGAACTGCTCACTGCAAGGTCAGCAGTTCAAACCCACCAACCACTCCACAAGAGAAAGATGAGGCTGTGTGCTCCCATAAAGATTTACAGTCTCAGAAATCCTGAATAGGGTCGCTATGAGACAGAATTAACTTATGGCAGTGGGTATAAATACACTATGATGACACACACACTTTCAACCAGTTGGTGAATCAGATCAAAAGGAGTCAGCTATTTAGGACCAAAGGTTTGAAGGGATTTTGTTTTGAGTCTTTTTATAATAGTCTTTGAGGTTCATAAGTAATCAAAGACAAAACCATTTCCTCACTGTGACCTCAGGGAGTCTTGTCATGAACTCTAGCAGACTTTACTCCCAAGACTCTAGTCTGGGCTTTCAAACTCTGGTATCTCCCTGCTTAAACACCTCACCTAAGTTAAGAGTTCTAAACTAAGAAGTGAGAGTTGTGATTTGTATTCTTAATTTGGGGGCACATGTTTTTAAACCGAAAAGCAAAGCCAAAGTCAGGTTTTTCCTCATTTGCTCTCCCTAAGTGCCACAGGATTCAGCTGTCGAATTTTCAGCTTCCAAGTGTGAAAGCCAGGATCAATTCCCACCCAATGTACTTCATGTGTGGCTTCCACATTGCTAGGCTACTGAACAGATTTTGATGGTGTTTCCAGACTAAGATAGACTAGGAACAAAGGCCTGGAAATTTACTTCCAAAAAGCAGTCAAGGAAATGGAAACCCTAATGACTAATGACTCCCAACCAGTTATGGGGATGATGTATGGCCTGACAGAGTTTCATTCTGTTGTGCATGAGACTGCCTTAAATCGGGCTGAGCCAACTCAATGTCAGCTAACAGCAGCAGCAGCAGCAAGTGTCAGAGACACAAGGAGAATCAAACCACAGGTCTATGTCCTATTTGAACCTCAGGCCATAGTACCCAAAGGACTTGGGGTCCCCCAAAGCAGCTGAGAGCAAGCAAAACCTCAGGGGCTGCAGTAAGCAGGTGCCCAGGACTTGGATGGGTAGAAACTTTCCAGTTCTGGCAGGGTTTTGAGAAAGGAAAATAGGTGGGGGAGGAAGTCCCAGACGGGGTAGCCATCTTAAAGGTAGCGTACTGCAGCTCTCTGGGAGTTCTGAATCTCACCTGAGAGAGGTATCAACCGGTCCACACACCAGGGCTCAGAGAGGCAGGTAGTTGAGCAGCTCTGAAGCCACACGCCCACCCACAGAAGATGCCCCACTGAGATTTCCCCACTTCACAACTATCATTTCCTGAGATCCACTACCAACCCCAGCATAAACTACTTAAAGCATGACCAGGGTACTTCCATCTTGGCTTGGTTCCCATCAGACCCTGAAGCAAATCCAACCAGGCAGATAGAGGCCAGAGTCAAACTTCCCAAAACAACCAGGAATTACATCAAATAGCACAGCTCTACCATGCCCAAGAAACAATAAGCTCCTCTATTTTTCTCTCAGGCTAAAAGGAATTCAAACTCTGACTCAAGTTATCCCAGCCACCTTCAAGTTAACACACACACACTCTCTCTCTAAATTACGGCCAAATCTTAACTATGATGGCTTTTAAAAAACCCTAAAAGATTAAGAGCAGATTATTTTATTTACACTGTGGCATTTTCTGATGACTGCATAATCTTTGAAGTTCCCTGTTGTTAAGTGCCGACCAGTTGGTTCCATCCAGTTGGTTCCGACTCATAGCAACCCTGTATAGGGTTTCCGAAGAGCAGCTGGTGAGCTTGAACCACAAACCTTGCGGTTCAATCAACACTGCAGTCCAGCACATTAACCCAAAGTGCCACACGAGGACTCCCCAAAATTTTGTAACCTTTTTATCCTTCAAACAGGACAGATGTCAGTTTGTCAGTTAAGGCTTGGCATCATCACCTCAACTGGGTCTCAGCCACTCTTTCAAAACGTGGGATTCTGTGACAAGGAATTTATCAGGCGTGAATTTTCATCACACTGGGAGGGGAGGCTGTGCCACAGAGTTCACTTTTCAGCTAGGTTTTGTAATCTCACGGATTCACATATGTTACTTCTGATTCTCAGGGTAGTGTGAAAATACCTTTTAGCCAGGTACAATGTCTTCTCTTCCTCTGTAGCAATAGCACAATGGGTCAGATCAGCTAGTGTCACAGAACTGTAAGACTTCTAAAGCACTTTCTTGATGTATTAGGGCATATACATATACTTTACAGATAAAGAAACAGACGGTGATCACACACACACACACACACACAACACACAAACACACGGTAGTACTGTGTCTAATACCAGTTCTCCTGAATGCACATACAACATGCTTTTAACACTCCCTCTGTCTTGCACAGCACTCCAAAGATACAAGCAGTTCTGTAAACATCTGTGGCTCACAAACTCAGGGATAAAAGATATTGTGAGTTCATGAAGTCTGCTTTGTTCAACACAGTAATCCGCTCATTCATCAAATGTTTTGCTATGTAAAGGTTCTACCACCCCACCCCCCAAAATGTCCTCTTTCCTTCCCAACTTTTCTTCACTTGCTCTTTTGTCTTTTGAAAGTTCCTTCTCTATGGGAAGGAATGTACACAAAGCAGATCCAGCATCTCAGGGTATGGTCTTGGTACTGGTATTTTTTAAAGGCTCCCCAGGTGAGTCAGATATGCAGGGGGCTTTGAAAACTTTGTGGGAAAATGGAATGAAAAGATAATGGAATTTTCTAACACTAAGCACCCTCATGACCCTAGGGAGCACCCAGATCATGGAGTCCTGGTGTGACGCTGTGGACTAATGCGTCAGACTGCAAAGTCGTTTGAACTGCCAGGTCAGTGATTCAAGCTCACCAGCTGCTCCTTCGAGATCCTATACAGGGTTGCTATGGGTCAGAATCGACTCAACTGCATTTAACAACAAGCAACAAACACCCTCATGAGAGCTTGTAAGCCAGCCACTTTGTGCCTTTACAGCCCCCAATTTTGATAGTCAAAGTTATCCGTCCTATCAACCCAGTGTACTGAGGAGACATGCTTGATCCTTGAGATGAAGAATCCTTCCCTATTTGGTTGGAATTTGGGGCAGTTTCATCTATCAGCAAAGGTCCAGTTGATCAGGTTGTAACAATTTATATTAGCTTAGTGACAGAAACCCTACTGAATAGTTAGTTTTCTTCTTGTCCAGCTGGGTCTGATGATGAGGGGGATAGGATTCTATGATTCAGTTGTAATAAGGCGAATGGCAATTGTCACAACTGTAAAAAGAAGAGGTGTAACTAAAAGGGGAGATTAAAAAGCAGTTATTCTGTCATTTCTGGAACAGAGGACCCTAGGACCATCAAGAGGGAAGAGCATGAGAGGAACGAGGGATCCTAACCACAAAAGCAGCGGCAACAGAGATGGTGGAAAAGGTGATGGCGTAGAGAGAGCAGCAAAGGACTCAGACCCATAGACTGAGAAAGGCAGTGAGCCTGGGGACAGGAAGCTGGCATACAAAATGTGTCCTTTGGACATTTACATGAATATATATTTTCAATGTGGTATGTGTACATCAAAAAAAGAAAAAAGGTAATAGAGGTAAATACTGTTGGCTGAGGGTTCATGGAGGAGATTGTAATCATTACAATGATTTTCTGAATATAAAACTGATGGTCTGTCCCTGTAAACCTTCACTCACTTAATATACAATAAAAGCTTAAAAAGAAAATGGAATTTTCAAGGAATGTTTTGCAGAACTCTGGTATGTGCCACCAGAACAGAATTCTCTCTTTGAGCTGATTAAAAGACAATAGGGGGAAAGTTCAAGGGACTTGGGTTCAAAACCCCCCATTTGAGGACCCATAAGAAGGTTCACCTCTCAGGACCCAGTACCAGAAGTGGGTGCATTTTTGTTTTTGCTGTGCAAATATCATTTTAGGTATATGATTTCTTTCTCTTTACACTGGCTATTTGACAACAAAATAGTAAAATATTCTTCCCATTTATAAGCAAAATGAATAAGGCTTATATTAGAATAGCAGTTATATAATTCATAAATCCAAGTAGCTGAGAGGCATGTTCAGATGTTTCTACTAGTCTTACATGATCAGAACAGTTGTAGATGCTCACCACTTCCTTATCTCCTTTCCCCAACTCCTATTCACAATGAAAAAGAAAAACCTGGTTTTATTAAATGTCTATTTGTATTTCAAATCCTTGATTGGGAACAGAGGGTGTGGGGAAATAAGTATAAATTAAGCATTTTTAAGGCAAAAAGCAAGGAGCTCTGGTAACGTAGTGGTTACGAATCGGGCTGTGAACTGCAAGGTCAGCAGTTCGAAACTACCAGCGGCTCCAAGGGAAAAAGATGGGGCTTTCTGCGCCAGTAAAGAAACCCTGTACAGGGTCACTATGGGTTGGAACCGACTCGACAGCACTTAACAACAACAACAACAAGGCAAAAACTAATAGTAGCAACCTGGTATGGTGCTGTAGGATAAACACTGGACTGCTAAGTGCAAGATGGCATTTCAAACCTACCAGTCACTCCTTGGAAACCCTATGCAGGGTCGCTGTGACTCAATGGCACTTAACAAGAACAACAGGAGTATTACACTAGTACTTACTATATGCTGGGCTTTGTTCTAAGTCCTTAACGTATTTCAACTCAGTCCATGTATCAACCCCTCACATCCTCAAGCTGCGCTCTACAACCTGTTCTGATCATGCAGTGCTATTAGCAAGATCTCAGCGTACACCCTAAATGTCCGTATTTATAAGTTATGGCCCGGTATGACTCTATTATAATAAAAACATGCATAAAAATAAACATTTTTAAAGGATGAGAAAACCTGAAATGTTCTTCAAGCACTTCACAGACTGTCCTCGAGTCTCCATTTTCAAAGCAAGGATGGTCTTATACAGAAAACAACTAGTCCCTTTCTGGGTTGTGGAGAAAATGAGATGTGAGGACACCTGTAAAAGACCTCATGCGTCATGATACTCAAGAAGGTATACCTCCTTGTGCACCTCAAAATAAAATAAAATGAACCTCCATACTCACTTTCATGGTTAATAGGGAGAGTTTAGAAATTAAAGCACTGGACCAGTAAGTTTAAAAAAGGGACATGCAGCTGCTTATAAAAACAGGAGACAGGAAAAGGGACTATAAATGAAAATTCAACTACTTTAGCGACTTGCCTCTTTGACCAGGCTGAACAAAGATCTCCAACAACTTTAGACAGACGGCAAGGAAACAAGCAGAGAGAAAGATGAAGAAGCAATGTGACGAATATCCTATCTTGTTCACCGGTGGGAGGCTGTGTTCCTCATCCTTGCACCAACATCTAACTGGTTTGCACCAACATGCCCTGAGTGACGAAGGTGAAGACTGCACACATAAAACCAGCATGCTTTACACCTTGATCAGAAAGGCCAGACTAGACTTTCTCCACCCTCTTTCTAGCCTAGTATCTGCCCTGTCAAACCAAAATCCCCATGAGAACCGAGTCTGAGGCTCACCGGAGCCACAGCTTTTACATCCCTCAGCCTAACAGGAGTAGGTTCCATTAGGTTCTCAGGCTAACTAACCCTCTTCCAGAATGCCAAGGGGAGGGGGCCAGTTTGAGTTACCTCTTGCTTCAGGGGACTGTCTGGTTTCTCCTTCTGGATCTGCCCAGGAACAAACAGCTTGGATTTCTGGTCAGCCCTGCCTAATATGCCGCGGGCCCAGCTTGCCTTCTGGCTTTGAACAGAGAGTCCTTTACTTTGGATTGTGACAGAAAGATCTCTGTACCAAATCTCCAGCTCGGTGTTCACTGGGGTTGCGTAAGGTGTGCTCTGCCGTGACATGCAGCAAGGCCAGGGACCTGAGCCATGCATTCATGGCATCGTTCAGCAGGCCTTTTGATTTTGGAAACACCTAAAGGAAGTCATTGGGGCAGGGTGGTGGGGAAGGGATGTTAGGAGCACCCACCCTGCTCAGCGCCACACTGTCCAAACTCGATCTGACATAGCAGAGACAGCCTTTGGGACTGAAACATTACATTTTCTAGCAGCAGCCATGTGGCATGGGGCTTGGTAAAACTAGCAATAACTATACACAGAATGCACAGACAGTGGAGCTTTGCATATAGTGCTATGATTCCAAGCAGAAAGGGCATATGGCATTATTCTGTTGTTGGGTGCTGTCATGGCAATTGGACTCACAGGAGCCTCATATGACAGGAGAACTGTCTGAGGCTGTAATATTTACAGAGGCAGATCACCAAGTCTTTCTCTAGCAGAGTCACTCAGTGGCTTTAAACTGCCAACCGGATTGATTAGCAGTCAATGGCTAAACAGTTGCATCCCCAGGACTCTTTGATTGCACATATGGTGGTGATGGTTGTGTGCTGTGGAGTTGGTTCCAACTCTTACGGGGTTTCCGAGCTGTAAATCTTTATGGGTATAGAAAGCCTCATCTGGTACATTCACACTTTTGACCTTGTGGTTAGCAGACCAGCTCGTAAACCACTATACTACCAGGGTTCCTTTATGGCTCAAACAGTGGTTGGTATTATTATTCTATACCTTCAACCAGCGTTTCAAACCTGGCCATTTCAGTTATATCCCACTCCAGATATATGGAATCAGAATATACATTTTAATGAAAATACATTAAGAATGAGGATCTTGTTAGAAGCCCTGCCTACTAACATACAGTATCCATCAAAAGTGTCAGTCATTGCCACATTTTAAACTCTTTACGCAATTTAAAATTTGCCCAGATCCTCCACAGAACATTCTTTGATTCTCCAGGTGGGTAGATTTTGAAAGCAGACACTGTGCCTTATTGTTAACATCTCAGTACCAAGCACACATGTGCCTTTTGTTGTTGTTAAGTGCTGTCGAGTCGGTTTAAACTCATAGCAATCCTGTGTAGGGTTTCCAAGGAGTGGCTGGTGGGTTTGAACTACTAACCTACAGGTTCAGTGCTTATTCTAAAGTGCTTGGTACATGGTTGTTGTTGTTAAGTGCCACTGAGTTAGTTCTGACCCATAGCGATTCTATATAGGGTTTCTGAGGAGTGACTGGTGAACTTGAACTGCCGACCTTACAGTTCAAATGGCTCTGAAGTCTTGCACATTAACCCACAGTGCCACACCAGGACTCATCACCAATAAATACATGCTAAACCACAGAACAGCCTGAAGAAACCAAGATAATGAAAGTACAACAGGAGCTATGCTGGTTCAAATCATCAGAAGGATTCTCTCTCTCACTCTTGCTCTCTCTCTCTCTCTCTCTCACACACACACACACATTAAATCTATTACCAAATTATATATGTAAAGAAAAAATTTCCTCCTCTACCCAAGACATAGAAAACTGCTATAATTAAGGATGATTTTTTAAATTGCAGGCAATGCAGCAAAATGAATATTAATACAGATTGAAAACACTCTAAATAGTTATTACCAAATCAATTTTAAAAGCACTTCAAATTGGTGACGAGCAAAGTGATAGATGCAAAAAAGCAGCATGAGCATAAAATAAAAATGAAAGAATTTACGAGTTAAAAATGAAACTAGAACAACTGATTCATCTCTTTGTACTTGTGCATCTGATTATTTCACCTAGAATATGAAGGCCAGGAAAGAAAACCTCCCAAGCTTCCTCTTTCATTTTACAATTCTCAGAGGGGGGAAGAGTAAAGGGAAGATTAAAGTCAATCTATGAGAAGTTTTTTCTTATGTCCCAAGCAACTGGGAAGAACACAAAGATGAGCAAACTCGAGCAAGCACCAGCAGGATACTAACCAAGTGTCCAGTATTTCACTGAAAACCACGTCCACAGGGAAAGTGTTTCTGTGAAGGTATTCCACTGTCTTCATTTATACCAACCAACCTCTCAGCTTCAAACAAGTGCAAGCCAAAGGCAGCAAGCAGGAAGAGACTAGAGGTTCATGGCTTACCCTTTTCAAATTCTGAGCACTGAATCATCCTGAAATCTACCTGAGGAATGTAGTGGCTTATGAGTTCTAGCACAGGTGTTGGGGAACCGGCAGGCAGTTGACACACCTGCTGTGTGGCTGACCCACCCATTTGGCTGTGCAGTGTCCTTCTCCCAGGGTGGAGCTGGCTTCACACCATCACAGTCCACTTCCCCTAAGGAGACACGCTGCAGGCACTAAGAAAACAGGGACTACATATTTCCATAGTAAGAGAAGACAGGAAAGAAAGGGAGTAAACAGAATGACTACCTTCTAATGGAGACTTTCCCTTAGACAAAAATTTTTCTATTTGCTGCCTTTAAAGTCCTTCTCTTGCACATTGACCATTGTAATTGTTAAGTGCCGTTGAATCAGTTTCAACTCATGACGACGAAAAATAGGGGTTTCAAGGTGAGTTTGAATCACCGTTCTTGTGGTCAGCAGTCCAGCGCTTATCCTACAGCACCATACCAGGAGTCCAAATCAAGCATTAATAAATAGCAAATTTGGGGGGTAGGGTCTTGATAAGAAAATTGGTTTTTGTTTCTCTTCATTCAATCTCTACCCTCCCTTCTTCCTAACAGGAGAAATTTTCTTAAAATGTGTGTTTGTATATACGCCATACATCCACACATACATACAAGGAGTCCTGGGGCACACTAGTTAAGTGCTTGGCTGCTAACAAAGGTCAGCCGTTGGAACCTATGAGTTGTTCCAGGGGAGAAATATGTGGCAAGTGGGCTTCCGTAAAGATTTATAAGCTTTGGAAATCCTATGGGACAGTTCTACTCTGTCCTATGTGGTTACTATGAGTCGGAATGGATTCAGTGACAACAGGCTTATAAATGTATGTAGTATGAAGATATGCATGCATATATCAAAGAGCCCTGCTGGCCAATGGTTGAGCTCTCAGTTATGAACTGAAATGTACCAGCCACTCTGAGGCAGACACATGTGGTAGTGTGCTTCAGTACAGACTGCAGACTTGCCAATTCTATGGGTTATTCTACTCTGCTCTATGGGGTCGTTCTGAGTTGCAATCAACTAGGCTGCAACTAGTTTGGTTTTATGTATATATAAGGAACCCTGGTGGTGCGAGCGTTTTAGTGCTCAGCTGTTAACAGAAAGGTCAGTGGTTTGAATCCACCCAATACTCCAAGAGAGAAAAGACTGGCAACATGCTCCCATAAAAGCTACAGCCTAGGAAACCCTATGGGGTAAGTTGTATTCTGTTTCATATGGTTGCTAGGAGTCAGAATCGTCTTGGCAGTACCCAACAATTATAACAACATATATATGTAAAATATTTATTTTGATAAGTTGAGTGTCATCGAGTCTATTCCGACTCATAGCGACCCTGTATAGGGCTTCCTAGGAGCCAATCTTGTGGTTAGCAGTCCAGTGATCATTCTACAGCAAAATTTTTTTGAGTGAAGCTTATTATTTGGAGTCCTAGTGTGAATATAAACAAAATTCTAATAATAAGCTTAACTCGAAAAATTGCTTTTAAAACCACTCTTTTTATTGATGCCTTTTCTGGTCAGACACACATTCTTTATTATTTCCTAAGCTAACATTAATTAATATAGGTTACAATTTCCAATTACAACAGCTGGAAACAAGTCATATTCTAAGGAGTGTCACAAGAAACAATGCTGTTTCCCCCTCTCAGGCACTGAGGAAACACCTTTAAAAGCATCTTTAGTCCTTTATAAAGTTTGTCTTTTCTAAGTAAGATCACTGGAATGCTGCTCTATGGTGACTGGGTACAGCTGGGTTTCATGTTTAGAAGGCTTTCATGTTGCAAATTTGAAAATCAGAAACTGGCTGCTAAGAAATGCCAGTGATTTCAATGTTTAAAGAACTTTAAATAATAAAAAAAGAGATTCATAGGGAATTCAGTTAATGCTGTACCACTCAAACTGTATGTCTACATGACAGAATTATTAGGTTTCTGAAGACATATATGTCAGAGAAACTTGAACCTTCTGAAATGGGATGAAGTGGATTACATAATAAATTTGGATCAGGGAGGGGAAGGTTCTATTACACCATGGCCTTCATAAAAAAAAAAGGCTGGAAAAGGGCTAATCAATCTTTCCTTAGTAGTCTTCATTTCTTAGAGTAGTTTTAGGGTTACAGAAAATTGTGCAGAAGAGAATTTCCATATATGGCTCACCCTTCCCCTGCACATCATTTCTCCTCTTAACATCTTGTATTCCTCAGATACATTTTTTGCAATTACTGAAATGACATTAATACACTGTTAATAAAGAAAAGCCACAGTTTTCATTAGGGGTCACTCTTTGTGAGGCAGAATTCTATGGGTTTTGACAAATGCTTGTCATGTCTACCATTACAGTATCATACAGGGCATCTCTATTACACTCCAAGTGCCCTGTGCTCACCTATTAATCCTTCCCCTTAAAAATCAATTTGTCTAATGGTCACTAGCATGTCCTTTCTCTTAGTAAGCAGTTCCTAAAAAGAAAATTCTCTTCACCTGCAATATGTCAAAATCAGTGGATGCTGAACACAGGCAGGGCACCCCATGACAGCCCGAGAAAGTTGCCCGGGCATGCAGAAACATAGCAACCCTGTTCTGTATCTGCTGGCCAACACTATTCAGGTGACATGCAAGCAGCATGAATAGTAAGGAAGGCTCAGGAACTAGTATTGTTTGACATTTCCTCTAAATGTCCTAAATAAATTCTACTAATAATGCCACTGTAGGATAAGCTAACCTCAAAGTTGGTGGTTCAAATTGCTCTCAGAAACCCTATAGAAACTTGCTGTGAGTTGGAATCAATTCAATGGCACACAACAATAATAATA
>NW_006408699.1:3670646-3686910 GCF_000296735.1 Chrysochloris asiatica
TCCACAGCACATAACAACAACTGCACCCTGAAACCTGAAATGTTCATCAGCAATGTGCACCTTACACTGATCCCAAATGGATCCGTTCCAACACCCCACATCTACTGGTTGGCAAATCTTCAACCAATTTCAAATGGAGAGTCAACCTGAAAGCTTCTTCTCTCCCTTCTCCAGGCCTGATGTAATTTGGAACTGGGATCCTTTTTACAAGCAACTGCATGTCAGGCTATCCAGAGCACAAGTCATGGTATCTCATTCACAAGGTTCACAGGGACACAAGGCATCCCTGTGTGCTGGGAAATTTTCTCTGTTAAACATTCAAGATGCCCCAAAGTTGCCATTCCCAGGCTACACCTTATTAAAACAGGTAATGTTCTTTAGGTAGAAAAAGCACCTCCAATTCCCCTGTAATCATAGAGCTGCACTTGAGTCACAACTGCCTGATCCCTAACAGGCAGGCCGACCTAGGGTGTTGATCTAAAGGAAACTCTTTCCCTCCTCTGACCCACCACGCCTGCCTCTTCAAAGACCTGTGGCTACAGTCTGCCTGGAGAGGAAATACTTGCTTCTTTTCCCTCTCCTCCCTACCACACCCTCAATGTATCTATGGCAACACATTCTGATTCTGCAGGTCAAGGAAGGAGGGAGAACAGAGAAACCCTGGTACCAGCACAGAGCTCCTCTCTGATCCACCCATCATCGTCTCTGTCTCTACTCCCTCAGGAGAACAGCCAGGGCAGTGTGAGCCAGGCACTCCAGAAGCTGGGGGTTTTCTGTACAGCAGGAACTTGCTAACCATTTCCTAACTCCTCCCACTTTCACCACAATTGTTGCCAACACTTGTGCTCAGCCAAGGACAGATGAGCAGCCCCAATGACATTAACTGCGAGAGCTTAAATACAGGATGACATTAAACGATTTGTGAAAGTCAATGAGGAATGGGAATCTGAAATAGCTTCTTTACCAGCCAACTAAATGGCCCCTCCTTTCATGCAACTTGAGAATAGCAACAATTCTTTCTTTAATTTCTCATTCCCCAACACTGCTAGAAGCTGAGTAGGTAGACGGAATAATATAGTTGAGATCCCTACCTGTAGGAAGGCAATGCTAAATTATAAAAGTAGAATGAATATATTGAAGAAAAATATGAGGAGCATGTAATAGGGGAAACTAATCGGTTTGAGATTGGGTGGGACTATTTGAAATCATCACCAGCCATCTATCACTTTGTTGTTCTGTGGGATTTGTGTGTTGCGATGATGGAGTCCGGAGTCCTGGTGTGGTGCTGCAGGTTAATGCACCGTGACCGCAAGGTCGGTGGTTCAAGCTCCTCAGACACTCTTCGGAAACCTTATACAGGATCACTATGAGCCAGAACCAACTCGACAGCACTTCACAACAACAGCAGCAACATGACGGAGTCCTGGTGTGGTTCTGTAGGATAGCCACTGGACTTGCTAACCACAAGATTGGCAGTTTAAACCCACCAGCCTTGAAAACCCTATACAGGGTCACTATGAGTCAGAATCAGCTTGACGGCATTTAACAACTACAATAACAACGACAATGATGATAATGGAAAGAAACTATGCCACAGGTATTTTAAATACTAGCAGGGTCATCTATGGTGGGCAGGTTTCAGCAGTACTTCCAAACCAAGACAGAAGGAAAGAAGAAAGGTCTGGTGATCTACACCCAAAAATGAGTCAACGAAAACATATGGATCACAAAAGAACACTGTCTTAAGTAGTGCTAGAAAATGAACCTCCTCCTTTGGAAGGTACTCAAAATGCATGATGGGAAAGCAATGGACTCAGGCCTACCCACAATCACGTGGAGGGTACAGAACTGGGCAGTGTTTCCTTCTGTTTCACATGCTTTACAATTTGCAGTCCACTTGGTAACAAGTAACAACAACACATTTCAAATAGGGTATTAATTAAGAGCCTCAATATTCTTGAAGCTCACACTTTGACAGTACAAAAACTAAATCAGCACCTTTGCTCTTCTTTGTTTACAGAACACTTTGAAAAATATAGCACTGTATCTCAATTAGAGATAGAGGGGTGGGCACGAATGAATGAATGAATATGGGTGGTTCTCTGTTGGTGAGAGAAGCTTGTAACTGTCAAAACAAGAAGCTGACTTGGTTATGTTGCTGTTTTTAAGCGCTATTGAGTCAGTTCTGACCCATAGTGACTTGGTTATAGGCACAGGCTTACAATACCAATGCCAGAACATGCAATTAAAAAGTCTGTCCAAAAAAAGTAACACTGGCCAACTCCTTGAAGGAACATGAACTCTCAGAAAAGTTGAGAGGTCAGTGAAGAAAGTCATGTGGCTGCCACAGAGTTAATAACACAAATATCATGAATCATGAACAGTTCAGAAAGAGCCAGCGAGTGGGAGCAGAAGCAACACTGGAAAAATCAATAACACTGGGCTAAACAACAGGTGGAAGGAAACGCAGGGTAAAATGTTAACAGGGAATTAGCAGAATAAGCTCACCAGAAGGACCTGATGCTGCATGGAAAGAATTTAAATGCCATTCTAGGAAGATGGAGGCAAAAAAGCCAACCATCATTCTGACCCTCCTCCAGAAATACAATACGGAAAGAATGGTTGGCTTTGAGGAACTGTGAATCGAGCAGCAGAGGAAATCAGCAGGCGATAGCCAACAAATCAGCAATGAAGTCTTGTCCATCAGCACTGAGGGCTGCAAGCAGGCAGAGGTTGCTGTGTACTAGAAGTAGGAATCTTGAGTGGAGGCTACACCCACTTGGCTCTGAGAGCAACAAGGATGGCCTCCCTGGGGGTCCATCAGGAGTGTTGACTACTCCTCCCCACCCAGTAACTGTTGGCTGATAGGAAGGTTCCCTACAGTGGAGTCAGGAGATGGGTTACCCAAGAAGACATTGCTCCCCCAACCACCACAAGGCCGCTAGAGCCCTGGAAATCAGTAAAGCACAATTCTTGTAGCACCTTCTGGGGTTTATCAGTACATCCTCCGAAACAGAGGAAAGTCTGCCTGGGCTCACAGTCAAACAGCCACCACAGCAAAAGGGAAGAAACCTTGAGCAAAACCGGAGGTCAACACCCAACCCAAAGGGGCCTTGCTGGGTTTGGGTTTTCTAACTAAAATCGTGATTGTAAAAACCAGAGAGGACTACATCCCTGGTTGCCAGACTAATTGATTGTAGTTGTTAAGTGCTGTGGAGTAAGTTCCAACTCATACGGATCATATATAGGGTTTCCAAGAGGCTTGAACCGTTGACCTGAGTTAGCAGTCCAGTGTTTACAACGCCACACCAGGATTCTTGGCGAGGCCATGGTTCTCGGTATTATGTAATAATCAATCATTTAGTTATTATCTTATGTGTATAAATCCTAGTTTCTCTATTAACGCCAGGAGCCCTGGTGGCATAGTGGATTACATGTTAGGTTGCTAACTACAAGATCAGAGTTCAAATCCACCAGCTGCTCCATGGGAGAAACATTAAGGCTTTCTGCTCCTGTAAAAACTTACAGTCTCATAAACGTTATGCTTTGGAACTGATTTAGTAACATACAACAACACAATACTAATGAGACAGAATTGCTACTGCTATTGTTTAGTGCCATCAAGTCAGTTCCGACTCATAACGACCCTGATAGGGTTTCCGAGAAGCAGCTGGTGGGTTTGAACTGCCAACCTTGTGCTGATCCTACAACGCCACACCAGGAGACAAGATTATTGGCAATTATATTAATAAGGCAGGATACAATCTACAGGAATAGTTTGTATCTTGAGTTAACCCTTTTTGAGCTATCAAAGAGATTATCAGATGAGCAGGGATCAGAGGGACTTCAGTACCACCAAGAAAGAATCAGGAATGAACCGCATCATCTAGACCTAGGGTCCCTACACTGAGAAGCTCCTAGGTGCCGGGGTAGTCTGAACACATGAAACTCTCCAAGAACACTGGGCCCATTAATGTTAAAAGGAGACATAGACCTGGCTGAGGCAACAGAGAAAGCCTTCTCTTAGAGTTGGTGCCCTGAATTTGTCTCATGAACTATGAGAGAATAAATTTCTGTTAAAGCCATCCACTTGTGGTATTTCTCTAATAGCAGCACAAGATAATGAGGACTAATATAATACATTAAACATAATTAAAGAGCTAAGAGAAAAATAAAGAAAAAACAATGCAAGAACAAAAAAAAAATCTAAAAAATGAGGTATTGCAATTGAAAAGGGACAATAATTGAAATCAGAAACTCAACAGAAGAACTTACCAACAGATTTAATTAAGCAGAAGAAAGAATAAGCAAATTAGGAGATAAGAAGTTAAAATTATAGCTGCTGAAGAGCAACAAGAACAGAGGCTCAAGAAAACAGAGCACAATTTAACTTTAAAATTAAAGCTACAGAAATAAAAATTGCCTCGTGCTGATATAACAATAGACACAAAAACCAATGGAATAGATAGAATTGAGAGTCCAGAAATAAGCCTACACATCTGTGGTCAAGGGTGCTGAGTCCATTAAGCGGGGAAACACAAGGTTCTGCAATAAATGCTGCTGGGAAAACTGGATTTCCATATGCAGAAAACTAAAACAGGATCCTGGCCTCATCTCACAAACAACAAATATAAAGTCTATTTAGGACCTAAAACTGTGAATTAAAACGATAAAATTCTTATGAGAACAAGCAGGGGCAATACTATCAGGCTTAGTTTTATCAATGGATAATCTAATATAGTAACAAACAGTAAAAGACAGCATAAAGTAATGAGAACTATAAAAATTAAAAACTTTTTGTTCATCCTAAAAGGGAAGACACAGTTACTAACTGAGAGAAAAGCTTTGGAAATCATGCTAGTGTGGCATTGTAGAATAAACACTGGGCAGAAAGGTCGTTTGACTAGCAAGATTGGTGGTTCAAACTCACCAGCAGCATTTTGGAAACCCTATACAGGGTTGCTATGAGTCAGAACTGAACTACAACAATGACAACAAGAATCTAACAACGAAAATAAAAATTTTTTTTATTCACAGCATAACAGAAAAAGGGACAACTAACCCAATCATAAAATGATAAAAAGACTTGAATATACATTTCACCAAAGAGGATATTCAAACCCTCCTTTTAAAAATGCTCAGCATTAGCCATCCGAGAGATGCAAATCAAAACTACAATGAGATAACAATTCACTCTCACTAGGAAAGCTAAATGTAATTCTGGTGTGGTGTTGTACGAATAGCACTGGACCGCAAGGTTGGTTTGAACTACAAGGTTGGTGGTTCAAATCCACAAGCCACTCTTCAGAAACCCTATACAATGACAGTATGAGTCAGAACCAACTCAATGGCACTTAACAAGGATGCCAAAGATAAAAAAGAATATAGTGTTAGTGGTGATGATTGGCAATCAGAACATGTGAGTCTTGTTGGCAGAAATGCACACTGGCCAACTGCTATACACAACAGTGTGGTGGTTCCTCAAAAACTAAAATGTAACTTCCATATAACTCAGCAATTCCACTCATGCCCAAAAGTCCTGAAAACAGTGATTCAAACATTGTCCATTGCAGCTCTGTTCACACAACAACCAGAAGGTGGACAAAAACTAACTGTCCATCAACTAATCAAAGGATAAATGAAAGGAATGTGTTGTTATTGTTGTTATGTGCTGTGGAGTCAGTACCGACTCATAGTGACCCTGTACAGGGTTTCTGAGGCTGTAAATCTTTACGGGAGCAGAAAGCCTCATCTCTCTCCTGCGGAAGAGCTGGTAGTTTCGAACTGCTGACCTTAAGGTTTGCAGCCCGATTCATAACCACTACGCAACACACAATGCAATACTGCTAAGGTAGTATGAGAAATGAAGTCTTGATACATGCGACAGTCTAGTTGGAGCTTGAACCTATTATGGTGAGCAAGACAAACCAACCACAGAACGATGAACACTGTATGTGACCTCACTTATATTTTTAAAACAAGGCGAAAAGGCAAAATTATAGTGACCAAAGTTTGTAAGTGATTATCAGTAGGCAGTAGCAAAAGGGGAAAGGAGATTTAAATGGTGATGGAAAAATCACAATGATTAAGGGTGGTGGTGGTGGTGGTTATGTGCCGTGGAGTCAGTTCCGAATCATAGCGACCCTGTACAGGGTTTCCAAGGCTGTAAATCTTTACGGAAGCAGAAAGCCTCATCTCTCTCCCACGGAACAGCTGGTAGTTTCGAACTGTCCACAACCAATTATTGTAACTGCTGTCAACAAATTGTGTACCTATAAAAAATTAACCTTGCAAAAAGCTACATTATAGCTATATTTAGAACAATGACAAAAAGATAAAGTTTAGCTGCTGAGGCTGCTTATCTGTAACCAAACACATCGGCATTTAGTTCTTGGCGTGCAGATTCAGGGTCATGGTTTCTTAGGACATCCTAGGTAATTGTTTAGTGCTTCTGTTCTACCCCAAAGCACAACAATTGGTCTCCATTCCCAAGGAGCAGCAGAAGGAGTCAGGATATAGAATGTGTGGCTAATTGCCTCCAGGAACAACTCTCTCCTTTGCCGTGAAACCTCAAGGACTGGATGAAGCCTAGCTACATGACTGAACATTTGTATCAGAGTCTATACAGAAATCCTGACTCAAAGGGGGAAAATGCAGAACAGAATGTCAAATTTTCACGGACTGTAGACTTTCTGGCACCATGTAGAATCAATGAACCCTTAAAATTATCTGAAATAACAATTAAACCTTAAAGCAAAAATATTCCCTAAGGTCACCTGAAAACTATAGTTTACACTAACTAGTACAAAGGGTCTTCCTTGAGCATATGCTTTTTAAAGAACTGTTGATATGAGACCAAGTAGTCCTGGTGTGGCACTGTAGGATAAACACTGGACCCGCAAGGTTGGTTTGAACTGTAAGGTTGGTGGTTCAAGCCCACCAGCTGCTCCTCAGAAACTCTATACAGTGTATCAGTCAGAACAGACACTACGGCACTTCAGCACAGCAACAGTATGAGATCAAATGGACAGCAGCAACTCAAAAGGTTAGCAAGCAGTGAGCTTATATTATTCCAGAAAAGGTAGGTGAGAAGGTAATCAATGTCATGAAATTGTACATGTAGAAACTGTTTTCTCTGTATATTTTCAACAACAACAACAAAACAAATTTTAGAGGGAAAAATCGCTTACGATTGATAAGTAATATCCAGAATAGGCTAATCTATACAGGAAAAAAGTAGATCAGTCATTACCTAGGGCTGGGGACTTTGAGGGGAAATGAATTACTTATGATAGGTACATGGTTTCTTTTGGCGGGGGGCAGTGAAATGTTCTAAAATTACATTGTGGTTACACAACTCTGAATATATTAAAAATTGGTCAATGGTTAAAATGGGTAAATCTTGTAGTATATGAATTCTATCTGAATAAAGCAATTAAAACAAAACAAAAACTCAGAATCACTAAAGATCCTGATCAAAATGATAACAGAGAAGAGGCTGCCTTCCTTAAGCTGAGACTACACAGCCAGACTACACCAGAGTCCCAAACCCACTCCTGGGAATCGTCAAAGTACAAACCAAACAGACCTGCAACTTGGGTGTTTCAAATTACACTTGAACAAAATTCCAAGTGACCAAAGAAAATAAGGAAGCTCAAATGCTATTCCACATTTATGTGATTTAAGTGGGGTCTTAGTCCATAATAAACTTACAATGTCCTGCAAAGACATGTGTGTAACTCAACAAAAAGTAACAATGCAACAGTATAGCAGGGGGTACCTGAGTTAAAACAGAAGTCGAGAGAAACAAAGAGGTCCAGGCACACCTCTGGAGATGTGGATGCAGTCTTTCTGGAACGGGATCTAAAAGTTAGGTGCTTAACATTCCCCCTGGGTGGTTCTAATGTACACCACTGGGCTGGTAACCACTGGGTTAGTCCAAGGATGTCCAGAAATATCCACTACTGTTGCTCATGTGATCTGTCTAATCAATGTAGGAGTCAGGACCAGAACACTTGTCTCATTACTGCCTCACCTGTTGTGTGGGTGAGGGTGTGTGAGAGCTCAGGGTATCCAGGCTTCAACACAGTGCTCAGACCCCTTAAGAAACTCTAAAGCACAAATGCTTGGACTGTTGTGGGGAAAACAGTAATCCTGAGACAACGTTTAGAGGACTTCTAAATATGCAGGGTTTCACTCTCCCACCATAAGACCCTCAGTGGGACTCTATCCCCAGTAAATGGATTTAATTGGCAAGTAGGGAAGATTTTTTTTTTTTATTTTTTATTTCAGCTCTGAGCTGAAATGTTTTTTTTTTTTTTACCCACGGAGCAGAGAGTTGTAAAACAAACATCAAGGCGTCCAAAAGCTGATGCTGCACACAGAACCTGAGCTGTCCTCAGAAAAGAGAGCAGGCAATGTTTACAGACCACGTAGGGAGATGCCTGGCTAAGGCCCTGGCTACTGGGCGTTGAGTCGTTCGTTCCTTTACCAAGCAGCGTGCTTCTTACCTATAATTCCACTGTCCTTGCTTTCCAGAGTGGAACTAGGGCTGCTAATGGTCTCACAGGGACTTTTGTTGGCTGCCGTCTTGCTGACACAGCTATTCAGGGTTGAGCAGGGGCTCTCGGTGCTAGGAGATGCGGTACTGCTTGTTAGTGTGGAGCAAGGACTGATGCCTTGGCTAGGAGCTGGGCACTGCAAGATGAACGGAACGAGGAGTTAGCATGGCTTACACAGGACGCTTCCTTTGACACAGTCTTTTTACATGTGACATCAAAACAATGACCCCAAACAAAGGAAACTATCAGAGAGTCTTTCAAATCTAGTGAGTTCAAATATACATATGGTCTTCCAAACTTTCAAAGAGAGAAATAGCTTTGTTCTTTTGCTTCTCCCTTTGTGAGTTTTTTTTTTTTTTTTTTACTGACAGGGCAGCAGTCGGTGGAATAATTTAGTGGAAATGCACATTTGTAAACCAGAAATGGCATATGGGCAGACTTCCTTTCATTTAAAAGTTTACAGAAGGTGAATGGGCTTTGTGACCTCTGGACGGAAAACGTGGGAACTCTGTTTTGGTGAGGTGTCACAAGCACTGTAACTTGATTCTGTTCCTGAAGATTTATTGGCTCTGCAGTCAGGGGAAGAAACTGGTGGCCACTGGAAGAGGCCCTGAAGCTGGGAGGCTCAGCCCCTCATTGCTATTCAAATTAATACACCTGTGAAGAGGAAGTGATGGGCTGAGCTACTGTGCCCCTATCAGGAGAATGCTCTTTCCAGTCCTTTGATCATCATTGCCTCATTGCCTATAAATCTTTCCTCACCCCACTGACCCTCCAAAATCGTTAACAGCTAAAAAAGCACAGGAAATCACATACCAAAGCAGCCAGATGAAAAGAATGGCACTATAAAGATAAAAGTAGCATCATTATTATGGAATTCTTCTAGCTGCTTTAATTCATTTAGTTACTCATCTCTCAGTAGTGATTAGGTGATGACAAGGTTAACGTGGACATTGCTTATCCCCACCTCCCCAGTGCAAAACTCCAGAAACAAACTGGTGAAATAAATTTCACTATGCACTAAAGCCCAGAACTCCTTTGACCCAACAATGACTTCACCACTCAAGGAGGGTTACAAAGAGAGTTAGCTCTCTGGGCATGGATGAAATGCAGTCTCTCCCTCAGACATTACCATGGTTTCATTTTTTTCTTCAATGGTTATATGTGTGGCACTCGGGATCCCTTCTCCCAGTAAAAATCCCAGCCTTGTCAACAGTTCTTGAGCTGCCGGTGAACAGCTGGGTTCATTACTGGCCTTTGTTTCTGGAACAAAGAAAAAAAACAAAACAAAAACAATGAAGGTGGTCCTTGGGTGGGGGTGGGTCGTGGGGATGGGGAGTTCAGTATTGCATCTGGATGAGTTGGCACTACAGCTGCTTGTCTGGTGCTTTTTGTATTTTTTATAAAATGTACAACATTTGACAATGCTACCTGACCTCTAGAAGTACATTCTAATTAAAGAGGCTGTGTCAGGTGAAGAAAACAATAAAACAGAAACTCCAAGTGCAAAAAGTGAGATATTTGACCTCCCAATGGTGCTCATACAATACCATTATCTGATGGAAATTCCGATTTCCATGTCATGTAAAAATCAGGTACTATTGTAAATAAAGAACAGAAAAAGACCCACTTTAACCTTAAAGAACTCTGTGGTCAATACCTGCAAGAAACTGAAATAAAGTAAAACCCAACTAGCACAATGGCAGGAAACCAGATGATTTAGATGTTGGGATAAAAGTGAAATCCAAGACAGGACCCATAGCTACCTTGGTAGAAAACCTCTTGCATATAACCCTGAACAGTGAAAAATGAAAATCAGCATTCTAACTCCAGGTCAATCATAGAGAATCTACACTGAAATAGAAAATGTAATTATCACTGCATTGATATAATCAGTTGCTATTGTTGTATTGTTAAGTGCTGTCAAGTTGATTGAGATCCTGTATAGGGTTTCCAAGGAGCGACTGGTGGGTTTGAACCGCCAACCTTGTAGTTAGCAGTTCAATGCTGGCTGATCCTACAAGTGCCACACCAGGACTCCTGTTGCTACTGAGCCAAATTCAATTCATAGTGACCCTAGGTGTATTAGAGTACATCTATGCTTCATAGGGTTTTCATTGGCAGATATTTTGGAAGTAGATCACCAGGATTTTCTTTCAAAGTAACTCTAAGTGGCCTTGAACCTTCAACCAAACACTCTGACCATTGTATTACCCAAAAACCAAAACTAAACTCACTGCCATCAAGTCAATTCCAACTCAGAGCGGCCCTGGTTTTCAAAACCATAAATCTTTATCAGAGCAGACAGACTTGTTTTTCTCCTGTGGAGCTGCTGGTGGGTTTGAACTGCCAATCTTGTGCTGGCAGTCCAGTGCTTATCTTACAGTGGCTTTCCCAAGAGACTGGACCCAATAATATGCTATTTACCATGTAGTCCTGGTGTGGCGCTGTGCGTTAAGGTGTCAGACTGTAAAATCATTTGAACTGCAAGGTTGGCAATTCAAGCACACCAACAGCTCCTTGGAAACCCTATACAGGGTCGCTATGGGTTGAATCAACTCGATGGCCTTAACAACAACAACATGCAAATATGCAGAAACTCCAATGGGGTTGTGCTCTCAGAATGATCCATAGTAATGAAGAAGCACATTTGGTGGTAAAGTCATAAGCATACTTGAAAGCCTGTCCTTTTCTCAGGTTACCCCTAAATTTGTTATCTGGATTTTTGCCTTTAAGACAAAAAAAATTATTTAATTTTTTGCTGGATTTGATTCAAGTGTTGAACTGCAGATTAACCTTGTATCCAAATGCCCAAGGGTACTTTAATTACGCTTGCAAAATAAAATAGTTACCACATCATCCTAACACCTCTCTTACATTTTTTAACTCCATATCCTTGAGGGGATGAGACAACATTGCTCCAGATATTAAGAACTTACAAACAACATGCAATTATTGAAACTATCCTCTTTTTTGTTAATTATCTAGATACCAAAATACATACACACTTGGATATATCTTACCTAGATGTGGAAATATGCTGTTAATAGAAAAAAGTAAGAGAAAATGAATAACAAAGTAGTGATGCTACCTTTGAGCTACAGTATTACCAATTAAGTTCAATACGAACTTTGCCTTTTGTTCCGAACAGTGAACATCAAAATAAGCTGGCTACACCTCCACCTGTATTACCCTCACTCACAGTTCAGGTGCTCCTGGGGTGGCACCTTTAAGAAAGGAAAAGTACTCCACCTCTTGCTTGCTCTCACAAGCTCCCACTGTTTGGAATGAGAAGCACTGTTTGCCACCTTGGATGGTTTGCAGTTAGCTCTAGAGAAAGAACTTCAAGAGAAAACCTGATTGCTCTAAAGTGAGGACCCTGATGTTTCTGGGTCAGTTCAGTTAAACTCATAACATGAAAGGACAGAGGCCCCAAGCTTGCATGGGTGAAAGGAGCCACCCCAGGTCTGGTCAACCATGCCCCAAAAGCTGTTCCACAAAGGACTTTTCTCACAGGGACCTCAAACCACATTTTGATTCTCAAGGTACATAGCATTTGGGAAAGGACGGTGGGAACTAAATCAAATCAGCACAGCCCAGGCACACCCAAGGGCTGAACCACTTCAGAACAGATCAGTACTCTCCCTCCCTCTACCTCTTCCCCCTCCCTTGCCTCAAGCCCTACCCAGGCTCAGGGCAGGGCAGCTGCTCTATCATGGGTGGCAGCTGGGCTAGAGGGAGCCAACAGGACGCAGATGGCAAGGGAAAGAAGTGGGTGAGGGAGCAGAACCCAGCAGTTTCTCTTCTCCACACCCCCTTTTACTTTTGAAACAATCTCTGTACTACTACCCAATTGTTACTACTATGCCCTAGAATGTCTAGCTTCTGGTTCAACCTGAAACACTCTGGGGAAAGAGCCAGAAACTACTCCCAGATGGCAGCTGTTGGGAGGTTGAGAGCAGCTGCATAAGTTTGGCAGCCACTCAATTTACCCTGACAACAAACAAGGCTGCAATGAGCCACGCCACCCGGGGTGGATCCTGCGTGGAAGGCATCCCTTCCAAGTCTCGGCCGCCTCCACACGGCATCCACAGACAGTCCAGATTCTGCAGTGCAATCACTTCAACAATCTAAAGACAACTAGTCGTCCAAACCTGTCTCCTTCAGAGATGTCAGAGAGCAGCAGCAAATTCCACATTTAATGGCTGAATTGAAAAGATACCCAAATTCATGATAAAATTTTTCTCCTAACTACTCAACTTGGACTTCCTGGTGCCGAAGTTGCAAACCCTGTCCCAGCTTTGGGATTAACGAGCAAACCTTCTCTTTTTGGTGGTGGTAAATGTACAGGCAACAAAACAGCTGCCATTTCAACAACCTTCACATCTACAGTTCAGTGACATAAAATATGTTCATCACGTTATTAATCAACCATCATCATTTCTGAATGATTCCACCACCCTTAAGAAAACTTCACACCCCCGAGGCATTCTCGATTTCAATTTTTGCATTCATTAAGCCATTGAAAGTTTCTTTCTTTCTAGGGCTTCCCCCAGTAGTCTTTCCATGTTATTTTCTCTTCTAAAATGCAATCCTAGCTACCTTTCCCTTAGAATATCCCCTTCTGTCTGATTCCTTAATCCATGTCATGCCATCCACATCTGTCCTTCCCCAATGCACAGAGCCTTCTCCTGCTAACTCGTCATTCTGGCAGAAGGACCCCTGGGTGATGTGTGACAGAGAGTGGAGCCGCCTGGGAACTCCCACTGACTCCAGAGTCATTTACCAAATGCTGGAGTTTTCACAGCCAAATATGGTTTTCCTTAAGCTAATTATTACTCTAAATTGACCTCTCAATACAATTCTAATGGGTCACTCCTATACTTACAGTGGAAGTAGTGTTTGGAGGGATGAAAGACCTCATCTGTTACTAACAACACTCGGTATCTTTCAGATTTTGAAAATCCCAAGAAGTTATGATAGCTGTATTTGGAATAGAGAAAGTAATTGACCTCATATTTCCTATAGGAATCCATTAGGCAGGTGAAGAGTGACTCTAATCTCAACAACATTTTAATGGAATCCCGGGTGTCACCCAGACGGTTGGTTATGGGAGGCGAGGTTAATTATGCAGGGGGAGGTTAGTTAATGGGGGAAAAGGTACAGGGAATTTCTTGGATCACAATTCCTCCCTGTCCCCTTCTAGCAATTCAGAGTATGCTGGACCATCTTTGGTCACAAGCACTGAGCTATAGTCCATAAAATGACCAGCTTCTCAATAATTCAGACCTTAACATCAAACATGTTAAATAGCCCACTGCCATTGGGTCGATTCCAACTTATAGTAACTTTACAGGACAGAGCAGAAGTACTCCCTAGGGTTTCAGAGATTGTCATTTTTTTTTGACGCAGACTGCCTCATCTTTCTCCTGTGGAGAGAGGCTGGTGGGTTTGATCCGCTGACCTTGCAGTGAAAAGCCCTATGCTACACCCAGAGCACCACAGGGACTCCTTTAATTATATTTGTTGTTGTTGAGTGCCAACTCATATTGGCACCTTATAATCAATCATCTTCTCACCTTACCTACAGTCTTCCAAGGAAGAATGTTCTTGACACTAAAGCTATTCTGGATTCCTTACACTGCTGGACCACTCTGAGTATCAGTTTTGTCCTTATAAAGTGGTCGTAATCACTTCTCACAGGTGCTGAGAGACTCAAAATCAATAACTAGAGTGAGGAACACTTTATAAACATGAATGCTGTATCAACATGTATCACCTGTAACGCTAGGAGTGTACACTTCTTTACTAGTAGTTCTTTTTCTGGTCCTGAGGTTCATATTTATATTCAATATGGTTCTATATCTTTTCCCTAAAAAAACAGCCTTCTGCTTGTAACTTTTCTGCACTCATTACTTCTTCAAAACAGCAAATCCCCTTATTTTTCTGATTATCAAGCCAAGTGTTTTAATTTGACCTGTACTTGTTGTTTTTATCTCCCTCTGCTCCAGTGACATTCTACAAGAACCACAAACTCTTTTACCTAAAACTGTTCCATAAGGAGAAAGTCCCTTCTCCACCCTCATCCTCATCAAATTTTAAGAAGCACTGGGCATTCCTGGCAGTTTGACCATTCAGACACAATGAGACCATGAACAATGAACTTAATACCTGTTTCCACAATGGTACTTCTCAAGTCTGTTAAATGAGACGACCTGCCTCATGTCTCTATCAGAGACCTGTTTCTTGTGGACTATTGTTTCCTTGACTTCTATTTACAGGTATTTTCCTGTTTCTTCCTGGCTGCTCTTCTTTCTAATCCATTACTGTTCTATCCTTCTTGAATCTTCAGAGATAGCATTTATAGGGGAGTATCTAGTCCTGGTGTGGCGCTATGGGTTAATGCGCCAGACTGCAAAGCCATGTGAACCATAAGGTCGGTGGTTCAAGCTCACCAGTCCCTGCTTGGAAACCCTATTCAGGGTCGCTATGGGTTGGAACCAAATCAATGGCACTCAACATCTATCTATGAGTCTGCTCTGCTCCTGATTCCTAGTTTGTAACACTAAAACAAGTGAATTTTAAACTTTGCATATCATTCAACTCTATATCAAAACTGTCACCAAACCTTGAAAGCATTTCTTCCTGCAAAATGTCTCCTGAATTAGCCTTCTTCTCTTACTTTTACCACCTGTAAGTCCTCATCTCTTCAACTTTAGAGCGTTCCGGATCAATGTTCTTATCTCTATTGTTACTTTTCCCCTCTCTTCTGCTTCCTCTAAAGCCAGTTCTCAAACATTTTGTTCTCAGGATCCATTCCTCTAAAAATTATTGGGGACTCTAAAGTTGGCTTACATGGGTTATATATCTATTGCTATTTACTGTAATAGAAGTTGAAACTTAAGAATCTTACTATATACATATATTATTTCATTTAATATAAAATGCTACATGTTAACAAGTAATCTTTTTAATGAAAAAAATTTTCTAACAGTGAAAATAGTTTTTAACCTTAAAAACTATTAAGAATGACACTGTTTTACATTTTTTTGCAAATCTCTTTATAAGATGTCTGATTCAATGAGACAATATTCAATCTGTTGTGATATATTCTTTTGGTTGAAGCATGTGAAAAAAATGCTGTCTCTGACAAGTAGGTACTTAGGAAAGGAGGAGTCTTTTCACTTAATCACAGATATTCCTCTTTGACACTTCACCAAAATTTGACAAGTAGCAATTGCATAAAGGTTAAGTTCCAATGCCGAATCTGAAACCATATTAATGAACTTTTTACTCTCATAGTAAAATCCAATGATTTGCCTTATACTTTGAACGGATCTTTTATTCACACAAGATTCTGTAACATCACACACTAGGACATTTGAAAAACATTAGTTTTGCAGATATTTATTATGAAGTTATCAAAATTTGAAATTCAGAGAACAAACAAGATGGCAGAGAGCGTGGAAGTGCAGTGAGGAGCTCCATCAGCAACAACACAGAATATAGGACCAAGCAGGCTCAGGGGATGGTGCGAAAACTCTGAACCACATATAAAGGAATATTTGAAAGATTGGAAGGCTTACAGCTAGAGGAATTTGTAGCAGAAGCAAGAAATCCATTGCTTTCTAATTCAAGACATTCAGCTGCTCCCGGAGCCGCCATCTTGAGAGAGACCAAGAGGGAAGGATCAGAGCAAACAC
>NW_006408699.1:3690600-3691806 GCF_000296735.1 Chrysochloris asiatica
AGTCCAGAAACAGAGGACCCAAGGACCATCAAGGAAGAGCACAAGCAGAATGCGGGACTTTATCCAGAGAAGCAGTGACAGCAAAGACGGAGGCAGAGATAGTGGCAATGAGAGAGGGCACCACTGAGGATTCTAGATTCATGGGAAGAGAGGGACTAAGAGCTGGTGGCCAGGAAGCAGACTTGCAGAATGTGCCCTTTGGAGATGTAAATTATTATATATGCCTGAGTGGTGTTTTTGTTTTGTTTTAAAGATAAAATGGATAGAAAGAAATACTGTTAACTGATGGTACATTGTTGTTGTTGTTAAGTGCCATCGAGTCGGGTCCGACCCATAGCGACCCTGTACAGGGTTTCCGAGGGTGTATGGAGGGGATCAAATTCATTGTAATGAAAACAATGATTTGTTGAATGTAAAACTGATCATCTGCCCTGTAAACTTTCACTCAATATACAATGTTGTTGTTGTTAAGTGCCGCCGAGTCGGTTCCGACCCATAGCACCCTGTACAGGGTTTCCGAGGGTGTAAATCCTTACGGGAGTAGAATCAAATCCTTAAAAAAATAAAAATAAAAAATAATTTCAAAGTCATTAATATCACCAGAGATCTTAATGAAAAAGTCTAGAGAAATCATTAAAAGCTCAATGTGACAGATGCAAATTCCCCAAAACTCTAATATTCACTTGTTGCCAATGATAAAATCTGAATAGTCAAATTTTATCATTGGCAACAAATACTGTCTGTTTTTTATTTGTTTGCTTTAAAGTGACAGGCTCCTTTTCAAACAAATGTGTGCCAAAAATTCTGAATAGCCATTGTCATTCACTCTGTCAAGTAAAAGTGATGCCCCATGGCTAGCTCAGTTTGCCACTCTGACAGTCATTGAGACAATCATCATCCTTGAGCCTGCAGATATGCTTTATGCAGACTTCCAATCCTTCACACAGAATACTAAACAGGTGAAGATCCAAGGTCAAGATTTCACAGTCATTATTTTTAGTGCTTCATCAAGGGCATTCTTGGTAAATTCTTATTTTAGATAGTGAATGTATGTTGTGACAATTACCAGGTAGGGATGGTATCCCTGGGAACTTGAAGTGTACTAGATACCAACAGTTTTACACCCAAAATTGCTTTTGCACCATCAGTAAGATTTCCACTAAGAAAAATGGAAATAACTTATTATTATTAATATAAGGAGTTCTG
>NW_006408699.1:3692937-3694216 GCF_000296735.1 Chrysochloris asiatica
CAGAGCTCTAGATTTGTGTATTCTCAGTTCTTTTCTCTCAGTGGCCTTTCCCAACTATCTGCGGCTTATGAGTCCCACTTTAAAACTCAACATTGTTAAAAGTGAACTCAAACCAAACGCCCTCTTCCAGGACTCTTTCAATATAGTCCTCAAAGCCTTGAAGTCATTATCTTAATTTCTAATAGCTCACAGGTCCTTGCAACATTTCAACAGTCTTTCCATTCCCCACATCTTCTTTCCTGAGCCTATTGTAATTTGACACCTTATTCTTTATCCTGAAATGCTGAAATCATTTCCTAGTCATTTTCTCTGATCTCTGTGTCTTCTTTCCTGCTATATTCCAGCCTACAATCCCTTGCCAGATAAATCTACAGCAGAACTCCAATGAGGTCAACCCCATGCTCAGAACTTCCATCTACAGAACCTCCAGATTAAGCAAACTTGGGTTAATTAACACTTATTTCCCCCTTGTATTATAGTCATTTAATATACAGGCCTTTTCTCTCCTACCAGACTCTAAGGCTCCATGATTATTTTGACTGATGTTTGATAACTCATCTCAAATAGCATCAAGTATTGGGACTTTCACAACATAGAAATGTAATTATCTAATTCACTGAAATACACAATAATTAGATGCCTTACCTATAGACTCTCTACCCCCATACATGTCGCCCCCATCCCCTTCTTTCCTTCCCACTTTTCTACCAATTTCTTAAACTGGGTTGTGGACAGACAGGTAGCAATAACCTGTATATCTTTTAAAATCTCAACATCTTTTTGAATGCTTGAAATAGTTGTAATAAATGTTAAAATCTATCTTAAAACACTCCCTTTCTTATAATGGTTTTATATCTAATTATTCCCTTGATTCATGTATATTCATTTTGCTAGCTTACCAGTCAGAAAAAAAATCATCATATTTTGAGAATGATCTTCACTAAGACTTCAATAACTCTCAAACTCTTTCAAGGCTTCCTATCAATGCTTGCTGAAATAGCTAATGATATATTAAAGCAAACCTAAACGGACTATGTTGGTGGTTATGTGCCATGGAGGTAGTTCATAGCCACCCTGTACAGGGTTTCTGAGGCAGTAAATCTTTACGGGAGCAGAAAGCCTCATCTTTCTCCTGCAGAACGGATGGTAGTTCCGAATTGCTGACCTTGCGGTTCGCAGCCCGATTCGTAACCGCTAGGGCCAGAGCTCCTGGACTATGGCTGCCCCTAATTCAAAGAAATTTAGCTATGAATCCTATTTTATTTTAGTAATCCTCTCT
>NW_006408699.1:3695912-3703412 GCF_000296735.1 Chrysochloris asiatica
GAATGAATGTAAAACTAATGTTCTCCCATGTAAACTATCACATAATTCACAATAAAACATTGAAAAAAAAAAAAGCATGTCACAAGAAACTACTTTCGGAAGAATTTTTTCATCTGGTTAATTTGGAAATGTTATTGACAGCACCACCACAAAACATAGAGATTTAAAAGCACGTATCCTATAGGGAAAGCATAAGACCAAATTTTACTTTAAAATGTATTTAATGGTGTAGATACTAAACCTTAGAAATAAGGGTATGTCTTAATTCTGTACCTGGTACTTGCTTTGATTATCACTTAATCTCAAACTCAGCTGTTTTAGTTGGCACCACCCTTCCCTTTAGGTTCAATGACCTGGACATAAAATTTACTTTTAATATGGCAGACTTAATTAAACCCATTGAAACTTAACAGATTCCACAGGGATTAAAAACCACACCACCCTTCACTAATTGTCAAGTTCAATTTCGTTAAGCAATCGCCTCATCATCCAGCAACATAAAGATAACTCTGGGGCTTCTACCAACATTGCCGTTGTTTTCTCACGTGACCATGAATCACATGCTCACAAACATGAATTTAGCCCCTTTCTTAGACATCTGAAAAAATACATCTGAAAAATGTACCCTGTTTCTTAGTTCTAGGCAAAATGGCAACTTCCGGTGTTGTATTTACAGTCCAGATATGCTATAGTTTCAGTCTGCTCTGGAGACTAATGATGTTTATTAGAGGGCTCTGGTCTCAGGAGTGAATGCACCAGCAATCACTGTACTTGAAGCTCACTCTGGGTAGAACAAATAGCTGAACATTCAGCTACTCACTAGAAAGAAAGGCTTGGGCGATCTACTTCTGAAAGATCATTGCCATTGAAAACTCTAGGGAGCATAGTTCTCTGACACACATGGGGATGCAATGCATTGAAACGAACTTAATGGCAATTGTTTTCTTTGGGTTTAGGGTCCCTTTTTTTTGGCACCAGATAAAAAAGATGCTCCATACCTTGGCCCCATTCCCTCAAGAAAATGGCCAATTCTGCCTTGAGCAAGGGAAGAAAGCCCTCTACAATGGGAGCTATTTATAACCTTTTTTTCTTTGCAAGGTCAGTAGTCTGAATCTACCAGTTGCTCTGAGGAAGAAAGATGAAGCTTTTTGCTCCTGTAAAGATTTACAGCCTCAGAAACCCTATACAGGATCACTAAGAATCAGAAGGTACTTGGTGACACAACCACCACCACCTTCTTTCCCTGCATCCCCTTTTTCCCTTGCTTTATTTGATAAAAATCCTAAATTTCCCAAGCTGAGGAAGAGTTTAAAATCCTATACAGAACCCTCAATAACACTCCCAACCAGAAGGCTGGAGTTTAGGCCAAACATCAAGGCATAACTGATCAGGTCTCAAAAAGCTTTGGGGAATAGATAGGAATAGGGGCAGAGGGTGTACGCTTTATTTAGAAATGCACAAACACCTCTGTAAATTGTGTAACTGATATTCACAGAGGAACAGGTTTTTATTTTCCTTTCCACACAAGAAATAAAACTGAGAGAGAATAGATAGGCTCATGGACACCCTGGACATAAGCACTTCACAGCAGAGAGAGGCTTTCTATGTGAGTGAAGGGCTGTCCTTTGCAAACACCACTGTGGATTCTCTTCTCTTCACCACCCCACACCTGGCACCCTGTCCTCCTCTTCTTAGCAGAAATCCTCTCTATGTGAACCTCTCACCTAAACCAAACTGCTGAGGCCCTGAACAGAGAGAAAAAGGATAGAATTTATCATACCAAGACACCTGGAATAGCATCTCTTCCCCATCCAGAATTCCCAGCACCTGACCCCAAACTCTTCATCCATTATCCTTAACTCCTGTGCTCTTCCTGGTTTACAGCTTCTGCCAATCTCTCCTCTCAGCTCGTTTTTTATTTTCACAACCACTCCCACTCTGTTTTCCTACCTCATACCCACTCCCCCAGAATTCACCACTAGAAACACAAAATCCAAACACAGCGGTGAGAACCTAAAAGAAAAGTCTGCCCCCCAAGCATCAGCAGAGAGTGTGAGGATGTTAACAGTGGAGATGAGGGTGAGCTTTCCTAAGTTCTAGAGGGTAAAGCAGGCTTCTCTACATAGGCCAGCATTCCTAACGACATGCTTCTACAGAAAACCCCAAATTGCAAGACCATGGATGGCATTTGTGAGTTGAGGATTACCTACAAAGGAACAAACAGGTGGATTCTGGAAGTGACTTATTAAACAATAAAAGAGCTATCAATGCATCTGTGAAATGCTACAAATTCATAATGTCTGCTATCCATATTTCCAGATACTGAAAAAAGAGTAAAAAAAAAAAAACTTCATTACATAGTTCCAATCAGTTTATTTTTTTCTTCTGCCCCTATTTCAATGTCCCCTATAGGAAATTTTACATGTTAAAAGAAACTTTCAAAAGCTATCAAATGCTTTCAAGAGGATGAGAACAGTTGCCAGTTCAAACCCACCAGCTGCTCCTCGGAAACCCTATACAAGGTCACTATGACTCAGATCCAACTTGATGACACTTAATAACAACTTTATCCAGTTTCAGCTTTACAACCAAAACTGTAACATGATACAACAATGGGATACTAAACACAAAACAAAAATTCTTGGAAACAGTGTACTTGCTGGCTTTTCACATACCCCAATCCTGGGTGGGTCAAAATTTCTAAGGAAGTAAGATTCAACCCTTTAACATAGCATATGGATACCCACTCAACTATTCCTATACTTGGTATTTAATACTACAAATTTACATTCATTTCATAGAGCTTTGTAATTGCCTGAAGAAAAAAACTTTCCCCTAACATTACGTTCAGTAAAGCATTCCTGTCAGAGATACTCAAGTTTCAGTATGAAATGGAGTGGGGGGGAAAAAATCACAGAAAACATATTCTTACCATTTTCATTGGGCTCTGTTGGCTTGGACACGTCTCTGAAGGGGATTATAACTGCATCTCCAGGCACTCTGGGGCTTTCCACATACTTAGGCTTCCTGACAGGACCTGTAGTGGGAAAGATTTTGTGTGTCTAATTTTTTCCAGATGCAAACAAAGCTTCAGAATGTACAGTATGTGTCCTTACCAGGACTCAAATAAGCCTAAGGAAGTGCCAGCCCCTTCCCCTCCCCTGACCACACAATCATACAAACACACACAGACACACAGTCATTTTAGTACAGATGCAGGAACGTCCAGTCAGGACTGCCAGAGAAAAAAAAGGGTCAGTTTAGTTTTGAGAATGTAAACTCTGACAAAAACAAAAGCTGCATTTTTTGCTATGAAGTCTCTGCAGCTGTCTTTGGTGTATGTCAAGTAAGTAATTTTGACATGTTCAAACCTGGGCAGCTTGTGGTTGAGGGCTCTTTATTCAGAATTTTTCTCTAACTGGGACAAAGACTATTTGGTTGCTTGGTATCTCCAAAGTCAGGAGACAAGGATTACAAACAGCCGGACTGTAATATCAACACGCTCTAAGCAGCCATGTAACACAGGCACATTTTATCAGGCTGGTGACGTACAGTGATTGTGTGGGACACAGAAGAAGATTGCTTTCCTGGCAGCTCACACAGCTGCCGCCTTCAGAAAAGCCTATCAGCTAGTCGAGCCAAGGGATTCAGGGACACAGGAGAGACTGAGTCTTATCTTATATCCACCCTCCCAACCTCTATCCACTTATCATTAGAAAATCTAAAATGCTTAATGAGACTGCATGGACCTCTCACACAGTGCTGGTGGGAATACAGAGTTGCATGGCCACTTTGGAAAAGAGTTTGGCAGCTCCTCAAAAGGTTACACATAAAGTGACCATGTTGTTGTTAAGTGTCATTGCAACCCTGTACATAAGGTTATATATATTCTTTACTTGAGTAGAAAGCCTCATCCTTCTCCAAGAGAGAAAGACTGGTGGGATCGAACCATCAATCTTGTGGCTCACAGTCAAGTGATGACTGTGTAAGAACTACTGTGTTCCCCATAATTATCATATGACCACCTTTATGAACACATACTCACACAAAAACTCATACACAAATGTCTACAGCAGCCACATATCTTCATAACAACAAAACATGTATCCACACAATGGAATACATACTAGGCTATAAAAAGGAAGTACTGAATCCTGCTACAATATGGAGAAACCTTGAAAACATCATGCTAAGTAAAAGAAGCCAGTTATAAGAACACATTATTGCATTATTACATTGGTATGAAAGGTCCAGAATAGGCAAATCTAGAGACAGAAAGCCAGTCAGTGGGTGCCAAGGACTTGGGAGGGGGCTAGGGGCAAGATGGAGGGTTGGAAGTGATGGCTAAGAGGGATAGGGGCTTTGTTGTTAAGTGCCACCGAGTCAGTTCCAACCCAAAAGGACCCTGTATAGGATTTCCAAGAAGCGGCTGGTGAGCTTGAACCGTTGACCTTGAAGATCAAACCAACTTTGTAGTCTTGTTGTTAAATGCCATTGAGTCAATTCTGACCCATAGCAACCCTGTATATGGTTTCCCAGGAGCAGCTGGTGAGCTTGAACTGACGACCTTGCAGTTCAAATGGTTTCGCCAGAATCCACAGCGCTAACCAGGACTGCTTTTGAAAATACAATAAAATCCATACAATTGTTAATTGTCAAATGGTTGAACTGCAGGGTATGTAAATAAAATGGTTAGAAACAGACGATCTATTCTGTCTGTTCCTTTCAAACATTACTACGTGGTACAAAATCACTCACTCAGTTGCTTTATTTATACTTACAGTGTAAGTATATACTTTTTTAATAAGGATACAGAGACAGGAAATATTTTACATTCGCAAAAGAACAAGTGGTAGGGCAGGGGTCCATAGCTCCCGAGCTACAGTCGGAACCTGTCGTACCCTAGCTCTATATTCAGCATAATGAAGGGGTGATTACCGTGAGCTTTGATCATCCGTTTGTGTCAAATATTTTGTGCATCTTGAGAAATTCTGTTCACACTACAGTTTGTGGTGGGTGCTGCTGCCATCTAAAGGATTCCCACAGAAGTACCTACACTTTTCTAAAGAAGTCCATACCAGGACTCAGCTGTAACATACCACACCTTAAGACAGGCCACATTATCAAAGATGCGAACGTCCTCCCCCACCCTGACCACTTTCCCACTGCAAGGGCTGGTGGTTCAAGCTCACCAGCTGCTCCTCGGAAACCCTATAAAGGGTCACTATGGGTCAGAACCAACTCAATGGCACTTAACAACAACAATAAGAGTCCATTCCAACTCACAGCAACCTCGCAGGGCAGAACAGAACTGTTCCCTAGGGTTTCCAAGGTTATAAATCTTTACAGGAGCAGATGCTTATAGAATTTTTATAAATGAAGACATTATTTCATGCTTTAGAAGCCATGATTTTTAGTGACTAGTAGAAGCCTGGTGTGGCACTGTGAATTAATGTGCTAGATTGCAGGTGAGCCTGAACCACCAACCTTGTGGTTCAAGCTCACCAGTAGCTCCTTGGAAGCCCTATACAGGGTCACTATGAGCCGGAACCGATGCGATGGCACTTAACAACAATGGAGTCCTAGTGTGGCTGTACCACAAGTTGGACTGCAAGTTGTTTGAATTGCAAGGTCAGTGGTTCAAACCATTGCCCTGTTCCTTGGAAACCCTATATCGGGTCAATAAGAGTCAGAACCAACCTAGATGAAAGTCAGCAGTTCACACCTACCGGCTGCTCCTGTCTCCCAACATGAGGTTTTGCACTCCAATAAAGATTTACAGCCTTGGAAACCCTAGATAGGGTAGCTATGAGTTGGAATCAATTCAATGGCAGTGGAAAATGTAGTGTTTAGTCAAATGTTCAACTTCATAATTTATTTAACCCTGCCAGAAAGGGAATTTTAAAAAAGTTAAAATAGAATGACTGTAGGGATTAAAAGGAGGATTGTGTCTACAATATAAGTGGAAAATATAGACTATAAAAATAGTAAACAAAGAATGATTCCAATTTTATTTAAAACATATATCTCCTGTTATGGCACTGAAGGATCAGCACTGGACTGCGAACCACAAGGTCTGCAGTTCAAACCCTCCAGTTTCTCTTCAGAATCTTTATACACAGAGTAGGAACCGACTCAATGACATTAAACGGCAGCAACAATCTACATAGGAATATGCATAGGGGGAAAGGATGGGTGCGCAAAGATTAAAGTATTAGCTGTGGAAAAAACAGAAGAAGGGTAAGACTGGGGCAGGCAGAACTGGAACCAAGACAAATACAAGAACCTGTGTACACATTTGGTTTCCCACTTATTTAATCCTTATGGATTGATGACATCCTTTTCCC
The DNA here is from genome assembly GCF_000296735.1 of Chrysochloris asiatica. Lineage (NCBI taxonomy): Eukaryota > Metazoa > Chordata > Mammalia > Afrosoricida > Chrysochloridae > Chrysochloris > Chrysochloris asiatica. The sequence goes on from NW_006408699.1 coordinate 3,702,260, forward strand.
CTTCATTTTCTCTCTTCCAGTCAAAGAAATCAAGGGAGGAAAATTCCTTTATTACTATTGTCCAATGGTCTGAAGCCCCCCCAACCAAACAGTAGCCATAGCTGCCTAAGTGAAACTGCCCAAGTGATATTTGTAAGTTTCTGCTCACCCTAATTCTTCAGGGTATATACAGTAACAGCAAATCTCTCCGGATTTATTTCCAAGCCCCAACCCACTTGCCCTATACATACAACACCCTCCAAAAATATTCTCCATTATTAAGTACTTAAGTGTAGGCTACTTCACATGAATGTACAATGCTTATTGTCAATGAGTGGTATGGTATTACTCAGAGACTCAGAAAGCACCCAAGCTCAGCCATTCAAAAGTTTGTATTTAATCATATGTAACCAAATGTCAACAGTGCAACCCCACCAGCCATTCCTCGGAAACCCTATACAGAGTCACTATGAGTCAGAACTGACTCGACGGCATTAACAACAAGAACAGCTATATTCTATTCAGAGGCCAACCACTAACTAAAGAAATACTCAACACTGAAGAATGACAATGTTAAAGAGCAAGGTCTCTGGAGTCAGGCAAGCCTAAATACTTCCCTTCTTCGGCCCCAAACTCTCCCCTTCAGCTGGGAAACCTTGGACAAATTTTCAACCTGCCTCAGCCAAAGGGTTCATGTTTAAATTAGTGATAATAACCATAGCACCTATCACTTGGCCTATGTGCAAGAAGTAAATGAGATACTGCACCCAAGATGGTTGCTTCAGAGCTTGCCTGTTAATGTAACACGCAATTAATCCTTATTAGTATCATTGCTGCTGCTATTAAGTCCTGTCAAGTCAGTTCCAACCCATAGCGACCCGTACAGGGTTTCCAAGGAATGGCTACTGGGTTTGAACTGCTGACCTTGCAGTCCAGTGCTTTATCCCACAGTGCCACACCATTTTAGACCTGGCTAATGATAATCACCACCACTCGTCTGTAAGTTTGTCATACTGTGGTGCCTTTTGAGTTGCTGTGATTCTGGAAGCTATGCTACAGGTATTTTAAATACCAGCAGGGTCACCCATGGTGGACAGGTTTCAAATGAGCTTCCAAAAACAGACTAGAAAGAAGTGACAAAATACTTCTGATTCTTTAGTCACTGAAAACCTTA
>NW_006408699.1:3706285-3745168 GCF_000296735.1 Chrysochloris asiatica
GGTCAGAGAAAAAGAGGAAGACCCACAGCGAGATGGACTGTCAAAGTTGCAGCATCAATGGGCTCAAGCGTGGCAACAATAGTGAGGTTGGCCCAGGACCAGGCAGTGTTTCGTTCTGTTGTGCATAGTGTCACTATGAGCCAGTGCCTACTTGATGACACCTAGCAACAACAAATGATAATCATGGTTGACAAAGGAAAGCCAGTAAGGATTCATAAAAGGTGCAGTATCAGTGTCAAAAATAGCAACGTGATCACTGTGTGCTCACAGTGTGCTGGGTGAGGTAAGTAAGGGGGACCCCAGAGGAAGTCCAGCTTGTGGGCTACACCACTAGTCTCGGACGTAAGTGCTTCACTTCTAGGCATAGATGGATGATCTCATCCAGAACACAGACATGGGTCTCAGTGCATCCCAGAGCTAAATAAATGAGTCCCTGCTATAAAGGGAAAACCCATGAGAGTACAAGACAAGCTGGTTCCCAGGCTTACAGAAACCATAATGCCAGATAGGAAACGAACCTTAGAATATACCAAAGAAAAGCAAAACAAAACTAAAACACATGCTCAATGGGTATGCTGGTCATATTGTTGTTGTGTGCTGTCAATTCCAACACATGGCAGAGCAGAATTTCCCTGGAGTGTTTTCTAGGCTGTAGGTTTCCAGGTCTTTTCTCCCACAGAGACACTGGGTAAGTTCCAGCCATCAATCGTTGGGTTAGCAGTGGAGCACTAGAACAGTGTACCACCAGAGTTCTTCATGTTGGTCCTTACAGATGTTAATTCATTCAGCTCTAGTAAAGGGCTGAATTATTTTGGGAGAAAAGAATTATTTCCCCTATTTTTAGGTCAGGAAACTGAAGCTATGGCATTTGCTCATGGTCATATATATGGCAAAGCAGGAATCCAAGCCCTTGTCTGTGCAGTTTCAAAGTGCGTGCACTGAACAGCCACTAGCACTGATAATGGAATATGAATGAAACATGCAATTCTAAATTTAAGCAGGACACTGGAAAGTTCCATCCCGAGTCATCTATGAGCCTTAACGGCATAGTCAGTAAACCTTTTATTCATACTCACTTGTTTCTGGTCTATTCTAACTGTTATTGTTGGTGGTTTTGTGCTGTGGAGTTGGTTCTGACTCATAGTGACCCTGTATAGAGTTTCTGAGGATGTAAATCTTTATGGGAGTAGAAAGCCTCATCTTTCTCCCATGGAACCGCTGACCTTGAGGTTGGTAGCCCAATTGGTAACCACTACGCTATCAGAGGTCCTTACTGGGAGTTGCTGTTGTTGTTATGTGCCATGGAGTTGGTTCTGACTCATAGAGACCCTGTACAGGGTTTTCCAAGGCTGTAAATCTTTACGGGAGCAGAAAGCCTCATCTTTCTCCCGCGGAACAGCTGGTAGTTTTGAACTGCTGACCCTGAGGTTAGCAACCTGAATCATAACCACTACGCTACCAGATCTCCTTTTATTGGGAATAGGAATATTATAAATTGAACATAAACAACTGCTCTCCAATGCGATCCTTTTATTTAAACTGTTTTTCACACTGAACCTCAAACATTATCAATGAGATAAATTTATACTCATAGAAGTTTTATTCTTTTTCCCTCTTCAGTCACTCATTAGAGAATTTGTTCATTTTCCATTAGACCTAACTGATGAACACTCAACTCTACTCCCTTTCAAAATGCCATTAAAATTTGAGGGATATGCAGATGACAAAATCTTTTTTGCTAAGAGTGAAGAGGAGTTTGAAGCACTTACTGATGAACATCAGTAATCCTTCAGTATGGATTATGCCTCAACATAAACAACATCTGTGGAAGTAGCAGTCAAGAAATCAAATGTCATATTGCATTGGGCACATCTATTACAAAAGACCTCTTGTAAGTGTTAAGGAGTTAGACTAAGGTAAACCTGCCCCAACCCATGGTAGGTTCAGTCACCTCATATACATGTGAAAATTCAACACAGAATAAGGAAGACTTATTCAATAAGAAGAACTGTGTCTTTGAAGTATAGTATTTGCAAAGAATATTAACTATGTCATAGATTGCCAGAAGAACAAATACATCTATGTTAGTCCAGTCAGACTGTTTCTTAAAAGTTAGGATGGCGGGACTTTGTCTCATGTACTTTGGACACTCTAACAAAAAAGAACTAGCTACTGAAGGACACCATGCCTGGTAAAGTGGAGGGTCAGTGAAAAAGACAAAAACCTTCAATGAGATGGGCTTACGCTGTAGCTACAACAATGTGCTCAAACACTGTAATGACTGTGAGGATGAGACAGGACCAGGCAATATTCGACTCTGTTGTAAGCCGAAACCAACTCCACAGTACCTAACAACAACAAAGGGATTAAAGAGGCAGGTACAGCCTAAGAAACCCTACTACACAGGATCACTATAAGTTGGAACTGTCTCAACAATACCTAACAACAATGGAATAGCAGACAACCACAGGCAAGGAAATCAAACTTCTGAATATGGGAAACAGATGGCCAAGGAGCAGTGGCCTGAACAAATCAGAAAAGGTTAGTGCTGAGGGTTCAGCCAAAGGTCCAGGCTACATAGAGTCTTAATTAAGCATTGGTGGTTCAGTAAGGAGACCAATGCACTTCACCCACAGCCACCATCTATGTGGCAATGGAAGTTTTCATATTGTTATGATGCTGAGTAGGTTTCAGTGGCACTTCCAGACTAGACACACAGGAAGAAAGACCTGGCAATCTACTTTAGAAAATCAGCCAAGTAAAACCCTATGTGTTGCAATGGTCCAAACCGCAAGAATCAGTATTTTGTTCCCTTGTGCACTTAGGACTCAGGGGCCTAACTCAAACAATAGCTAACAACTTCAGAGCCTTGGGAAGTCTCAGATACCTCTGTACACGGGGGCACAAGTGGAACTTGTTCACACTGACAAGATGAAATTCTGTGTAAGAGACTGTCCCCGGCCAGAGTCCCTTCCCAAGCTAAAACACACATTCCATCCCTCATCCGGGAGGCGGAATATGTTCTTGGGAAAGGTTAAATTCCAAGAATTTAAGAGATTGAGGAGTTAAATTTGTGAGTGCTACACTAAAAACCTGGGATTTCGAGAAAAAAATCTATATGCAGGCTACTAGGTCCCTAGATGCTCTTACCTTGCACCTCCAATGAGCCGTGAGACCACTGATATCCAAGCTGTACACTGGGGAAGAAGAGATTGGAGGACACTCACCAAGAAACAAAGATCCATAAGTCAGTTGCAGTTAGGAGACTCAAAGAAACAGTGGGAGCCCTGACCAATCACGCTACAGTAAACCTCCCCTCACACACACACACACACACACACACACACACACACTCAATTAGCTTTACAACACCTCATGTTTATATACAAACTAGTACTGCCAGACAGTGAAGGAAAGGCAGTGACCTCAACAGGCTAGAAAGGAATCCCTAAAAATGAAGCAACACCCTTCAGAGGTAGAAGAGGTACTACATCCATCACACAAGACAGGACATTCAGTTCCGATTCTAAGTGTGAGCTGAGGAAGACCAGTTAGGAACACTGAATGAACCGAAATGAGCACTAATTTCTATACTATCAACATGAAAATCTCCCCGAGTTCCTCATCAACAGAAATATAAATCTGAAAAGTCTCTCTCTCCGATCCCCCTTACTGTGGGAAGATGGCCAGCATCTTTCTATAAAGTGTGTGTAGAACATCCCCAAGCACAAACTACCTTAAAAGTAAACCAACCATTTTCCCTTTCACATAAAACAAGTGCTATTCACTTGCTGCTGTTGTTATATGCTGTTGAGTCAGTTCTGGCTCATAGCGACCCTGTGTAGACTTTCCAAGAACAGTTCATGTGTTTAAATTGCCGACCTCGCAGTTTATCACAGTGCCACACCAGGGCTCTGGCTACACACTGTTGTTGTTGTTACGTGCCCCCGAGTTATTTCCAACTCACAGCAGCCCCACAAAGTTTCCGAGAAGCAAATGGTGAGTTTGGAGCGCCAGCTTTGTAGTTCAAGCCGACCTTGCAGTCCAGTGCTTATCCCATAGCGCCACACCAGAACTACACATTAAATGCCCCAAACTAACAAAAATTTAATACTACATAACAATTATCCAGAAAGCATATCATTCCAGCCACTAGCTATGTTTTAAGGCAAGAGGTTATAAAGGAAAACAAAACAAAAAGCCCTTCTGGTATTAGCTTGAAAGTCACCTCATCTACAAGCCATCGTGTTTTTCAACTGGGCCGCCTCACCTTCCAGGGACTTCTGGTCAACTGACTCTGGCACTGATCTAAAGCAGTTTTTCAAGCTTTAAAATTTTTGCCTGGGAATTTTCTGTTTTTTAAAAAATTTAATGACAAACATATATTGTATAAAATGCAACAAAACATTTGACATTTCAACAGTCTTCACATGTACAGTTCAGTGGCATTAATTACATTCCTCATGCTTTTCAACCATCACTGGGGGTCTTTAAGGAATACAGGCTCTGATGACCCGAGAACATACTCTGAAAGGCAAGGGTATCGAGTATGCATAGCAGAGGCCATGTACGGGGCCTCTATGGAAGATTCAGTCCTCACATGACCAACTCCCCATCCCACTCAGGTCTAAGCAGGGATCCAATGGCCTTGGTTGAGTATCATCTTCCCAGGTTTATAAGATTTAAGATATACAGGGATTGTTCTTGATTACAAATTAAACCCATTTCTTCCAAACTCCGGATTCCTTTCCTCATTCCAGTCTCCTCCATTCTCTTTATGTGTTACAAGTAGTGAGGGGTTTCAAAGTAAAAGATAACAAGCTTGTAAGGTTATGAGAAACACAAAATATGCTAGAAAGTTAAACAGCCATTAGCTTTCAGATGCCAGGATTCAGCTTGCAAATGAGTAACTCGTGCCAGCTCTACACCAAGTACTAAGGGGCTTGTGTCAGTCTGGGGAGGAAGAAGCATACCTTCAATTCCATGCTCATCTCATGCCACAACCCCAAAGGCACAGCATTCTCCCCATTTATTATCCTGCCTTTAATAAATTCCCAAAGATGCTTTTTCCCAGTGGCCAGTCTTCTACTCCTTTTTGACATTTTAATCACACAACTGACTATTTTGCTACTTAAGAAATTGCCAAATAAGGAATCTTTTAAAAGGAACATTAGAAATAAACCAAACCGGGCTTTATCTTCAGACTGTGAAAGAGAGAAGGGCAGGGGTTACTTTCCATTTCTGACTATTTCAGTTAAAAATAATCAGATCTATATGAAAGCAATATTTGGGACGCAGAACACCTGAGGCTACTTATTGCACTGAAAGCAGATTTTACACTTTTTACAACATCTGGAGACTATGAAAAGTGACACTTTCTGTTATCAATCATTTTAGAGATTTTTAGCATTGTGAACTTTCACAGCAAAGGGTCCTGTCAATTTCATATGGACTAAGTTTTCATTTCTCACTGGGAAATATTCACAGCAAGATAAGAAATATCAAAAAGCAAATAAGTATAAGGATTTATTTAGGCAGTAGGGATGCCTTCACCACTGAACAAATGTCATTAAATGACCAATTCCAAATGGTAAACTCTGACAAACGATCAGAACATAGGTTTGAATTTTAAAGAGCAAGAAACTTAGAACTTCAAAATTCTAACACCCTCTCTCTTCTGTGTTCGTTCCCCCCGCCCACACACACACACACACACACACACACCACAACACATCAAAGTGCCAGGGGAGATAGGAGACATCATCTGGAACTGGAAAAGTAGAAAGACTTGGGCTAAGTTTGAGGCATAAGGGGTTACTCTATACCAGGGACTGGGGGCTTGACTCTATGGTTTTGCCCCTTACTAGTGTTGAGGCTAAGGTGCTCTGGTAGCGTAGTGGTTACGAATCTGGCTGCTAATCTCATGATCGAAACTACCAGCTGTTCCGCAGGAGAAAGATGAGGATTTCTGCTCCCGTAACGATTTACAGCCTCAGAAACCCTGTAGAAACCCTGTAGAGGGTCGCTATGAGTCGGAACCGACTTCCTGGCACATACCAACAACAGTGTTGAGACTGGATTGGTGAACTGGTGGGGCTGCCTACTAACCTAATCTATAATGGGTGAGGGCCTCATGGGAGGATTCATTCTGAGTGCTGAGGGAGCCAGATGAATCGGCACAGAGTGATGCCCAGCCCTCAGATTTCTCCTAGAAGAAGCAGAACTATAAACAGAAATCTAGAAGGCAGCTAGAAATGGTTCTAATTTAGACAACGACAGAAAGAAGCACTGAACTCCCCTTAACTCCACAAGGCCTTGGGATCTAAACGTGGACACAGAGCAAGGCATTAGAAGAGTATGGCCTCAGCAGCAGAAGCTTTCCTGGGCATACGTGAAATACTCCCTGGGGACGTCCAGAAACTTCGAGAAACACTTATACATGGGTGTGGGGCAAGTCAGTGCAATGTGAATTATCACTACTAACGTGATCTCTACACTTAAATGCACATGAGGTCTGGGGAAACTCAGAATGTAATTCCAAGGAAGGAAGAAACAGAAGGGAAGAGACGAAACAATTCACCTGCTGAGGGTGAATGAAATGTCAACGTTATCTGACACCACTTTCAATAATAAGCCCCTTTTTACTTATATCAAAAGACTTTTAAGGGAAAAAAAAAAAAAGTCCATTGGGAAGGGTACGCAGACTTTATTCATGCAATACATTTAACAAATTACTAATAAGGCCCTGTGAGGACATAGGTGTGTACTGACATTAAAGTGCTTAGATGCAGTAAGTCCATTGCCATCAAGTCAATCTGGACCCATGGTGACCCTATAGGACAGAGTGGAACTGCCCCCACAGAGTTTGTAATGCTGTATGTAATCTTTACAGAAGCCGATTGCCTCATCTTTCTCCAGGGGAACAACTGGTTGAGTTCAAACTGCTGACCAAACATTGTCCTAACTGTTTTTATATGTTAAAACACTTTATTTACTCAACAAATAACTGTTGCATGTCCACTGGGTGTCAGGCAAAAGAATGAGAACAAGGGACAACTCCCTCACAGCAGAGAGGGCAAGAATCTTGATTACGTTATCTAATTTTAGTTCTAGACATTTCATCATACACAATGTGATAGAAATGTGTCAGCTGGCTTTCATCTCTCACTTTTTAAGTGCCATTGAATCAGTTCTGACTCATAGCAACCCTATATAGGGTTTTCCGAAGAGAGGCTGGTGAGTTTGAACCACCGACCTTGTGGTTCAAACCGACCGTGAGGTCGAGTGCTTATCCTACAGTGCCACACCAGAATTCCAATCTTTCACCTAGAAACAATTTACTGTCGTCGTCTAAAACACATACCCCAAGAGCAGTTAACTAGCTTTTAACCAGAAGCACACGCCAAGAGATTGCTAGGGCAAGCCAAGCCTTATCATCAAGCAGCATACTAGATGTTAGAAACGGGTATTCACTGGTCATATTACTGGTTCTGTTCATCAGTATTACGGCAGTTAGAAATCCATGACATTTTAGATACAGAGAATAATGTATATAAATCTATCAATCAGTCCTCAGCAATCTAAGGCTTTTCAGGATGACTTCCTGGCTTCATAAGGGAATGTTCCCATGGCTTGCTGCTGATTCCTGGGTCCTGTTTATTCAATGAAATACTAATCTGGGTACTCCTCTGAAAGGGCTTCACAGACAGAATTAAAATTACTAATCACTTGCCTTTTAAAAGACAGATATTATTTTGAACTATCTGGATGGGTCCCAGGTAATTTGACTTACACCCTTGACAAGCAGAAAAGAAGAATGGTCAGCAGAGAAGAGATGAGGCTTAAGGGGAGGCCAGAAAATTCAAAGCATGTGAAGGAATTGCCACATCTGAGCTTGATCTTTTGTTGTCTTTGAAAGACAAGAGTTTTATTAGTTGAACAGGACACACAATTGTTAAGGAAATGGTGTCCTAGTTCCTACTGCTCCATGGAGCTCAATTCTGTCCATTTAAATGACTTTGGAAGTACTTCTATCCTCTGTGCCTCCAGAAAACAACACCTGTCACCAACTGACTGTGGCCTTGTGAAATTCTGAGCAGAGATCCAGTTGAGACACACTGGGACTTGCTTCTGACTTACAGAACTGTGAGGACATAAATCTGTATTGTTTTAAACCGCTGTTTATGGAGATTCGTTAGGGCAGCAGTAGAACACAAACACACCGTTTTCAGAGTACAGATACTCTCATAGGGCAGAGTTAGCGTTACAATGGGTACATACCACAGGTTGCATGGCTGTGGCATACCTGAATGCTAGCAAACATTATGTAAGTGCAGAATCCAGTCTGACTGGTTTTCATTAGTTTGTACTGGGTAGTGAGTTCATAGGGAAGAAATCTCAAATTCTTACCATTTCTAATACTGGTTTTTGCTGTGTGCCCTCAAAGGAACCCTGGTGGTACAGTAGTTAAGTGCTTCACTACAAACTTAAAGGTAGGCAGTTCAAAGCCACCAGCAGCTTGGCAGGAGAAACATGGGGCAGTCTCCTCCCATAAAGATTTCAGCCTAGGAAACCCTAAAGGGAAGTTCTACTCTATCTAACCCATACTGTTGTTGTAAAGGGTTCCAACCAATAGTGACTCTGTATAAGGTTTCCAAGGAGCACTGGTGAACATGAACCACTGACCTTTGAGGTTCAAAGTGACTTTGGAATTCAATGCATTAACCCACAGCACCACACCAGGACTCCAAAACATGGAATTAAAAGATAGTGGAAAATTTCCATGAATTTTTTGATGTTCCCTCATAATCATAATTTGCCATTGTTACTAAGTGCCGCTGAGTTACTTCCAACTCAGAGTGACACGATATAGATAGGGTTTCTGAGCAACAGCTGGTGGGTTTCAGCCGCTGACCTTGGGGTTAGCAGTCTAGTGCTTATACTGCAGCACCACATCAAGATTCCAATAGTAAAATACCATATCAGCCCAACTCTTGTCCATGCACAAGTTTCTGAATTAAAATTTTAGTATTATTAATAGGATACAACCTGAAGAAGATTTTGACTCATGAAAACTTATTTACCAAAATAAGGTAGTTGAGTCACAATATGCCTGACAACGAAACAGATTTAGTTCTCTCTGTAATTGTCATTTCCCTTTCAGTAACAAATACATTTGTAACCTCAGACCATGCTTTAAGATGTCTCTGGAAAAATGATCTGAATCCTTGTTGCAATGATTAAAGATTCCCTAAGGAACTAGGAATTGGCCATTTAAGGAGAGGAGATCATCTGTGATCCACAGGTCTTAGGCAGGTCTTACAGAAAAACAAACCTGTACAACTTAAGAGAAGTTTAGATCAAGGAAATGACTCAAAATTGTACAGTCTCAGGTTCTCAGTGGAAAAGAGAACCAGACTTTCCTGTGGGTCCATTATATCGGGAGCAGGCCACACCCCTAAGGATACATCTTTCCAATTAATTGGCTGCTCACAGCCAATCATCATAGTGGTAACTATGCCTGTATTAGATTTCACCACGGGATGAGCACATATCAACTGCCAATCCACCACTGGGAATCCTGGCCCAGTCAAGCTGATACAAAACCTTAACAATTACACCATGCAAGCAAGAAATGAGCCCTACACTGCATGATGATATATAATTACCTCTAAAAGAGGGAGACAGAAATCTTAGAAAAGTTCTTTCCCTGTGAGTTGGGACCAGTGGTGCTTAAAATTAGCATGTAGTCCTTAGACCAACAGCAACAGCATCACTGAGAACTTATTACAAGATCTTGTCCTAGCCCTCAAGGAGCTTATAATCAAACATGATGACAAGACAGAAATAGTTGCTCCAGACATAATGTTAAATGTTTGGGACAGCAGCAGTAAAAGAGAAGAAGGGACCTGAGGTTGAGGTGGAGCTGGCAACAGATCCTGAGGGATAGAGGTAGAGATAAATGTGGAAAATAAAGTGTTTTACTCTTCTTAGCCCTATGTGTTAATGCAGGATAAACACTGGACTGCTCACCACAAAGTCAGTGCTTCAAATCCACGATCCACGCCTCGGAAACCCTATACAGGGTTGCTATGAGTAGAAACAGACTCACTGGCATTTAACAACTGATACAAAATCTTAAACAGAGGAACAAACAAGATGGCGGATTGGGTGGAGGTGCGGTGAGGAGCTCCGTCAGCAACAACACAGAATACCAGACCAAGCAGGCTCAGGGGATGGTCCCATAACTCTGAACCACACATAAAGGAAGATTTAGATGGATGGAAGGCTTACAGCTAGGGGAATCTGTAGCAGAAGCAAGAAATACATTGCTTTCTAATTCAAAACACTCAGCTGCTCCCAGAGCCGCCATCCTGGACGAGACCAAGCAGGGGAAAGATCAGAGCAGCCACGGACATCTGATAGAACTGTGGAGATAAAGGTTTGGACAGTGGGTTTTTTTTTGTTTTTGTTTTTGTTTTTGGTATCTTGTTCACTGGTCTCTTGCTGTCTGCACACCTCCATTCTGGTGACTAGAGGGGGTGCCTGAGTGAGTGGATACCCAACTCCTACCCCTGGAGGGTTCTACTACACATGTGCACAAATATCCTACAAATGTAAAGTGATAGTTTCCACTTAAAACCAAAAGACAGTGCAAAACGGCCACAGCCAGCCCTGAACATGAGGGGATATTTTGGGTGAGGGAATTTGCATTCCTTGATTGTGGTTGTTCCTGTATAACTCTATGCATTTGTCAAAGCTTGTGTATCTGTATGACAAAAAGTGAATTTACTCTATTGGATTTTTAAATAATTTAAAAATCTTTTCATTTAAAAAAAAAATCTTAGGGTATTCATTGGTGCTAGGGACTATCACTAGTTGAACTACAAACAGTCCCTAAGTTTCAAGTTTGGGGCAAACATCTCTGGTCACTAAGGGGCAAAGGCAGCATCAATGATCCCTTTCCTGAATGCAACCGGCCAAATCAAACTCACTGCCAATGAGTAGATCCGGACTCATGGGGACCCTGGATAAGGCTACTGAGTCTGTAAATCTTTACGTGAGCAGAAAGCCTCATCTTTTCCCATGGAACGGCTAGTGGGTTTGAACTGCTGACTTTTGTGGTTAGCAGTCCAGTGCTTATTCCTCTTTGTGTATTGTTTTTGTTGTTAAGTGCCATTGAGTCAGTTCCAACCCATAGCAACCCTGTAAGGGGTTGCCATGGAGCAGCTAGTGAGCTTGAGCCATCCATCTGTGGTTCCAAGTGACTCTGTAGTCCAACACATTAACCCAGAGTACAACACCAACAAAAGCAACTCCTCTTTTGTGTATAGATCCCAATTTTTAACAGATGACTGTTTAAAACAATATCCAATATTTGTTTGCAAAGAGACAAAAAGATTGTAAGGTGTCCATTGAGTATTATAATAACAAACTCTCTAGAAGTTGTCTCATTTTACAGGTGTATACACTCTTGAATGACATGGGCTAGACTAATTTAGAAATATACTGGCATGAAGTCGATTTTGAGTCATCGCAGCCCAGTGTGGTGCTGGAGGATAAGCACTGGACTTCTGATGACAGGGTCAGCTGTACAAACCCACCAGCAGTTCTTCAGAAACCCTATGCAGGGTAGATACAAGTCTGAACAACAGGCCTCTGTAAGGAGAAGGAAATCTTGACTCTCTCCTGGTTCTTTTCAGTGCCCCAGAAGATTTCCAAGGCTGCAATCTTTATGGGAGCAAAGCGCCAGACCTTTTCTTCTGTGGAGTCTTTAGTGGGTTCAAACTGTCAACCTCTGTGGTTAGCAGCTGAGCACCACCAGGGCTCACCTCAACAATGCTGTTGGTGGTAGTTGTATTTCAGGTTTCTCACCAGAATCCCAGAACCTTCCATGTGCTTTCAAAGCTTGCATCCTGTGACTGCCATGCATTTGAACAAACCCACCCCCCTCTGTGTTCCTGGTGTCTGTAGAGAGGTAGCACACTGGTTTCAAACACTGCTTAAGGTAAGGAACAGCCACAATTCTGCTACACACAGTCAGGATCTTGGCTTGCCACGCCACATACAAGTGGCCCTAGTAATCCCAGAGACGGAAAAAGCAAGGGCTTGTGAGCTTGTAGCAAACATTCTTCTCTGGCCTCTCTGGCGATGAGCTCATGCTTGAAAGCATGTGATTTCTATTATCTGAAACACCACTCACAAACATCAGGAGCCTGAGAGAGCAGTAGCAAAGTGATATTTTGGGCTTAGCCATTTACCCTCTTAGTGTTTAACAGGACAAAAATGCACTCACAGATGACAGAGGTAAGGCATGACATCACCGACAGAAGCCAGATGAGGAGTCACAGCCACATCTCATCCCCTCGGGACACCATCATCCTTTAAGCATCACCCACTAGCTGTCCACCAGAGCCCTCAACACCCCAGGTTCAGGGCACAGCAGAGGAGATGGTTCCCAAGAGTTATCTGCTACAGACCAGGCAAGGTAACTAAGAAATTTACATTACCACATTCTCAACAGCTGACTGAGATTTTAAAAAATTAATAATTCCTGGATACACACTTATTTAATATGACAAGAAGGTGATTGCTTTGTTTCTTTAATAAAAACAAAACTAGAGCATGTTGTCACACTGAGCTCCTGTTTAGAGGGGAAGGAATATAAATAACAATTCAGTGATGGGTCTCCTTGGTGGTTTGATAAGAGTCGCAGAGGTGGACTCATTAATACTCATAGGAATTATGGAACTCCAAAGAAACACAAGCCAGGTATTGGCATAACTGCCAGATGTCAACCAGGTCAATCACAAGATAACATTAAATTATTCCACCAAATCCCTCTCCCCGCCACATCTGCTCAGGAGACCCCTCCTATGTGCTTATACATTTCAGGAGACAGACAGCTGCTAATCCTCACTTGCCCTATGTTCCCACACATCATAGTGGGCCATAAGCAGACTCCTGGGCTAATTACATGCATGTTAAATAACTCAGGCATGAGTGGAAAAACACCAGGAAAAAAACAGCAAAGAATGAAACTAACTTAAAAACTCTCCAACTGACCTATAACCAATGAAAACTTATTTCCAGATGTTCAGATTTCTAATCTGTATCACTTTTAATTTTACCTTCAACTATTAAAGAATTTTGAATAAACCAGGGTGGGGATGGGTAGATAAGAATAGTTTACCTTGATATACACATTATAGAAAATGAACAGCTAATATGTGAAAGAAACAGGTATTGAAAAGTTTTTGCTTTCTAATGTTTACTTTTTAAAGTGCTGGACAGCTAAGCACAAGGTTGGTGGTTCAAATCCACCTACTACTGCTCCTTGGCAGCCCTATACATGGTTGCTATATGAGTAGGAACTGACTTGATAGGACTTAACAACAACTACACATATAAAGGCAAAGTCAGATAGGCTCTCTCTTCGCTAAGAAATTAAAATTATGTTTTCGTTTCTAAAAATACTTTATTTATGAGACTGTCCTGATGTGGCACTATAAGAGAATCACTAGACTGCTAACCACGGGAGGGTGGGGAGGCTGTTCAAACCCACCACCAGTTGTTCCTTGGAAACACTATACAGGGTTGCTGTGATTCAGAACTGACTTGATAGCACTTAACAACAACAACAACAACAACAACGTGAGACTGGAATGCTTAGAGTGAGAATCAGAATCACTTCCTAGATACATTGCTCATTCTGAATTTACCACAAGGTGGGGCTGCTTCAGTGCTCATTTCAAACTAAATCCAGCAGCTCACCCTGCTAGCAAAGTTCCGTCACCTTCAACACAAAGTTTGTACCTCTAGGAGCAAGAAGTCAAGAAAAATACTTTAAGGTTTCAAATAACACACATATGGTTAACAATCTACAGTGAGACATTAACTAATGCAGCATCTGCCACCCCATGTTAAGCTAAACTGAGCAACTGAATCTGACACATGCATGGCACTTACAAAACTGATGAGGCCTCACTTGGAGTCAAAAGGCAACAAGCGGGGTGGAAGGGCCAGAGTAATGTGAATTACATCTAAGCATAACATCAAAAGTTCACCTATCCACGAGTTTGTACTGATACAAATAAATACATGGGGTGAGTAAATAAATCTCCCCTGCAGAAAAAAATCCCAGTGATTTATGTAGATACTCCAACACCCAGGCAGTTCAAACCAATCAGCTGCTCCTAAGGAAATGATTTACATGCCTGTTCCCTTGAAGATTCATAGTCTCAGAAACCCTAAAGAACAAACAGTTCCACTCTGCCCTACCTGGTGGCTGAGTTGGAATCAACTTGATGGCAGTGGGTGTGGGACCTTTACAGAAAGTTTGTTGAGCCTGGCTTAAGGTCATCAATTGTCACATTTCCAAAACTTGACAGACACTCTTCATTCCTTATCCTATTTGACCTTTGAGTCAACTACCACAGACAAAACACATCTTAAAATCTTTTTGCCTTTAATGCCAACTCAGGTCTGACTTCCCCAACTCCCTGGTGCTCTTGACAAGTAATACCCCAGGGAACAAAGTTCAACACAGTCCAAGTCAAACTTGTCATTCTGCTTAACCAACCTACATTGACAGTCCACACTGTAATTCAGGGACACTGGCACTGGGACAGGACAGATAGCAAGCCCATTACTTGGAATCCAAGAACCTGGGATGAAATTCCATTTTCAGAACCTTACTGTCTTTACCTACAGGAATACTGTTTACCTTGGAGGTATCACAAAATTAAGCAAGGAAAAATATGAAGCCACTGTTCTAAACTTAACAAGTTGTGCTAATCTAGAAAACCAAGTGGAGAAACACAAAGCTTCCCAATCAGTGTTTGGCAATGAGTTAAGACGCAAACCTCCTCAGCCCTGTAGATTGTTGGGCAACCTGAGGAAGTACCCGAAGCAACAGTACATATTGTTGTTGTTAAGTGCCATCAAGTCGGTTCCGACCCATAGCAACCCTGTATAGGGTTTCCGAGGGTGTAAATCTTTACGGGAGTAGAAAGCCTCATCTTTCTCCCGCAGAGCACCTGGTAGTTTCGAACCGCTGACCTTAAGGTTCGCAGCCCGATTCGTAACCACTACGCTACCAGAGCTCCTTACGTAACAGTTCATATAGTTCCCTGCATATGCCTTGATGTGAAAGGGTTGGGAAGTGCAGCACCATCCCTGATCCATTTTCTACTATTCTCCCAGTCTCATACACAACCTGGTTACCACAATCTATAGTTCCTTTTCCTGAAACTTTATCATTTCACTCCATTCTCCTCAGCCCCTGCAAAGGCTGGCTGTTGTTAAGTGCTGTCGAGTCAATTCTGACCCATAGCGACCCTGTATAGGGTTTCCAAGGAGCAGCCGGTGAGCTTTGAACTTTGAAGTTCAAATGGCTTTGCAGTCTGGCTGGCGCATTAACCCACAGCGTCATACCATACCTTTGTTAAATATATTCAACCAATCTCTTCTCCAAGATGGCCTGCATGGAAAAAACAGTTACCAGTGTAAAACCCACATCTAGTTATTTCTTTCCTCTGCTTAAAGCAGTCAAAGGACATCCACTGCCAAAAATAAAAATAATAAATTATATAAAACAATTTAAAATAATAAAGCCCTTTCTAGTTCCACAACCTAGTTCCAGAGGCATTCCTATCAGCTCTCGAATGCTACCCAAAACCACAGTCCACTAGCTCATTCTTTCATGCCCTCTCCACTTGGTGTGCGACTGTGCTTTCCCTGGAGCCCCTGGGTGGTACAAATGGTTGGCACCCTCTGCTGCTAACCACAGGTTGAAAGTTTGGAGTCCACCCAGAAGAACCTTGGAAGAAAGGCTATCTACTACTTTCCCCAAAAAACAACCTATTGAGAACCTTATGAGCACAGATCTACTTTGACACACATTGAGTTGCTATGAGTCAGAGGTGACTTGACAGGTACTTTTTTCCCCACCTCGGCTATTTCCCAGACCCCTGCAAGGCCCTGCATGCAGTCTTTAAATCCTTCTCAATGGAACACCCACAGGAACCTTATCCAACTCCCCCAAGGAAATTCTCACTCTTCAGATCACAACAATTTGAAGATACCTCAGTGTTTTAACCACAGTCATCTATTCTACTAAACTGAAAGCTCCCCATAGGGTGCTCATGTTGTTAAGTGCCATAAAGTCAGTTCCTACTCATAGCGACCCTGGATAAGGTTTCGGAGGAGAAGCTAGTGAGCTTCAACTGCTGATCTTTCTGTTCAAATCGACCCTATGGTCCAGTACTTACCCTACAGGACTCCTCTCCAAAGCTTAGAGCCAAGTATTTATTTACATTTATATCTACCTCACCTCTAGCCCAGAACCCAGCACACAGCCGATACTCAATAAATCT
Organism: Chrysochloris asiatica; assembly: GCF_000296735.1. NCBI lineage: Eukaryota > Metazoa > Chordata > Mammalia > Afrosoricida > Chrysochloridae > Chrysochloris > Chrysochloris asiatica. Next base: position 3,722,662 of record NW_006408699.1, read on the forward strand.
GTGCAGAACAAATGTTTATGGCATCTCGTAAAATCTCTGAATGAAAGAGGGGTTTCAGTAATTCAGAGTGCCTCTGAGGCCATCTGGAAAAATGAGGATCACCTCCAAAAAGTCATATTCACCTACACAGTGTCCTTTTATAATGAAGGATCCTGAAGAAGTCTCTTAGCCACTTGACTGCCAAGCAGTCCATGCCAGTCAGGGGGAGAAAGAGCTCATCAGAGTCCCAGTGTAGAAAAGGGGGCTTTATTTTTAAAGGCCAAAGGGTACATAACCTAAGAATTTCCAACTTGGAAAAAATAATAAATAAATAAGAGGAGTGGGGAGACCTGGAAGGGGAACCACAGAAGTAAGCAAGGGGTGTCCAAATGCAAATAAAAATAGGATTCTCTTTAGCAGTATGCCAGAACATTTCTCATTTCAGAGAAAACATGCTGAACAAAAGAGCTCTTTTTAAAATTTCCACCTTCCATGCAACACAGAATCCTGTGTGCTGCTCTGGATTTATGTGCTAGACTGCAAATTCTGTCTGAAGCCCAAGGTCAGCAGTTCAACCCCACCAGCCGTTCCTCAGAAGCCCTATCCAGGGTCATTATGGGTTGGAACTAACTTGACGGCACTTAACAACGTGTAGCAGCACAAAGACACCTACAAGCAGCGGCATCAATAGTCAAGATGAAGCACAGATTTTCAGTTTTCAGGGAATTTATTTTCCCCCCACCCTGCCTTGAAAAGCGCCGTCACTTCTTAATTGTTTATTAAAACATCACAAAAGTAAGGCTTGGGTTATGAACATCTGTCTCATAAGACAACTGGTACTTTTAATGTTATGTAAGTTTGCCTTCATTTTGAAATGAAGACCCACTGTCAGAGTATATTTAAACGCACCATGATCCTGTGTAGGGTTTCTCAGACTGTAAATCTTTACATGAACAGAAAGCCTAGTCTTTCTCCTGCAGAGCGGCTAGTGGGTTTGAACCATGAACCTTGAGGTTCAATGATTAACCACACAGTGCCACCAGGGCTACAACTTGTTCAGTGAAATCACCTTCACTTGCTGCACAAGCAGCTTTTAAATCACTGAAAAGGCTACAAGCCTTTTCTTGCACTACAATAATGCACCTGTCCAGCTTACCTACAAATCAAACTTAAAGACCCAATTAGAAACAGATCTCTTTCGTAACCTGGGGTCTGCCTATATAAGAAAAATAAAGTGTACAATGAAATCTAAAATTAGGTCTGTTTTACCAGTTGCCATCAAATCAATGTCAGTGTGTGTCCATGGCTGATTTTTCAGAAGCAGACTGTCAGGCAAAAGCCTTCCAAGGAGCCTCTGGGTGAACTAGATCCTCCAACCTTTGTTATAAGCCAAATGTGTTAACTGTTTGCACCACCCCAGGCTCGCGAGGCAAATAATAGCTCAGAGAAACAGACTAAATTCAAAGGACAAAGAATAAGAGGCTGGCAAGGGGAGAAAAGACAATTTACCTTGTCTCAGAATTGTGGACCAGTCTGATGAAACGTGGCAGCCAACACACTTTTTGAGTACGTTCGGTGTTCCAAGAGCTTTACAAACATTCCCTGGAATCCTCACAAAGACCTCTGAAGTAGATTGTGTCTTCTCATCACCAGAGAAGGAAATCCAGTCTACAAGGGGTTTGGCAAGAACTTTCAAAGTAACTCAGTTTTTAAGAACAAGGACTTGGAATGTGAAGCTAGGTCTGTCTGGGTTCTAAGAACAGAAACATCCCAATCCCACACAGCCCAGGTACATTTTTTGTTTTGTTTTTTCATTTAGAAGACAGCAAGACAACAAAGACAGGTATAGAAGTTCAAAATTACCTACTGCATCTAAGAGTTACCTGAATTTTTCAACTTCTTAAAATAAAAAAATAAAAAAATCACATCTCCTGAGCATTCTTTCCATGCAAATATTCAAATTTTATTGTGTATATATATTCATTCAAATTTTACAGTACACACATTTGACTCAAATAGGAACTGTATAACTGCAAATATGTACGTCGTTTTGCAAAAATATTCTTTTAATAAAGGGACTTCTATTGACTTTTTACTGAAGATAAAAACTCAAAAGTTTAAAATCGTTTTCTGATTGAGACAGTAGGAGGTGCCCAGCCTGTAAACCCTGCTTCCAAGACCTCTAATTTCCATATCAAATATTAACACTAGGCTCCATGTGTCCAGCAGGCATATATTTTCTTTTGATGACTGTAGAGTCTCAACATCATGTGTTACATCCAGAATTAAACACCCCACGTTCTGAAGACTTCCTGGCATTCTCTCAATGACACTTCCCTGCAGTGTTGCAACCTGGGCACAATTACCCCATTTGCCCCCAATTACGTGAATGATGCAAGAAAAGGGGAAAGCACTGGCGGCAGGGCACTCCGTGGAGGGAATATGAGACTCATGCCTGCCTCTGCTGTGCCCTTAGCTGGTGTCAACCCCCACGTACCCATCACGGAAGCAGAAGATAGATATTTCTGATACACAGTAGTCCTTATGTACAAGCTATCTACTTCACAGGCTGATCACCCCAAAAAGCACCGATTTGTTCCAATGGTGGAAGCAAAATGGCAGTGCCATCAGGACACAGTATGTCTGTGTGTGGTACTTATGGGCAAACTATAAGGGATGCTCAAGGTTAACCTGACACAAAGCTTCCTGCCTAAGTGCTGATTTTATAACTTACCTGTGTACAGAGCTACTCTTTGATTATCCTCATGCCATAAGTGAAGAGTCTGTGCAACTTAACAATGGAATTCTGTTCTCACTACTTGGTGAGCAAATCTAGAACACTACTGGCTTCATGAATCACTGCTTCCATCTCCATACAAAGTGTTTCTCAGAGAAACGGTTCAACATACAACACTCTGGGCAGGGTTTCTAGATAATCTCCAAAGCAAACTTTATGGAGATCCTAACAAAAGACTTCTTTCCGGATAGCACTCATTTTCCTTTTGTAAAGCTCACTGATCTCTCTCTTCCAGAAATTGCCATTCTATGTTCACTTTGGAGACATGCTGGTGCAGTAGTTAAGCTCTCCGGGCTCTTGACATAATGGTTAGCAGTTGGAACCCATGGGAGAAACATGTGGCAATCAGATTCCAGAATGATTACAGTCTTATAAACTCTGTGGGATAATTCTACCTTGTCTTACTGAGTCAGAATCACAATGCAAAGAAATAGCAAATGGGCTTAGGTTCACTATAGTTTCCTACTTCCTTGCCTTTTCTATATGCTTGACCCAGCCATCACTGCCAAGTGCACGCACACACACACACACACACACACACACACACACACACACACACACACATTCATTTCTCAACAAATCTGAGGCTCCAAATGGGCTTATCAGTCTGTCTTTCCCGCTTATTTCTACCATCAGTGTATAGACCCAGATATAGCTGCTTCCAAGGATTTCTGTGACTTCTGCTTCTCTATGAACTAGAAATGATCAAAAACAAGAGATTTTTACAAAAACCTCCCTTGCCCCACCCCGCCTTCCCCCTTTTTTTTCTATGAGATAAAAACCCTCATGTCTGAGCATGGTCCTGGGTTTGTTCCAGCCACCATCTGACACCGCCACAGGGTACAGTTGACACTGTTGTTGAGTGTGACTGGACAAAACCTCCAGTCATAATTAACTGCAGGTGGTGGGAAGCAAGCAGAAAATGCACACTAAAAGCATAAGAAAGAAGGAGCGTGACAGGCACAGAGAAAAGAGAAGGTTGCTGCTGACAAACTCAATTTTAAGCCTATTTCCCCTTGCTCACTGCCTGATGAAAGCAAAGCCCAGAGAGAGATGGGGACCTTAATTAAAGTATCAGTTCTCGTCAAACCTAGGGAAGGCATGTTCCTAGCATTATGAATGTAAAGTACCATTACATTTAACTTGCTTATGTGTCCAACAGTTAGTATCAACCAATCACACTGAGCTGATGAGTGTGGAATACTAAAATGCCATTCATTTTAACAGTTGTGCACAGATGTCCCATCATCAAAGGATAACTGCCTGAAGAAAGTGATTGGGTTCCATTTTCAAGGCTCCTAAGAGGAAACAAAGACAAGACCCAACTGGATCTGTCCTTGCGAAGCTTATGGAATGTCAGCACATAGAAGTGCTAGAGGAAGAGAATGGGGAAGCACAGTACTACAGGTACTCGGAGAAGTTATACATCACTGCTCACTTGAGGCAACGGAGACCTGGTAGAATGAGCACTGGATCACTGACTGCAAGGTTGGCGGGTAAACCTACAGCCATTCCTTGGAAATCTTGTACAGTATCACCATGAGTCAGAATCCACTGGACAGCGCTTAATAGCACTAACAGCAAAGAGAGAGGAGATCCATAAAGGGAGGCGGAGAGAAGCAGAATATGCAAGCTAGACAATGCTAAAGGGCAAACATGTGACCTGAGACTCAACGAAGAAAATGAACAAGGGGGAGAGTGCACATACAGGGACTCATTAGGGCACAGAAATGATTTGTTTGGACTATAAAAAAGACAATTCGGTGGGGAAATTAGTCTTTTCAACAATTGGTACCGAAACAACTACGAAGCCATATATACAAATGAAATTGGACCTATAGCTCTTACTATACGTGAAAAACAGAACACAGATTTAAATGTAAGAGGTAAAATGACAAAACGCTTAGGAGAAAACAGTGCTTTTAATTTTTATGATCTTGGACTAGGTTGTTCAGCTACAACATCAGAAGCACTGCTAAAAAATATAATCAACAACAATAACAATAAGTAAACTGGACTATATTCAAATTAGAAACTTTTTGCTTTAAACAATATCATTAATAAACTGAAAAGATTATAATCCTGCAACAGCAGTAATGAAAAGCAATAATTTGTGAGTACTTACATAGGTAAATATATATTCTAAATAGGTGAGGAAGATCTCATGGGAGAATACCTATGTACATATATGAGGGGGTGACTTCAAAAAATTAGTGGAAAAATTCTATCATCTTTTAATTCCATTTTCCCATGAACTTTTGAAGCCCTTTCCTTGGTAAAGATATTGTTTTTGTTGTTGTTAAGTGCCGTCGAGTCGGTTCTGACCCATAGCGACCCTGTACAGGGTTTCCAAGGGTGTAAATCCTTACGGGAGTAGAAAGCCTCATCTTTCTCCCACGGAGCGGCTGGTAGTTTCGAACCGCTGACCTTAAGGTTCGCAGCCCGATTCGTAACCACTACGCTACCAGAGGTAAAGATATGGTTGTGGTTATTTCTACACATACATATTTCTAAGTGTTGTTATTTATAACAGAGCACATTGAAGGCAGGTGCAGAAATTACTTCGCTAACTGTACTGAACCACTGGACAGGAAGTTCAAGGACCATGTAACTGGGGGGCATCTAGGTTAACTGGAAAAACAGTTCATAAAGATGTCTACATCCTAGTCTTGTAAGTAGCACTCAAGGTTGCTTCTTAGATGGCTTGCAACTACTGTGGTTTCTTCCAGCCTGGAGCAAAAGAAAATGAAGAAAACTAAAGACTCAAAGAAGCAAATGAGCTTAGGGCTGGAGGCTGGCAGGTAAGAGAGAAATGGTAGAATGACTGCTAATGAGTATGGAGCTGTGTTTTTGTTGTTGTTATTTTTAATGTGATGAAAATGTTCTAAAATTAGACTGCACAATCCTATAAAAATAGTAGCTAAAGTCAAACCTTCTGCAATTGAGTGAATTCCAACTCAGAGTGACCCTATACTAGAGTTTCCAAGGTTATTCATCTTTGAGGAAGCAGCCAGCCTCCCCTCCCCTTTCTCCTGAAGAGCCGCTGTAGACTTGGACCACTGATCTTGTGGTTAGTAATCCAGTGCTTATCCTACAGCGCCTCTACTGTTCCTTAAAAAAAAAAATACTGAATTACACACTTTAAAGGGTGAATTATATCTCAATAAAGCTACTTAAAATAAAAAGAATGGGATAAATCACAAAGAAAAATATGACTCCAGAAAATGAAAAGTATCCATGGGTATAACATACTATTGTTGTTGTTGTTGTTAAGTGCCATCGAGTCGATTCCAACCCAAAGCAACCCTGTACAGGGTTTCCGAAGCTGTAAATCTTTACGGGAGCAGAATGCCTCATCTGTCTCCCGCGGAAAAGCTGGTAGTTTCGAACTGCTGACCTTAAGGTTCACAGCCCGATTCATAACCACTACACTACTAGAGCTCCTTATAACATACTATAAAACTAATTAAATGGAAAACGAGGAATCGGACAATTTTCTATAGCACACATGATTGGTGGCCTTAAAACAATAAAAACAAAACTTATAATCCAATACGAAACACATTATTAATCTAGTAGAACAGAAGGACAAAAATATCACAAAAAAATTCACAAAGAAAATTATAGATGATACATAATAATTCATCCTCAACAGTAATGATTAACTCATTAATCCCAGTTTTAGAATCTCTGATGAATATATAGAAATACTTTTAAATATTAATCTACAAGGACATTGAACACACCCTTCTTTATACCATGCTTTATTTGAAATCCTGGTGTGGTATTGTAGGATAAGCACTGGACTGTAACTACAAGGTCAGGGGTTCAAATCACTCCATGGATACCCTATACAGGGATACTTGTGAGTTGAAACTGACTCGATGGTACTTAACAACAAAAACAGCCTTCTTTATTTAGTGGAAAACTGGAAATCTCTTACATTTTCAATACTAGAGAGCATGGTAGCTCTGTACGATAAGCACTGGACTGTGAACCAAAGGTCAGCGGTTCAAGTCCACCAGCTGCTGAACAGGAGAAAGATGAGGCTTTCTGCTCCCACAAAGATATACAGCCTGGGAAACCCTACTCAAGGCAGTTATGAGTCAGAACCAACTTGACAGCATGACAAAGGGTGGACAGGAAAAGTTAATGGTAGATTTCGGAATATAGAAAAACGGCAGAATAGACACTCAACAAGTGTCCAAAGTGGTAGTCTTTTTAGGGGTGTGGAGGGACTCATGGTTTACAGAAGATCATCTTTTCTTTTTTTAATGCTTTATTGTGAATTATGTGATAGTTTACATGGGAGAACATTAGTTTTACATTCATCCTATCGTACATGGTTTCATTGCCATGGTTACAATCTCCTCCATGCATCATCAACCAACCAAAGGGTATACACTACAAGCCTGCCCGCCAGTCGTCAGCACACAGCCTCTCTCCCTCTCTGTGTCTAAAGTCCCCAGCTGCTCCATCTCTCCACTCATCTTTTCATTTTGTAAACTTCTGTAATATGATTCCTCCCAGAGTTAGCCAATTACTTTTAAATTCCCACCACCAACTATTAGTTTGTTGCACTGTTGTGACTTACATGTGTTACGATGCTGGAAGCTATGCCGTCAATATTTCAAACATAACAGCAGGTCAGCCACGGTGGACTGGCTTCAGCACAGCTTCCAGATTAATGCAGAGTATGAAGAAAGGCTTGGTAATGCACTTGCAAAAATTAACCAATGAAAGCCCTGTGGATCACAACATCGTACTATCCAATACAGCGCTCGAATACAAATCCTCTAGATTGAAAGGCACTCGAAACACACAGAACTCAAACACACTAATGATTATGAAGATGGCGAAGGAATGGGCAACATCATCTTCTGCTGTTTATCGGGTTAACATGAATAAGATCCAAGTTGGTGACAACTAGAAAGAAAACCGTTTCTAAATTCAGAAAATACAGATACTTTTTTTAAAAAATGTTTTATTGTGAATTATATGATAGTTTACATGGGAGAACATTAGCTTTACATTCATTCTATCATATATTGTTTCATTGCCATGGCTACAATCCCCTCCATGCACCATCAACTAACCAAATGGTATACACTACAAACCTGCACCCAGGTCGTCAGCACACAGCCCCTCTCCCTCTCTGTGTCTAAAGTCCTCAGCTGTTTCATCTCTCCAAGTCATCATCTCTGCCTCCATCTCAGGCATCACTGCTTCTCTGGGTAGGGTCCCCCTCTCCACTCTTCTCCATTGATGGTCCCAGGGACCTCCGCTCCTAGACTGAAAAGTTAATCACTCCCCTCCTTGCTATAAAACATCTACCTTTACATATCCAACCCTCAAAATCAGTTCTGATAACCATTATTCACTATTGTATCACAAGAGACCCATCTGCATTTCATTTCATCAGCCCCGCCCAGACATATTGGATACTACTCACTGGAGAGTCTACCTTCCCCCATGCCCTCTGGATCTAGCTTCCCTCTTGAAAAGCTTGTAAGCCAGTCACTTCTTGCCTTTGTAGTCCCCCCACCCCACCACCACCACCACACACACACATTTTGGGTAGCTGATGTCCAAGTTGTCCATCCCTGTCTACTCTGTACGCGGAGGGGGTGGGAATGATCCTTGCTGAAAAGAGAGACTTTTAAAACACACACACAAACCTTTATCAAGAAGGAATTATGCATTATCACATATTTTGTGTACCATTGGTTCTTAAACTTTCCTATGTAGTAAAATCACCTGGGAAGCTTTTAAAAAATTGGAACTGGTCCCTCCTGATAACAAATCTGAAGCATGGGAGATGTGTTACCATTCTGGTTTCTAAGGAACATTCTGGATGCACTTCTTCCAAAACAAATTTGTATGTTCTTCCGGCAATCCATGGTACCTTTAATATTCTTCTCCAAAACTGTAATTCAAAATGCATCAATTTCTCTACAGTCTTCGTTGCTGTTGTTACTGTTAAGCACCATGGAGTCAGTTCCGACTCAGCGAGCCTGTACAGGGTTTCCAAGGCTGTAAATCTTTACAGGAGCAGAGAGCCTCATCTTTCTCCCATGGAGCAGCTGGTAGTTTTGAACCGCTGACCTTGCGGTTCACAGCCCAATTCATAACCACTACGCTACCAGAGCTCCTACTATCTTCCTTATTCATTGTTTAATGGAGAAGTGTATCATACAGCAAGTCTCCAGGAAGAAAAAACTGTTCTATTCATCACAGCAGAAGGAACTTCCCCTGCTCAAGGTCAGATCCTTCATTGTGGCTCTGACTATCCAGGGATAACATCAGGGTATATCCCAAGACAACTAGAACTAGGACATTGTATAAGGAGAAGGCTCTCATATGGATGTACACACACTTAAACCTATGGCCTCCCCTTGTGCATGACAAGAACACACACTCTTGTCACGTACAGCTCATGGGTCAACCATGTACAGGCAGAACAATGCCAACTGGACAGGCCAACATGCTGAAGGCATAAGACTCATGGAGGACCTATATTTAGGCCAGTCTCTACCACCAACTTGTGTGAATTTGGACAAGTTCTGTGATGACCAAGTAGTCTTTTGCTTCCACAACTGCTAAGAAGTCTGGACTGAATATGCTCTAGAGGTTTTTCCAACTCCAACATTTTGCTATGATCTTCTGTAATCTCTGTGATCCTCCCCGCATAACAAACACCGTGGTTGTTGCTAAAACTGGAAACCAGCTGAATGCTTCCCTAACCATGAACATGATCTGACTCAGCTGTGATGATTCCCCTGACACAGTATTATGGATGGAAAGAAAATGGAAATGGTCTCAGAAGTACAGACGTTAAGTTCAAAAAGGATGCTACAGAATGACTCCTCTCTGTCTTCTTTCCAGGTCTTAGTGTTCCACAACAAGGTCTGGCAAAATACCTACCAGCGCCATCCACTTAGATTGTTCCCAGAAGATGTGAACTTTAAAAAGAAGCATCTCAAGTAATGCTTGAGGAAATGGGAAATCAATAAAGTCTGTCTGGAAAGTGGCTGGGTATTATGTATCTGGAATCTTAAACATGCAGGCCATTTGGAGCAATCATTTTACTGGAAGGAACCTGCCACCCTCAAGGAATTATCAGGTGGGTGCAAACATTACTGAACAAAAATAGTAATCTCAGGTATTGAAAAGGAAAGACACCTTGGGGGTGGTCCAACAATTAGAAATGCATTAAAAAATCTATTATGGAATAGATAGAATAGATATAAAATAGCAAGTTCCTCAAACTGAAATGTGCTCATAAAACCAAGTGGGGAAAGGCGTAAGACAAAAAAGTGTGATCTCAGGTTTAGTTGTGAGAAACCATTTTAATTCTCCTGGAATCCAGATTTTTGGGGTCCATGGAGTTGGAATGACCCACCCAGGGAATTGCCCTGAGATCTTGCTTTTTGAGTCTTGAGCAGACTGGTCTCCTAAAAGTCACCCTGAAGTCAAACAACAGTCTTTTCATTAGTAGGAAATTTTGCATTGGGTGTTATGTTCTTTTGAAGAAATATCTGTGTACAGTTTCAGAAACAAACCAAAACACACTGTTCTGAGCCCTTTCCATGGGAATGTTGACAAGACGATATATAAGAATGTTTGAAGTTCTCTCATCTGATACACTTTCAACTTTCTAATATTGCTCAGTTTGCAACCTGTATATTAAAAAAAGTTCAAATCAATACATAGTTTTGACTAAAAGTATTTTAAAGAGGTGGATGTTGTTGTTTTTAAGTGTCACTGAAAAGTCAGTTCCAACTCACAACAACCCTGTACAGAATTTCTGAGGCTTTAAAAAAAAATCTTTGCAGAACAGAAAGCCTCATGCCTCTCTGGAGCATCTGGCTGGTGAGCTTAAACCGTAGACCATGTGATCGCAGTCCAGTGCTTATCCTACAGAGCCACCACCATTCCCAACAGGCAGATGGAACACAGAAAAACAGATGTTGACCCCAAAAAAATGACCTAGAAAAAAAATGTCATAATGCTAGTAGTTCTCTTTCAATGTGGAATCTCCAAAATTCCTACAAGAAGTACTCGTATCATTGCAACAAGAAATACCCTTTTTAAGCAGAGGAAGCTTGGGCAGACATCAGTAACTCATGATGTTAAGAATCAAAGTGGTAGTGAGACTTCCATTTCATAGCCCAGTAAGATTTTGAGGTTTTCCCTTAAATAAGCACACAGCCAGAACAGGTTTCAAAATTGCTGCATCAGCTATATCAAAAGGGGAGACAAGAGTGGAACTGGGAGTTGTTGTTGTTGTTGTGAAGTGCCGTCAAGTCGGTTCTGACCCATAGCAACCCTGTATACGGTTTCCAAGGAGCAGCTGATGAGCTTGAACCACCAACCTGTTTTCTAGTCTGGTGCATTAACCCACAGCACCACACCAGAACTGGGAGTTGTTGTTGTTGTTAGGTGCCATCGAGTCGGTACCGACTCATAGAGACCCTATGCACAGCAGAACGAAACAACGTCCGATCCTGGGCCAACCTCACTACTGTTGCCACACTTGAGTCCATCAATGCTGCCACCTGGCCAATCCATCTCGTTGGGGGTGGGGGGGTCTTCCTCTTTTTCTCTGACCCTCCATCTTACCAAGCATGATATCCTTCTCTAGCGACTGTTCCCTCCTGACAATATGTCCAAAGTATAAGAGATGAGTTTGGCCATCTTGGCCTCAAAGGAGCCCTCTGGCTGCACTTCTTCCAACAGTGTAAATAACAAGCACGTACCTAAGCTGCTGGCACTACCCACAGTGTCCAGGTCCCCAGGTAATGCAAAGCAAATAGTAGGTGATTCCAACCCACTCAACAAAGCTGCAGAAGAAAAGGCCTTGCGATCTGTTTCCATAAAGATTATAGCCAAGAAAATCCTAGGAAGTACACTTTCACTCTGTACCACATGAGGTTGCAATCAACCAGTACTGACTCAATGGCAATGTTTTGTTTGTAGTAAATCCAGTCAACCCACACAAATTTGAAGAGTACCATCATGAACTTTCCACCACTTGCTGTGGTATCTATTCCATCACAGTGTTTTAAAAGATTGCCTCTCACTTGTGTTCTACCTTTTGACTTCTGTATAATGGATCCAAAGTGATTTAGGAAAAGTAATCCAAATACAAAGTAACCAATGATATTACTAATAAATAAGCCAGAGGAAATGGGCTTTTCTCATGTATGGAAGACAAAAGGACACATTACAAATGCTAATGAATTCTTAATCCAAGATGACTTGCAGCAGCTCTACTTTCATGAATATTAGTCCTTGTTTTCATCCCCAGAATATGCATTCTACATTTAGGAAAAAAACAAAATTTTGAAACAAACCGAACACAGAATCTTCCTACTAGCAGTGAAAAAACAAAACTAACGAAATTATCAATACATGGGGCAAGACGGCAGTAAATAAATTTAACTACGGATGTAATCAGAATGTAAGAAATCACAGCATTTACAATGCAAGGCCATGTTATTGAACTGATCTCTGGACCACAGATCCAAAAGTCTAGGAACTTACCATCTATTGTATTAATAGACACAGTTCCTTATTACAGGGTTTATAGTGTTTGATCCCTAAGAGAATATCTTGATATTCTATCAACAATCTTAATAGTTTCTTGATTAGCATCAATTAGTGAAAGGTTTCTATTCAAACAAGTAAAGCAGGTTCAGTAGCATTTTAAGCACCATCTTAACGAGACAAAGGGACCTAATCTTACAAATCAGAAAGTCCTCAAAGTAACTTCAGATCAGGGTGTGTACACTTGATCCTGAAGTCCCAGCTCACTAGGGATGGCTCAATGCCTTGTTGGCCCTGCAGATACTGTGTATTTACTGTATCCATGGCCAGCAAGTGCTAGCTTTTTAAATAGATGAATATTTTAAAATTCAGTGCATTTTCACAACCATATGTCAACTATTTCTATAGGCAGGTAGAATATTAAAGTTCTAGATACATTTCCAACAATATGGTTTAAACAGAAAGTGTATGTGAGACATTTTAGAAAAAACATGGTTTATCATCTGAAGTATTCAAAGTCACTGCCATTTTTAAGCAAGCATCTCTGCCCTTGACTATTATTTGTGAATGAAAATGCTGACATAAAGAAGCCATGTGACCACTATGAGACAAAACTTGGCTGTACAAATTTAGGTAGCATGCAAGTATTGCTTCAGAGAGAATTATCTGCTTAGTTTATTTAGTTACAATTTGGAGGAAAAACATTAATATAAAGGATAATTTTTTCCAACCCATTTAAAGGTCCAATGCTGTCCATATCGAGGCCAACAATGCTACACTGGAACAAATCCCCAGTTTGTGAAATGGGATAACAAGAAAAATTACAGGTCAGTAGACACCCTGGAGCTCTGGTAGCGTAGTGGTTACGAATCGGGCTGCGAACCTTAAGGTCAGCGGTTTGAAACTACCAGCCGCTCCGCGGGAGAAAGATCAGGCTTTCTACTCCCGTAAGGATTTACACCCTTGGAAACCCTGTACAGGGTCGCTATGGGTCGGAACCGACTCGATGGCACTTAACAACAACAACAACAGACACCCTGTCAGAAATGTACTCTTCTTCACGGGTAGCCTGAGCATCGCATTGCTATTGCTGCTGTTGCTAAGTGTCGTTGAGTCGGTTCCGACTTGTAGCGACCCCGTATAGGGTTTCCCAAGGAGCAGCTGGTGAGTCTGAACTGCCTACTTTGCAGTTCAAAACAACCGTACAATCAGGTGCTTATCCTACAGACTCTGAGCATACCAAGACTCTGAGCACTGCACAGCAACCAAATTTTTCGACTGGCAGAGTGGCCAGCTCAAAGATGGCAGCTTACCACACTACTCTGAATGCGTGTCGCTTTCTATAGTCCTGGCTATAAATCCAATCTCCTACACATCGGGCTCCTGAAAGGGCTCATCACCTTCCATTCCATTCAGTCTGCTCCAATTTTGTTGAGTCAGCCATGATAGAATTGGTTTGGACCAGTTTGAAAGCATGGTTCTGACTCTACCAACTTTTTTATTTAGCAGTCAAATGTTTAACCACTGCACAACCAGGAATCTTCAGACTATAGGAAGGAAAATTGTCTAGCAAGTAAGAGCTCTGCACTTGTCATAACCTTCAACTGAAGCCTCTTAAGGATCCAAAGAAGTTCACAATTATCTCTATGATCAACACTGGACTGCAAACCACAAGGTCAGCGATTCAAACTCACCAGATGCTCCTTGGAAACGTTATACAGGGCTGCTATGAGTTGGGAGCTGACTCGACAGAACTTAACAATAACAGCATCTTGTAGCAAGTGTTTCAAGTACATCATAAGGTATACTTAGATGAGACATCTTTCCCTACCTCAAGCATCAGACATATACACATACACACTAATTCAAGGAAAAAGGAAATTTGACATGATTGGTGATAAAAAGAAGAGAATAAATACAATGGGGTAAAATGTGGCAATAAAGGCAGTGTGGGGACGATGACGTGCAGGAAGGGAAGAAATCTGACAAAGAGCTATAGGGAAGTTGAAGAACAGAGGGGGAAGAGGTTATCCCATGAATTTCCCCAAATCCTGATAAACAGGTCAAATTCCTTGGCACAGGAAATCACTTCATACCAAAATGGTTTCCAAGTTTCAGTTAATGATTGTTAACAATGCTGTCCAAAATCAAAAGATTCTAGTAAAATAAAAGATTGTTGACACTCACCAGCTCATAGCACCATTTCTGACATCAAAGCCTTAATTAAGGTTTTCTTAATTTGACAGCCACATAAAATACCCACTCAATGGTTTGTAAATAAGTCATTTCACATCTCAAGTTGGACAAATATTTTAAAAGCAGAAACACGAAGACCAGTTTTATAGCCTCAGGGTATATTTTAGAGCAGTTGTGAAGTACATATGAGTTGAGAGAAATCTCTTCAAGGTCAAATGATCAGTAAGGCCCCAAATTATTCTGTCTTTAATAAACAAATGTTCAGCAAGTTTCAAAGACGATGGAAGAACTTTTACAATTCCAGGTCACATCTGATTCATGACCTCTGAAAGCTAAGCAATGTTCTTTCTTTTTTGGGGGGAAGGGTAATGATAATCGCAACAAGTTGAGAAAGATGGATGAAGGGAAGCCACAATATTTCATAGTATGTCATCTATACGTCCCTTGCCTCTACCCTTTTCCAAGTCTGAGTTTTCACAAACAATTAAATGTTATAGCAGTTCAAACGCTAGACGATGCAATCAAGTCTAAGAGATTAGTATAAAATGCCTCATAGTAAATAAATATACTGCTTTCACATTGCACTAGCCTGAAATTATAACATTTAAGAACACCACAGTGAGTTTAGAATAGAGCTCTCTAGAGCTCTTGAGCAAAAACAAAACAAAACAGATGGTTAATGTTACGTATTTACAACCAGATATTAAATCTTTGTAAAAGTTTATCTTGGGCATTCAAACCAAGTTAAAGGGTTTGAGTTAAAGGGATGAATCTGTTCAACTTATATACTTTTCCCCTTAAGATTTCCTTCTTCTATAAATTGTTGCAGCAAAGAAAAAGCATTTCCTAAAATATTTCTCCTGAGCATTAGTCTTGCTTTTTACTTTGATAAAAGTAAAAAGGACTAAGGAGCACCTGATTCAACCCATGGTATTTTCAACTGTCTCATATGCCTAGGGAAACTGTACAATGAGAAAGGAAGCCAAAGAAGTGATGCTTTATTGTTATATATAAAGCATTATTATTACATATAAAGAATTATGGTGCTGGAAGAAATATGGAATGAATATGAACTGCCAGAATAATGAACAACTCTGTCTTGGGAAATGAACAGCGTGAATAATACTTAGAAGCAAGGATGGCAAGACTTTGTCTTACACATTTCGGACACGTTATCAGAAAGGACCAGTCACTGGAGAAAGGCATCATGCTTGACAGAGGGCCAGAGAAAAAGAGAAAGTCCCTTAACAAGATGGCTGCAACAATGGGTTCAAACATAGCAACAATTGTGAAGCTCACATAGGACCATACAGAATCTTGTTCTGTTGTGCACAGGGTTGCTATCAGAACCAACTTGATGGCACCTAACAACAACGTTACTTAAGAAAACCAAGGCACCTAGTTTCAATAAGTTTTGTTACTTGTTTACCTGGAGATTTCTTGTTTGATCTTGATTGTACCAAGTGAGACTGGCGAGGCAGCAGGGGTGATGAAGGCAGAGACATAGAGACACCTTTGGCCAAGCTCACCCTATAGGTGTCCTCTGCTACAGAAAGGCTGCTGACAGGAAAGTCACCACCATGACCAGGAGGAAGGACTGGAGAAGTCTCGGGATCGAAATCACCGCCTGTAATGAAGAGATAATGTATTAAGTTAGACGATCCATTACAAGTAGATCCAAATCTAATGCCTTCTTAGAATAAAATGCTAAGAAATAAAAAATATAATAAAGTGATCACTCCTACAACTTTTAACCCTACATGGTAAATCTCAAGCATAACATCTTAAAACTCAATGAACTCTGTCCCATATCCCTTTTTACATCATGCCAGCTGATCTGGTTTCATTCCTAGGAACAGGTGTAGGCTTCCATGTAAAGAATACCTCTACCACAGATGTTCATCAAGGCAACGGGACTGTCGGCAGTAAAACTGGCTTCACTGCTCAGGTGACCATCTGGAACCCTCCAGGCCAATTCAGTGCTGTATATATGCACCTGTACTGGAGTGTACCACAGCTCACAATGCCTGCATGTTTGCTGAGCTCAAACAGAAGACTGATCACCATTCAAGTACGAAGCTGGAAGACAGCCCTAAATCCTTGAAGTTTCATAATGCTCCCACAATTGTTCACATGGTTCCTGGAAAGCCCATGTGTATTGAGAGTTTCTCTGACTATGCTCCTCTAAGTAGTTTCTCTGTTTCCATATGAGTCAGACGGTTGCTGTGGGTATCATCAAGGCAGTGGACAAAAGACAGCTGGAGCTGGCAAGGTCACCAAGTCTGCTCAGAAAGCTCAGAGGCTCAATGAATATTATACTTAACACCTGCCACCCAGTCTTCTTCAGCAGTGAAACAATGGTCTCAGAATTGTTTGTCTCAATTGGTCATTTAATAGTAAAGACTGGTTAATGATAACAATGTAAAACTGTCAGAATGAAAGGAATGTTTTAACATGGGCCATTATTTCTTTCTGTGTGTGGAAGTCTGAAGTTACTAGTTTTTTTAAATCAGTACTTTGTAAGTGGAAACAACTTGACCAGAATTTTGAGACCTGTTAAAATGAAGCTTAATAAGTGTAAGGTAGCTAATTATTAAGGCCTTCCTAGCCAAATTCCCCCATTTTGTGCTGTACGGTAAATCTTGGCTTCTATGGAGTCCTGGTGTGGCACTGTAGGATAAAAGCTTTGAACCATGTGGGAGGACGCTGGATTTTCCATGTGGTTTGAAGAGAGCTGTATCACCCTGTAGCTGATCTTATACTGATCTTATACTGCTTAGATCACAAACCTTGGCTGCCAAACAACTACAGGGTAGCTTACCACACCACAAAAGCACAGTACCAATACACTCACTCCCCATACACACTGGAATGTTTCTGAGCTTTAGGATGAAACACCAGACTTCAGGTCCCTAACTGAGAGGGGCGACAGAAAAGAAGGGGGAAATGCATCTACTGCAGTCTCATCAGAAAAAAAAAGTGCCCCCCCCTCAAAAAAAAAAAAAAAAGCTAAAGAGGATAGAGAGAAACACTGTTAACTGGTGGTTTACGAAGGGGATTATAATCAATGTAATGAAACAAGTTATATGAATGGTTGAATGTGAAACTGATGATGTGCCCTGTAAACTTTCACTCAATCCACAATAAAAACTTTAAATTAAAAAATAAATAAATAAATAAAAAGTGAAGATCATTCCTAAGACAAGATTTATGTTCTTAAATACTTAGAATTCTCCAATGTGATAGAGAAGGCATACTGGGGAGTAAAGAGTACAACAGAAAATTAAAGAGTTTCCTAATTACACAATCTGTCCATAAATTTTGTTTATATCATGCAAAGCAAACATTTCCATTAACTGCAAAGCTGGTGGGGATAAATTTCCAAAGCATGCTGTAACCATGAGGACCTTCAGCTTTGGGAGCAGCTGTACTCCAGCATTTTGATTTTATGTGGTCTGCAATAAATCGAGGGCTTCTGGTGGGAAAGGGCTTTCTATGTTACTTTGACATCCCCACTCTTTCAGTCCCAAGCATATTATTATGCTTTGTTTTGCAACTGCAGGCTGCTGATTTCAACTTCCACTGATTAACAAATAAAAAAGCATACAGAGATGTTGTGTGTGCATAAACAAAATACAAACCATCACGACAGAGTCTACAGCCAAGCACAAAGTTAAGTGGAGTGATCTAGAGGCTTAGAAGCTGGAGACAGCACCCGGGAGAGCCTGATGCTTCAAAAGTATCTGGGCAAGGGAGTTAAAGACAACATCAACCCAAAAGCATTGCAACAATGCCAGTGGCAGAAACTGGAAATCTCTGAGGTGCATCCATATAAGCAATGCGACATTGGTTCTGGGCAACATGATACCGTGAGTTCTCCAGTTGATTTAACATTCCCCAGCAGATGCTTAAAGAGGTTTAAGAGGAATTACAGACCTTTCACTGCAACAACGAGCACCACTGGAACATTTGTTTGTTTATTTTTAGCTCTGAATAAAGATTTGTTTTTCTTTTAACTGTGGCCGCTTTTCCTTCCTTTTTTAAAAAAATTCTCCACCTCAATGAAGTGATGGAAAACAGAATTCAATCACCCCTCTAGTAGCTGCAGCATAAGCTCCTGCCCACCCAGCCCTGGCTCCCCAGGCCAGCAAGGACAATGATTCTTCTCTCCAGGGTATGAAAACCCTGTTATCAAAGGACCCATACCTTGCTAGGCCTCCTCTGAGTCACTGATAGTTTTCCACGGAGGATTCACATGGCATGCACAGTCACTTCTCCCCCAGTGTGCTTTTAATCTCAGAGAGGATCTAATCCAAACCCACTATTTTACAAGCAAGAAAGTGGATGTGAGGGTAACCAGGAGCACCAGGGATCACAACTAGAGCCAGGCAGTAGGCAGTCACAATGCTCCCACACTCATTTAAGACCTTTATTTTGGGGGGAAAAGAAAGCAGAAGTTCCCTAACAGGCATATTTTTAAATGACCCTTCGTGTGGTTCTGTGAGATACAGCACTGGACTCCAAACTCACCAGCCACTCCTTGGAAACCCTATACAAGGTTGCTGTGAGTCAGAACTGACTCGATGGCACTTAACAACAGCAAATATATATGTGGAGTCAACAATCTTATTATAGTAAAATATGGAGTCCTGGTGTGGTACCAATAGGATAAGCACTGAACTGCTAATCATAAGGTTGGAGGTTCAAACCCACCAGCCACTCCTTGGAAACCCTATACAGGGTTGCTATGAGCTACAACGGACGCGATGGCACTTAACAATAGTGGTTAAACTGGTAGTATGTTTTTATAAGTTACACATTATTATTACATATATGGTCTCTGTCATTTATATCTGTACAAGTCTGTATAGACAGATTTATATATACGAGGGAGCTTCAAAAAGTTCAAGGAAAACTGAAATTAAAAGACAATGGAACTTTCCCACAAACTTTTTTAAGTACCCTTGTATACATGTGTATATAGCCCCGTATGTATACACACATATAAATACATACCTTTTCTATTTTAAAACCAACACTTTCTTCAATTACTGAAAAGCATACAATATGCTCCCTTATTTATGGTAAGCAAATTGAAAAGTAATCATATTCACATTCATGCCTACACACATACAAAACTGTAAATCAAAGTTTTCAAAGATAAAGGAATTATCAATGGAAATAAAGTCAGCTAAGTGAGGCATTTCAAACAGGTAGAAATAGTTTTGATAATAGTGTTTTATTTTAAAGTTTTTTTTTCACTCTTTCAGACTGTTTTTTTTGTTGTTGTTATTAAGTGCCTTCAAGTCAGTTCCAACTCATAGCAACTGTGTATAGAGTTTCCGAGGCGCACTGTTGAAAGGGATTTAAATTTGTAATGGAAGAAAACATGAATCTGAGAGATGATGAACAGGAGGCTGTGCAGAATGGCAATGTCCAGCATCACAGATTAAAATACAGGATTAGAGAAGACTTTAAACAATAATGCGGCAATGGAGCCAGAGAGATGAAAGTTAAAGTGTATGTTCAGAAAAGGGAAACCCTAGAAAGGCAAGGGAGAAGTCTAATCATTAAGGCAAATGGGTCTGCAAATACAGGAAATAAGATTTCTATTTATTTGTGCCACTGAAGTGATGTGGGGGTGGGCAGCAGGGGCTGGAAGCTTCAAGGAGAAAGATTTTCTGTTTCTCCAATCCCAGAAAACAGGGCTACACTGTACCCTTAACTAGGGCATTATATGAGTTAGGCAATCTTTTGTGAAGTCCCTGCCTTGGGAGTGTATTAATGTTTCTTGCTTTCCATCATCATAGGGCTTTATAACTATACATACAACACAGAACCACAAGGTCAGTTTGAATCACAAATTGGGCAGTTTAAACTCACCAGCCGCTCCTCAGACACCCTATACAGGGTCACTATGAATCAAAACTGACTCAACTACACTTAACAACAACATATATATACTCACATACACTACCAGCTGTTCCATGGGAGAAAGATGAGGCTTTCTGCTCCCGTAAAGATTTACAGCCTCGGAAACCCTGTACAGGGTCGCTCTGGGTCGGAACCGACTCGACGGCACTTAACAACACCACCTATGTACACATACCCCCACCAAATGGGAATGGTTTTCTCTCACAAGCAGTGTCATTTCTGAAGCCTTTAAATTTACCACAATTCACAGGATCACCCATGGGACCCAGCAAGTCCTGATTGTTAACACAGATTTCTAAGAAATCTAAGATAAATATAACTAAGAAAACAATTTTCAAAATCACTATTCACACAGTTGTGACTAATTCCCAAATAATACCATTAAGAGAGGAGAGCAGTTAACTCTCAGGGTAAGAAAAATCTAGCCAGTAGGACAAGCTTGTCCTTTTGTCTTCACAGTTCCTCCAAGTAGGCTCTAAGTGGTGGTGGTGGTTGTGGTTATGTGCTGTGGAGTCGGTTCCAACTCATAGCGACCCTGTACAGGGTTTCCAAGGTGCAAATCTTTCTGGGAGCAGAAAGCCTCGGTCTTTCCCCCGTGGAACAGCTGGTAGTTTCGAACTGCTGACCTTGCATTGTTCACAGACCAATTCGTAACCACTACGCTACCAAGGCTCTAAGTAGAGATCAGTAATTACTATCCTTAATTTTTTGATACTTAGTGGTTATAGAAACAAATGTACAAATATGCTTTGTCCTGAAGTTTGATGAATAAACAAATTGGTATTTCCTTTCAATGTGACATGTTTCCGCGCAAGAGTTTTTGTGCTTTAAAAATACTTCAGAAAAACTTCTCATCTCTAAGTCCCAAAGGGATACACTTGAAGTAGTAATGTTTTTTGTTGCTATTATATATAGATATATATATAGAGAGAGATAGAGATATATAGAGATATATGTATATGTATTATATACTGGGCAGTGCTTTAAAGTTACATACAAAAATATACACAAGTGTAAGGAAAAAAGTATTGCTACAAAATCATAGAAAGTTATTAAAGAAAAATAACTAAGGACTAAGGTGGGCGTGGATCCATATTATTATATTTTCAATCACTTTATATGCATCCCAAAGCTAGACAATAAATAAGGAAGACTGGAGAAAAGTCAATGCATTTACATTATGGATCTGGCAAAGAATATTGAAAGTACCACGGAATGACAAAAGAACGAACAAATCTGTCTTGGAAGAAGTGTAGCCACAATGTTTTTCAGAAGCCAGGATGGTGAGACTTCTTCTATACTCCAGTCATGTTTTCAGGAGAGAAAAGTTCCTGGAAAAGGGCATCATACTTAGTAGTATGATGTCCCCACCTCCCGGAAATGGACTGACATAAGAGCTCCAACAATGGGCTCAAACTCACAGTCTATGAAGGTAGCACAAGACCTGGCAGTGTTTGTTCTGTTGTGCATAGGGTTGTGCTATGAGTTGGAACTGACCTGGCGGCACCTCTAACAACAACTTGAGTGTTTGAACTGGAAACTTTGACATATCCCTGTTTGCTGCTAAGTGCCTCTGAGTCAGTTCTGACTCACAGCGACCATGTGTAGGATTCCGAGGCTTTAAATCTTTGCAGGAGCAGAAAACCTCATCTTATTCCCATGGTGTAGGTGGTGGGCTCAAACCACCAGCCTTATTTGGTTTGCAGTTCATTGCTTATTGTACAGAGTCACTGCATATCCCTTGTACATATATGTGTCTACACACAAATACGAGAGTTTGTGGAAATTTCCCATTATCTTGAATTCCATTTTCCACGAACTTTTTGACTCCTTCTCAAACACATACTCACTTACACTCACATGTAAACTCATGTATGGTGTGGCAATGTGGGTTCATGAGCTGGATTGCAAAGTCGGTTTGAACCACAAGGTTCAAGGTCACCAGCTGCTCCTTGGAAACCCTATACAGGGCCGCTATGGATTGTAACTGACTCGATGGCACTGAACAACAACAACAATCTTTGTTTAAGATGTAGGATAATATACTGGACT
>NW_006408699.1:3745533-3755497 GCF_000296735.1 Chrysochloris asiatica
TAAGTGTTATTTTCATCCCCTTCTCAGATGATGAAACTGAGGCTAGAAAGAAATCAAGTATCTTCTTGCCCAAGGACATGCAGCTAACAAATGGCAGCGCTGGGAACTGAACCCAGGTCGTCCAAACCCAGAGTCCACTCTCTTATTACTCCAAAATCCCTCTGCCATCGAGTCATTTCAACTCACAGTGACCCTCCAGTACAGAGCAGAACTTCCCCATAGGGTTCCTAAGGCTGTCATCTTTACAGACGCAGACTGCCATAGCTTTCTTCCTGGTGGGTTCAAATCACTGAGCAGCTGAGCACTTTACCACTGGGCCACCAGCATTCCTTTCTCATTACTGCTCCCTAAAAAAAAGGCTATTAAACACACTTTTCCAAAATTATGTCGTTTTTCATAAATAAGAAAAGTCAAAAATATCATGTGTAGGTCTACACACAATACCAGGCCAATGGAAAGAAGCTAGCTCCGTCTATTTTCTCCCTTGGTGCTGGCTGGTTAATGAGCTCACAGGCCACCTGGGACACTGCATATGGGACACACTCATGCCCAGCGATTATACATGTTTTCAGGCACACTTTAGGCTGTCTCCACACAGGCAGAGCACATCTGAGAGAGAGGTTTAGTTTTCAAGTACCTGAAATAGCTCCTTCTCTTTGTTTCACTCGGTACTGTAAATACATTAACTCTTGTACCCTTGTTTGTGCCCCTGCTCTTCTGCACCCGCCCTAAATATAACACAGAACCTGAGTTGAGCCACTCACAACTGACAAGGATGAAGGACTTTGCAGATCAGCTCTGGTCCAAATTCACTATTCTATATTTTGTCATTAGGATATAGTCATCATTCAGGGCTACAGATCCTGCCAAATACACAACTGCGAAATCGTAGATCTGCGTTCTCTACTACAACTATGCATGAATAGACCAGAAGTTAACCAGCCTGTTGCACATAGAGGAATATCTGAGCCCTGTCCTGGAGAGTTCTTTTAATTGGTCTGAGATGCAACTAAGGCATTAGTACTTAAAGCTCAAAGATAATTCTAATGTTCACCCACATTTGAGTCCTGGGGCAAAAAGGATGAAAAACATTTATGTTCCCATTATGAGACAAGGAGATGGACAAAGCAAAAGAGACTTAAGGAAATAACTATACAGCTACCAAAACAAAACTTTCCATTATTTAAAATCATATTCTTTGAGTGTGTGGATCATGACGGTGCTCCAAAATTTTGGTGGGAAAATTCCATTATCTTTTTATTCCATTTTCCCATGAACTCTTTGAAGCTTTCTCCTATGTACATATTGTTGTTGTACATATTGTTGTTGTTAGATGTCATTGAGTCAGTACTGCCTTATATATATATACATATAGTTGATTATTTGTGGATTTTATGTTTTCAACTTTCTTTACTCAGTAAAATTTGTGTTACGCCCAAAATCAATATTCACAGCGCTTTTGTGGTTATTCATGGACACGCGCAGAATAGCACAAGATTTACGTCCCATGACTTAAGCATCCATTTCCAGCTGAGGTCAAACAAAAGCAACACTCTTCTCACTTCAGCTCTCAAAGTTTTCGTGGTCTACTCAATTCGGACCTACCAACCGTTCCACAGGAGAAAGATGAGGCGTTCTGCTCCTGTAAAGATTCACAGCCTCAGAAACTCTGTGCAGGGTCACTATGAGTCGGAACCAACTTCAGGGTACTCAACACAACAACAACTGAGCACCAATGCTTTTTGCATTGTGCTTTTTGTTGGTAATTCCACCATTTCTATTGCCCTCCCCCACCACCCAAGTAAAATGTTCAAGTGCTGTCTAAAATTTTTACACACAAGAGGCTGACATGTATGTTATGGAGAAAATCCACATCTCAGATAAGCTCCACTCAGGTGTGAGTTATTATAGTACTTTGACCATGAGTTCAATGTCTCAACAACATATATTAAATACAGTGTCTTGAAACAGAAACAAACATAAAACAAGGTTCTGTTCTGACTGGATAACAAAAATGTGACAAGAGGCTCACAGGCCTAACTTGAATTTCCCCTAGGAGCAATAGTTCAGTACTCAACATTCACAATGAGTGCAAATAATGAGAATCCACTGTACATGTATATAAACATTGTTGTTGTTAGGTGCCATTGAGTCGGTACCAACTCATAGCGACCCTATGCACAGCAGAACGAAATACTGCCTGTCCCTGGGCCAACCTCACTGTTGTTGGCACACTTGAGTCCACTCATGCTGTCACTTGGCCAATCCATCTCGTTGGGGGTCTTCCTCTTTTGTTCTGACTCTCCACCCTACCAAACATGATATCCTTCTCCAACGACTGGTCCCTCCTGACAATATGTCCAAAGTATGAAAGCCGAAGTTTGGCCATCTTGGCCTCCAAGGAGCACTCTGGCTGCACTTCTTCCAACACGGATCTGTGTGTTCTTTTGGCAGCCCATGGCACTTTCAATATTCTCCTCCAACACCATCACTCAAATGCATCAATTCTTCTATAGTCTTCCTTATTCACTGTCCAGCTTTCGCGTGCATATAAGGTTATTAAAAATACCATGGCTTCGGTCAGGTGCACCTTAGTCCTCAAGCTGACATCTTTGCTCTTCAACACTTAAAAAAGGTCTTGTGTAGCAGATTTGCCTAATGAAATACATCGTTTGATTTCTTGACTGCTGCTTCCATGAGCGTTGATAGTTGATCCAAGAAGAATGAAGTCCTTGACAATTTCAATCTTTTCTCCACTGGTAAGAATGTTGTTTATTGGTCCAGTGGTGAGGATTTTTGTTTTTTTTTTAGATTGAGATGTAACCCATACTGAAGGCTGTGTTCTTTGATCTTCATCAAATGTTTTAAGTCCTCTTCACTTTCAGCAAGCAAGGTTGTATCATCTGCATATCACAGGTTGTTAATGAGTCTTCCTCCAATCCTGATGCCACGTTTTTCTTTATATAACCCAGCTTCTTGGATTATTTGCTCAGCATACATGTTGAATAAGTATGGTGAAAGAATACAACCCTGTCGCACACCTTTCTTAATTTTAAACCATTCAAGTGTTCCATGTTCTGTTTGAACAACTGCCTCTTGGTCCAGGTACAGAGTCCTCATGAGCTCAATTAAGTGTTCCAGAATACTCATACTTCACAACGTTGTCCATAGCCTGTCATGATCCACACAATCGAAAGCCTTTGCATAGTCAATAAAGCACAGGTAAACATCTTTCTGATATTCTCTGCTTTCAGCCAAGATCCATCGGACATCAGCAATGATATCCCTCGTTCCACGGCCTCTTCTGAATTTGCTTTAACCTCTGGAAGTTCTTTGTCAATGTATGCTCACAGCTGTTTCTGTATTCCCTTTAGTAAAAGTTTACTCGCATGGGATATCAAAGAAATTGTCCGATGATTTCCGCATTCCTTTGGGTCACCCCTCTCTTTGGAATGGGCACAAATATGGAACTCTTCCAATCAGTCGGCCAGAAAGCTGTCTTCCAAATTTCCTGGCGTAGATGAGTGAGTGTCTCCAGTGCCACCTCACTTTCTTGAAAGGTTTCAATTTTTATTCCATCAATTCATACGAGTGGGAAACTCCGTTATAATTTAATTCCCTTTTTCCATTAAGCCCTCGCCCAAACACATCTCAGCCTCTTGTGTTTAATAATACACACACATGCTGTATTACCCATGATATAGCTCTGGAAGTGCTCACACACACGGACAAAGCTAGTCATTGCAGCTGGCTCTGTGACAGGAACTAGCTGATTGGGACCAAGATTGAGGGAGTATGCTTGGGGACAGCTTATACATTTTTTTTCTTATATAAGTATGTTTATCTAGAAGCATTTCAACCTTTTCAACACTGAATTATTATTGCTTTTAAGTTTTTGTTGAAGCTATATGTTCTCAGTAATTAAAAGCATTTAAAATGAAACAGGAAAAAATAATTTGAGGCAATATGGATTCTGACGCAATTAGTGGGATGCATATGTCCCAAGAGGTCTCTGGGTTAGTGGGATAAGGACTGATTTTTCAGATTCACTGTTATGCAGGCTCCCACCAGGTGGCAGCATGCACTAATGGTGAAACAGGAGCTTCCAACTACAACTCATAGGCAGAGATACTATACATCACACAGTTCATGAAAAGGTTAAGTTTGTATTCTTCAGGATTAAACACAGATCTGCTATTCGTAAGGCTATATGGGTAACCCATTTGGTTAGGCTATGGCCTGGTGTGGTATGGCACTTTGAGATAAGCACTGGGCTGCTAACCAGAAAGTTGGCAGTTCAAATCTACCAGCAGCTCCTCAGAAGCCCTAAACAAGGTCACTATGAGTCAGAACCGACTCAACAGCACTTAGCAACAACAAGAAGTGCCTAACTTGGTAAATGGGTGAACCAAAGTTCAATTTCACAAAGTATGTGTTCAAAAAAATATGTGAGGCACTTATCGCTTGTCAGTAAACTTGTATCCAGTTGATTGGAGTGGACATGGGTTTAACAAGAGTGCCAGTGCCATGGCTTGAAGCTGGTCAGAGTCCAGTAGCACCAAGACATCTGTGTTTCCGTCAGTGATGGGCGCTGTGCATGCACACATTTCTTCTCCTTTCTTCCTGAGCTTCCATCTCTTGTCTGGGTCCTGGTCATCCAGGGTGGTGGGGCATAGGCATACAAAAACACTGAACCCTCAGAGGCCTAGGAAAACCCCAGGTCAGCTAAGGAGAGCCAAGTTAGGGGAAAAGACAGGCTTGGAGATCAAAGTTGGGGTACAAGAGGAAAGAAAATGAAGAGACCAAACCAGATGCTATAAACGAAAGCGTAGCAAATAGACGAGAACAGCAACCAGTAATGAGATAAGAGGGAGCACAGGTGGCAAATACAAGAATTCCTGCTTCTGTCCAAAACTATATCTGGTTAGCAGCCTTGACAAAGTCTCTCACAACACCCTGATAACATATCCCTAAGTACAAAGAAAAAGACAAAAATTCACAAATGCAAAAAACAATACCAAAAGACTATCAGAAAAGGACAGAGTTCCAAGTAATTATTAGTTTTGTGTTCAACTACTAACTGATAAGCTGGTGATTCAAATCCACCCAACGGCGTTGTAGACAAAGGTTTGGCAATCACTTCCGTAAGATTACAAACCAAACCTTTAAATTGATTCAGCCTCCAGTGACCTCACTAGTTTCGGAGCAGACCTGGGTTTTATCTTTCAGAAGCAGATCACCAAGGCCTTTCTGCCAAAGCACCTCTGGGTGAGCTCAAAACTCCCAAACTTTCAGTTAGTGGTTGAGTGCTTTAACTGTTTGCAACACCAGTGCTGCCTGTAAGATTCTTCTTGTTGTTGTTGAGTGCCACTGAGTTGGTTCTGAGTCACAGGTGCACAGGTTTCCAAGGACGTAAACCTTTGGGGAGCAGAAAGCCTCATCTTTCTCCTGTGTCGGGGTGGGTGGGCTTGAACCACCGACACTGTAGTTTGCAATTCAGTGCTTATCCTACAGAGCTACCACACTCCGCCGGTAAGAT
Source organism: Chrysochloris asiatica (assembly GCF_000296735.1). Lineage (NCBI taxonomy): Eukaryota > Metazoa > Chordata > Mammalia > Afrosoricida > Chrysochloridae > Chrysochloris > Chrysochloris asiatica. The sequence continues at coordinate 3,751,073 of NW_006408699.1, forward strand.
TACAGCTATTGAAACAGCCTATATAGTTTTAAATGGCTCTTCCCTCCACTCCTAAGCCGGAAATACATGTTACCTAAAACTTATGCATGGGGTGAAGAGTGGAGAGGCAGAGATACCCCACCCTGGAGTTCATTCCTGTATTTCCACTGTCTCCTACTAGCAGAAACCAACAGATTCCATGATGTAAAATGGGGTAAGTTACATCTTTTCTCTTTCAATGATGAGCGTACCCCAACTATACCCTAAAATAAAAATGGTAGAAAAACATACACCTCATTAGAGAAAAGGAAAGGGAGTATCTTCTTTGAATACTCAAAGAAAGAAGGTTCGGGGGAGGGGAAATCAGCGAACAACCAGGCATTCACATTAGAGTATAGATCAACATGTCCTCTGCATCCCTTACATACAGTGTCTCTTTTCTGATGATTTACTCTATACCATAGTCTAGGATTTGGAGTCCTGGTGTGGTGCTATGGAGTAAAGCACTGGACTGCAATGTCAGTGGTTCAAACTCACCAGCTGCTCCTCAGAAACCCGATACAGGCTTGCTATGAGACTGAACTGACTTGACAGCACTCACAACAACAACAACAACAACACAGACTACGATTAGAGATAAGGAAAGAGGGCTAGGAAACTAAAAAATCATAGTAAAATTATGATGTACATTCCAGGCATTAAAAAAGGAACTATCAAAAATTTAAATGATGCAAAAAACATTCAACTGCTCTCAGATTTCTCTCCTATATAGATGTTAGATGTCAAAATACAAAATCTCCAAAATTTGAAGGGAGTTGGGTGGATAGCAGGAGCAGACCTTATAAAACTGAACCAAGTTTTTTATCTTGTAAGATATCAACCAGAAAAAAACACTCTCAGTTTCTCAAAGGCTCACAAAATGCAGTCTATTAACTGTTCTTCTGGGGTGGAGGGTGCTGTGTGTGTGTGTGTGTGTGTGTGTGTGTATAGAGGGTTGAAACTACTCAAGAGTGAGAGTCACTGGGTGGTGAAAACGGTTAAGCACTCAACTATTAGCCAAAAGGTTGATAGCTTGAGCCCATCCAGAGGCTCCTTGGAAGACAAGCTTGGTCATCTGCTTACAAAGGTCACAACCTCGAAGACCCTTTGCAGCACTTCGTTCTAGTCTGCACACGTGGGATTGCTCTGAGTTATAATCCACTAGATGAAAGCTAACAACAACGATAAAAGTGGAGATACCGTGGTTTAAAAACAATTTTAAAATCTAAAATGCAAACCCAAGCCTGGCATTCCAACACTTCACTCAGCTGTCCGTCTGTCTTCTGCTTCTGTTGCCTCTTCAGTCAGGAAATGGGTTTTTCGGAACAATACCATTCTCTCTATAGTGTAGAGATACCTTACATTACCTGCCTACTGCCTGAAAGCAGCAACTGGTACTATGTCCTCTGCCAGAACTTGCTGAAATGACTAACATGTTTTACATGATTGGGACACCAGGCAGGGAAAAGCTTGCTCACCGCTTTCCACCTCCTCCCTCTAAACAAGCAAACCGCAATGATCATTTTCAGTGCCAAAAAAATTAAATTACAAAAAAGAAAAAGAGCAGAGTTAAGCCACTATACACAACTATATGCCCTATGATTAAAATGGGGAAATGATATATACAACTAAAAAGCTCAAAGAAAAGTTCACTAAAATGTTGAGGGAGGTTATTCTTAGGGGGTCAGCATATCAGTGGGTTCCCTCATTCCACCTTTTTCCATTATCAAGTTTGGCCTTTACTGACACTTTTCTAATGAGAATGTTTAATATTCCACAAGACATTTATTTTAAACATAAATTTGTTTTCCATCTTCCTTTACTTCCACAGGCTCTGGAGTAAGGTGCCCTTCCCAAACGGGTACTAGTCACGTTCCAGAGGTTCCTACTCTCATCAGTGGCTATAACAGGTTCCTGTGGCTGCTGAAGCAAATGACTACAAACTTGGAGGCTGAAAACAACAAATTTCTTTCCTCACAGTTCGGAAAGGCAGACTAAAATCAATCTGCCAATGGGGTTGCACTTCCTTGGGCCCTAGGGAGAATCATTCCTGATAACCATGGCCTGTCATTCTTGGCATTCCTTGGCTTGTGGCCACATCACTCCAATCTCTACCTTCATGTTTACATCACTTTTTCCTCGGTATGTCTAAGGCCACTTGTCACTAGATTTAGGAATCAACTAAGATCATCCCACAAGACCCTTAACTAAAATAATACCCACAGCAGATCTTTTTCCAAATAAGGTAACAATCACAGATTCTGGGTATTAGGAAGCCCACATACCTAATTTGAGGTCGCCATTCAACCCACTCCACCACTCATCTGTCAGTTTGTCGTACTGTGGAGGCTTGTAAGTTGTTGTGATTCTGAAAGCTATGCCACCGATATTATACCAGCAGGGTCACCCATGGTGGACAGGTTTCAGATGAGTCAGAAAGACTAGGAAGGAGTGATGAACTACTTCCAAATATTTAGTCAATGAAAACCTTATGAATAGCAGAGAAACACTGTTAGATATAGTGCTGGAAAATGAGCCCCTCTGGTTGGAAGGCACTCATAATGCGACTGGGGAAGAGCTGTCTCCTCAAAGTAGAGTTTACTATAATAATGTGAATGGAGTAAAGCCCATGGGAGAAGAGCCCATGGGACCTTCATTTGCTGATGGGACACAACTCAAAATGAAGAGAAACAGCTGTAAACATCCATTGAAAATCAGAACACAGAATGTACAAAGTATGAATCTGGAAAATTTGGAAGTTGTCAAAAATGAAATAGAACGCATACATAGATATCTTAGGCATTAGTGAGCTGAAATGGACATGTATTGGCCATTTTGAATCCGAGGACCACATGGTTTACTATGTTGGAAATGACAAATTGAAGAGGAATGGTATTGCATTCAGTGTCAAAAATAACATATCCAGATCAGTTATGAGGTACAATGCTATCTGTGATAGGATAATATCCATGAGCCTACAGGGAAGCCCAGTTAACACCACTATTATTCAAATTTATGCACCAAACACTAAAGGCAGTGAGGATGAAATAGAAGAATTCTACCAACGTCTTCGATCTGAAATTGATCAAACATGCAATCAAGGTATTGATCATTACTGGTGATAGGAATGCAAAGGTTGGGAGCAAAGAGGAAGGATCAGTAGTTGGAAAACATGGCCTTGGTGATAGAAATGATACTGGAGAACGCATGATAGAATTCTGCAAAATCAATGATTTGTTTATTTCAAATATCTTCTTTAGACAGCATCAGAGACGACTATACACATGGACCTCACTAGATGGAATACAAAGAAATCAAATTGACTACATCTGCGGAAAGAGACAATGGAAAATCTCCATATCATCAGTGAAAACAAGGCCAGGGGCAGACTATGGAACAGACCATCAATTATTCATATACAAATTCAAACTGAAGCTGAAGAAAATGAACAAATCTACGTGAGTCAAAATATGACCTTGAATATATCCCACAGGAATTTAGGGATCATCTGAAGAACAGATTTGATACATTAAACACTAAAGACAAATGACCAGAAGAATTGTGGGAAGACATCAAGAACATCATACATGAAGAAAGCAAAAAGCCATTAAGAAGACAAAAAAAGAAGAAAAAAGTCAAAATGGATGTCAGAAGAGACACTGAAGCTTGCTCTCCAGTGTGGAGATGCTAAAGCAAATGGAAGAAAGGAGGAGGTACAAGAGCTAAAAAAAAAATTTCAAAGATCAGCTAAAAAAGATAAAGCCAAACATTACAACAAAATGTGCCAAGATCTGGAGTCAGAAAACAAAAAGGAAGAACACACTCAGCATTTCTCAAGCTGGGGGATCTGAAGAAAAAATTCAAGCCTCGACATTCATTATTGAAAGATTCTATGGGAAAATTATTGAATGATGCAGAAAGCATCAGGAGAAGATGGAAGGAATACGTAGAGTCACTGTACCAAAAGGAAATGGCTAATGTTCAACTGTTTCAAAAAAGCCAATGATACTGAAGGAGGAAGTCCAAGGTGCACTGAAGGAATTGGCAAAGAACAAGGCAACAAGAATTGATGGAATAAAAATTGAAATCTTTTAAGTAATGTGGCACAGGAGGCACTCATTCATCTATGCCAAGAAATTTGGAAGACAACTATCTGGCCGACTGATTGGAAAAGATCTGCATTTGTGTCCATTCCAAAGAGAGGTGACCCAATGGAATGCAGAAATCATGGGACATTCAATCTCTTTGATATCCCATGCGAGTAGTTTCACTAAAGGTAATACAGACATGGCTGCAAGCATACATTGACAGAAAACTTTCAGAGGTTATAGCCGGATTCAGAAGAGGCCATGGAGCGAGGGATATCATTGCTGATGTCCAATGGATCTTGGCTGAAAACAGAGAATA
>NW_006408699.1:3755992-3762388 GCF_000296735.1 Chrysochloris asiatica
GAAGCAGCAGTCAAGAAATCAAATGACGTATCACATTAGGCAAATCTGCTGCACAAGAACTTTTTAAAGTGTTGAAGAGCAAAGATGTCAGTTTGAGGACTAAGGTGCACCTAACCCAAGCCACGATATTTTCAATAATCTCATATGCATGCGAAACCTGAACACTGAATAAGTAAGACTGTAGAAGAATTGATGCTTTTTAGTTATGGTGTGGGAGGAGAATATCAAAAAACCATGGGCTGTCCATAGAACCAACAGATCTGTGTTGGAAAAAGTACAGCCAGAGTGCTCCTTGGAGGCCAAGATGGCCAAGCTTTGTCTCTCATACTTCGGATATATTGTCAAGAGGAACCAGTCATTGGAGAAGGATATCATGTTTGGTAAGGTGGAGGGTCAGAGAAAAAGAGGAAGAACCCCAACGAGATGGTTTGGCCAAATGGCAGCGTTGATGGACTCAAGTGTGGCAACAGTAGTGAGGTTGGCCCAGAATCAGGCAGTGTTTCCTTCTGCTGTGCATACGGTTGCTATGAGTGGGTACTGACTAGATGGTACCTAACAACAACAACTTTCAACCCACTACAGTCCCTTTCCTCATGAAGGGATCTGTTTTTCTTTAACCCAGCACTTATACCTAGACTCACTGTTTGACCCCAATCACCTGCCTACACTTGTCTTTGTCCACCTGGCCAATTCTGACTCATGGAAACCCCAGATGTTACAGTGTGGACTTGCCCCACAGAGTTTTGTTGGCTGTAATGTTTATGGAAGCAGATCATCAAGATTTTCTTCCACAGTATTGCTGGATGGGGTCCACACCACCAATCTTTACATTAGAAGTTGAGGAGTACCCATTTGTGCTACCACCCAGGGACCTGAATCTCTCCAATACACCCTCTTGATTTTTAACAACACAGAAGACTCTATATTTCCCCACAGAACTTTCTGGTGACAAGAGGAATGATGATGGCAGGGCCACCGTCTTGTACATCTCCCACCTATGTGGATGGTGCCCCTGGACTATGCAATGAGGCAGCCCTGGGGACGCCTCCAGGATATCCACCTCTTAAATCCCTTCTCCACCCCAACACTTCAGAATTGTCTCGACATTTGTAAGCTCCTTCTTTGTGTCAAGACACCTGCTAAGCACTTTATAAACCTTGCTTACTCATCCTATTGCATTTACATGTATTCTAGTCCTTGTCTTTGTCCCACTGTGACAAAGAAACTAAACCTTAGGGAGGCTAAGTAACTTCTCTAAGGTTCCATAGCCTGTGAAATGTCAATCTGGGATTTGAACGTGATTCCAGAGTCTGAACTCCTTATCATGGCATTACACTATACTGCATACTCAGTGACCATGGATTGCTCCCCAAGGTGTGAACCAAACTTGGGAGCACTATCAGGTACTTAATGCATTCTGACTGTCATCCACAGATAATTTAGCAAGTCATGTTTCTATGGATGATCATCATCAGGAACATTCTGTCATATTGGACAAGCTGACATTTTGGGGGTGGAAACATAAGTCGAGGGAAAAAGACTTTGAGAACAATACCGTAACCAGTACACCACCTCCTCACTAACAACTCACATGCAAACTCTGGCAGTCCCGTCAGCAAAGCATTCTGCCAGCAGGCTTCATTACCAGAGAAAGGGAGAGAATAAAAGGGAACAGCTACCACTTATTTTAATTCCTTACAATGAAAACAGGATTTATATACACTTTGGAATAAAAGCCTCAAACTTTCCAGGCACAGCATTTAAAACATCTTCCCTACAAAAATACATTCAAAATGTAATACAATAAATTTCACTTCATATTTTAGAACGACAAACTAAATCAACGATATACATGTGGCTATTTCAGGCATGTATTGGGGGAAACAAAATGGGGGTTGAAAATGAGATGACTTTAAAATTTCTGTGTTTGTCTTTTTATTTGATCCATTTCTGCTCCATTGTTACCACCAAGGGAAAAAAAAAAATCACTGTTCAGTTCCCAAATCAGCAAGATATGCCTACCAACGTATCTTAGCAACAACATCAATATTATGTCACTATAGTTAATCATAGAGACCTGGTGTGGTGCTATAGGATAAGCAATGGAATGTTAACCACAAGGTAGTTGCTTCAAACCCACCAGATCCTACTGGGATTCCCTATACAGGGTCGCTATTAGTCGGAACTAATTTGATGGCACTTAACAACAATAATACAGTTAACCAAATTAATATTCAACTCTAATCATGATTTCTCAGCTACAACCAGTTATTTTGATCAAATCCTGTTCCTTTTGTTACTTCTGTAATGGAATCCTTTCACTCATCTGCTTTTATGCCTCTATTTCAAATTCATCTTTACAGGGTTACCAAGAACAGGATTTAGTAGACAATGGCTATATCTACCATGGCTGGTTAAGAGAAACACCACCTACACACAAGGACAGACAGCACCACACCAGTGGCTCCCAAACGTGGCCAACTAGGGGTATCAATCAAAGGCCAGTGTTAAGAAAACAATACACATGCTTGGGTGTTATTCACCCTGGAGAGGGATTCAGCAGATCTGGTGGGGAAAATGTTTGTCAAAATGACCCAGGTGAAGCTATAAGGTTGAAGAATCACTGCAGCAGACCATGACTCTAAGGCCTACTCTTGAAAACCCGTCCACTGGCGTTGTGACCTTACAGGACACAGTCAAACTGTAAACCTTTATGGGAGCAGATGTCTCATCTTTCTCTTAAAGAGCGGCTGTTGGGTCCAAACTGCTGAGCATGGAGTTAGTAGCCCACCACACCTCTAGGGCTCCTTATTCCTGGAAAGCCATGGAGATTACTAAATCACAAGTGTACATGTGTACTCAAACATGCGCGCACGCGCGCACGCACACACACACACACACACACTTTCTCGTTGCAGATACAGAGGTTTCTGGCTTTGAATCCTTGCACTCATCCCTCCACAAAACCCTTCCCCCTTGAAGCAAACACATGCCCTCCCAGACTGTTTATAGCAACTGTCCCTAGAGCACTTTGGTAAGGACATGCCTATTGCCATGGCTCTTGTCCTCCATCTACACACAGACAAGTAAGCCAAAGAAACAAAAATATCAGAGAGACACCACCCTTTACTAAAGCTGAGTAGGGACAGCGAAAGAGGGACACTGACCTGTGAATGGCTGGACAGGTGTGACATGACCATCTTAAATTTTGGAGAGCAACGCTGGTGAGAGAAGGTGTCCCAGCCGAGCAGATTTACATAGGTGACGAGAAGGGTGTGATTCCTTCTTTTCTCCCATGATCCACTAGTGACCAGAAGTGTGGCCAGCTCTAAACTCATCGCCCCCATGCAGACCCTCCAAGAGTTCAGAGCCACATGGTTATGAACCCCTGAAGTGTGACGTGGGGATCAGTCATGCCACTCTGGTGCCTGGGTTCAGGTGGCCTTGGCTCCAGATCTGGAGTCACTGTATCACATTAGTCAAGCAGAAACCCTCATAAACCTGTTATCCTGCCCCAAGGTGCCCTGTGGTCCTAACAGACAAACCAGTACCATCAAGGGCCTCCGTGAATTACTTCTAGATTGAATGCCCTAAACATAGACAACAACTAGGCTTACAGGAACTTCCTCTAGAGCCAAGAACTCCAGCCATCACATCCCTCCTGCACCGAACTTGTGAACTCCTTGGCTGGTAGAAGCCTCCTCCTTTTTCACCACCCCGCCCACCTAAGCACAGCTATACTGGCTTTTTTTTTTTTTTTTCTTCCTTTTGCTGTTTCATTGTTTTTTGTTCATTATTTCTTTTTTCTCCTCTTTCCAATGCTTTGATTTTTTTCATTTCTATCTCCACGATTGTTTTTCCTTCTATTCTTCTGTTTCACATTTCCCCTCTCCTTTTCTTCCCCCTTTTGATCTTTCTTTACTACACTCTACTCTTTTTTCATATTCCCTCTCCATAGTTTTTTAAGTTTTTTTTCTGTCTTATATTTCTCTTCTATAGCTCCATTTTCCTGTCCCTCCTTTAACTTACTATATTCTATTTTTCTGGTTACTGTCTGATTTATTTTTTTCTCCTTAAGTATTTTCTCTTTTCATTATTGGTTGCTTTTTTGAGAAGAAAAGGTAATGGAACTAATTGAAAAAGAATAAAAAAGAATGATATTTAGGTAGCTTCAAAGGATTTACATAAAAGATCAAGGAAAGTTAGAACACAGAAAAAGTTTAGGAGAATTCAGGGAAACACTACAAGAACAGACAGACAAAATAAATGCAAAGTTTGAAACAATACAAAACCTTTGATTAAAAATCCAGAAGATTCATACTAAGGTTTCAGAAATGGAAAATACATTGAAAGGGCAAAGGAGTAGATTAGAAGCAATAAAAGCCTAAGTTAGTGACCTTGAAGATAAATTTCTAAATACCATCATGCTAGAAAGACAATCACAAAGGGAAAAACAAAAGAAAGCAAAAATCTTAAGAAAGCCGAAGAGACATGTAGGACACCATGCAGGAGAATGTACAGGTTATTAGAATTCCAGAACAGGAAGACAGAAGAAGAAAGCACAGAAAAATCTGTCAAAGAATTGTTGAAAGAAAACTTTTCTAATGTCATGACAGATGACAAGTAAGCATTCAAAGTGAACAAACCCCAAACAGGATAGATCCCAAAAGAAAATCACCAAGACATATCATAATCAAACGTTCCAAAAACAAAGGCAAAGAAACAATCCTGACAGCAGTTTAGGAAAAAACAAAAGGTTATCTACAAAGGAGAACCAATAAGACTAAGCTCTAATTTCTCAGCAGAAACCACAGAGAAAAGAAGGCAATGGGATGACATATACATAACTCTGAAAGAAAAAAATTGCCAACCAAGAATCATATACCCAGGAAAGCTGCCCCTCCAATATGACAGTGATATTAGGACATTTCCAGACAGTTATTTTTAACAACCACATTAACATTACACAAGATATAGACGTGTATTCTTCAGACTGGCAACAATACCAGACAACTACCTGAGATTACCATCATGACAACACCACCCAGAACTCAACCCAGATATAGAATTATCAAAAGTTAAAGAAGCTGACAGTAAGATTGGCTACTACAAGAACAAGCAAGTTGTTTGCCAGAGAGTCATTAAGGCAAGCAATCAAGTCCCTTCAGGACAAACCCCCCTCCAAGACTGAAACTCAAAGGGAACACATTAACAGGCATGTAAGCTTCCTGGTGCCCATGTTGGTCTACTGGTGAGTGGAAAAGGGGAAAGGCATCATGAAGAAATGGGCTGAATTCAAATGTGTTCCAAAGACTCCAGTTGACTTGGAGATGAGAGAAGAGGAAGGGCTGGTTGGTCTCAAGTGTGGGATGAGACCTAAGGACTCCTGAGCCCATGGACAAGCACATAGACACAGAGGGCTAGAGCTGAGAGTGAAGCACCCAGGTGATATGAAGTGATGGGAGATGCACAAGAATGCCCAAACTTGCAGATAGTACCCATTTGACCTAGCCTCGATAGCTTGATTTAAAAAAAATTGATGAAGGAAACGAGTATAAATTGATACAATTTGATGAATTTGAGCTATACTTATGGATGTAGTAGCTCAAAATACCAACTGAGAAGGAATCTTCACATCAAGTATCAATCCTATTCCCTCTGTATGCACAGGGTAGATAGGGACAGACAACTTAGGCATTGGCTACCTAAAATGAGGGGGTAATAAAGGCATGAAATGACTGGCTTACAAGTTTCCAAGAGGGAGTTTAGTTTAAGAGTATGTAGGGGAAGGTAGAGTCCCCACTGAATAGTTTTCATCTTGTCTAGATGTGTCTGGTGAAAAGAGATGGGGAAAAGATTCATAGATTCAATAGTGAATAACTGTTATCATGACTAATTGCGACTGTCACAACTATAATGGTAGCAGTTTTGTAACAAAAATGAGGGAGTAGTTAATCTTACAGTCCAGAAACAGAGGACCCTAGAACCATCAAGTAAGAGGAGCACAGGCAGAATGTGGGACCTTATCCAGAGAAGCAATGACACCAGAGACAGAGGCAGAGATGAAGACATGGAGAGAGGGAGCAGCTGAGGACTCTGCACTCACTGAAAGAGAGGGACTAGATGCTGGCAGCCAGGAGGCAGGCTTGAAGAATATGCCCTTTGGTTGTTTAAATTATTATATAGTCCTGGGTGTTTCTATGTACACCCCATGCCCTCCTGCCAAAGAAACAAACAAACAAACAAACAAACAAACAAACAAAAGATCAGGGAATCGAAGCAAATACTGTTGAATGATGATGCACGGAGATTGTAATCATTGCAATGTAACAACAGTGTAAAGCTGATGTTTTCCCATGTAACTATCACTCAGTTCGCAATAAAAACTTTTTGAAA